>NC_134462.1:132392973-132726473 GCF_047948215.1 Lycorma delicatula | reverse complement strand
ATATAAAAATGCTCAGTACAAACAAAAAAAATAATAAACATGCATATACATATTGGTGTTTTTTTTTGGGGGGGGGGGGAGGGCGAAAAATGCTTTTGCGTTATCATCGCTCGGAATAAAAAGGTTTTATAAAAAAAAATAAATAAAAAATAACTACAAACAGTCATTTTAATTAAAAAGCTTACTACTAATTTTGCAGATAAAAATTTTCTTAAAATACATTTACATTAATATCACGTAATATCGCGTAAATATAATAAAATATATATATATATATATATATATATATATATATATAAAATTTAACTAAAAATAAATAGAATTTTACGAAGTCCGAGAAGGGTGTAAAGGGCCCCTTCTCGGATAACAAAATGACTAAGAACATAAAAACTAAACTATTAAAATTAAATAAAAACTTAAAACTAATATCGCTAAAAAAAAATTACAACTAATATCACAGTCGGAATCTTAAAAATACGATAAAATTATTTAAAAGAAACAAAAAGAACACAAAAATAATATAAAATAAACATAAACGTAGAATTTAACAAAATCCGAGAGGGATGTAAAGGCCCCTTCTTCTCGGATAACAGTATTTTTAACAAACACAAAACATAAAAATTAAATCAAAAACAGACACAATACTTTTCAAATACAAAAAACTATATACAACAATATCAAATTTTATGTATAAGAGCAACACGACGCAAAAATATAAACATCCGGTTTAAAACTTCATTATCATTGCCCAAGATTTGTCGTATATTTCTGGGTAATTTAAATTTACGACGCAACACTGTATAACATATGCAATCCATATTGGTGTATGTAAATTTAATTGATATTTGATAATGAAAATAAAAATTAAAAGATATATATTTTTTTATGAATCAGTACGTAAAAGTAAATATTACGACGAATATATCGATTATATGACACGACATACTAATATTTGAAATAATTTTATATAAATCAGGAAAAATGAAAGAACATATACAGAGAAATGAAAGATGAATTTTATACTAACATTTAAATACGTAGAATGAACTCTATCTAAAAAAAAATTACATTATGAAAATACTGTGTAGAATTGAGATAGGTAAATTGTGTAAACAGAAAAAAAATCTTAACGCTGGATAAGCCTACTATTGTATAATACAAAAAAAAAATCAAATGGTTAACAATCCACCCTGATTTCTTAACTATTTGAATTTTTTTACTATTGTATAATACAAAAAAAAAACAAATGGTTAACAATCCACCCTGATTTCTTAACTATTTGAATTTTTTTACTAATTGCAAAGAAATTTATTGCAAAAAGACAGAAAAATGTAATATTATATAACTAAACGGTTGGGGCTCACTTCACTAGTCCGACCGTCCACCCGGGACATTGTTCATCACCTTAATAGTTGTGAGAATAATACTGATAAATAACAATTAATTCACACATTATAGAAACCTAAAAAAGAAACTAATTTACAAAATACAATAACTATGGTAATTAACGTACCTTTGATGACGAAAGATTCACAGATTATTTCTGTTGCCATGGTGACAGAAATTAATTATTATTTTTTTCTTCTTCAATGAATATCATTAATTGATAACTTCACCACCAATGGGGTTAAGACCTCGGGTCTACGACTTCAAAAAACCTTCCCTCGGATAACACGAATGTACCGTGCAAATTTGAAAGCAGTCGGTCGTTTGGTTCTCGCGTGATGCGAGAACATACAAACTTTCGACTGAGTGATATTTTTAAGTATGGAAACAGCTTTATACTGCATATCTTGAGAGGTATTTTGAGATAGAAAGAAATGGGGTTCTACATAGTTAAAAATAAGTCTGAATTATATTGGGTTTTTAATTTTTATCTGCCATATTGAATCAAACTTAATTTTTATAAATAGTAAGATGGACATTTATCACGCATTTTTGCGTCGTGTTGCTCTTATACATAAAATTTGATACTGTTGCGTATAGTTTTTGTATTTGAAAAGTTTTTAGCGTCTGTTTTTTATTTAATTTTTATGTTTTGTTTTGGTTAAAAATCTGTCCGAAAAGAGGTCCTTTACACCCCTCTCGGACTTCGTAAAATTCTATTTATATTTAGTTAAATATTATATATATATATATATATATATATATTATAATATTTACCCTTATTTTAATTCTATGTTTCGTATCGAAATCATAAAATAATTTCGATAAATTTTACAAGAGAAACAATGATGAATAACCCGTTTTTGTTATTGCCTTCGTTATCGAGTTATAGGCATTCAAAGTTGCAACGACAGAAAAATCGTGTTACCAATAAACGAGGTAAATACGAGCCGCATGAACAATTTTACTGTAGTTCACATTTATAAGGCCAACAATAACGAACTTTAAACAGCTATAATATTGATAATAATAAACAATACGCAATTACAAATTAAACTGCTATATCAACTGATATTACGTACTTTAAATTCTACAATATTTATTTTAAAATGTTAAATAAATGTTTTCGATCGAAAATTATTAATGAAATATATTTTAAATGGCCGTGAGAATAAGCAAAACTGTCGATATTGGAGCGATAATAATCCCAGATGGTTATTGGAAGCTCACACACACCATCCTCAGAAAGTGACCGTTCGGACGGGAATCGTTGATCACTTTATTGTAGGTCCTTTTGTTTTATATGACAATCTTACAGGAAATGCTAACTGCAACTCGTTAGCCGATAGAAATATCCGGGAAAATGTAGGAAAAAAATAAAATAAAAACGTACGGTTTCAGCAAGATGAAGCACCGTCTCATTACTATTTAACGGCAAGACAAATTTTAAATTAATAATTTCCAAATCGCTGGATAGGTCGTAGAGGATCCACAGAATGGACGACCAGGTCTCCACACTGTCTCCTCTGGATTACTTTTTTTTAGGTGTACCTGAAACACAATGTTTACAAAACAAAACCTTCAGACATTGACGAACTGAAAGGAAGAATAATCTGCTCCTGTAACACCAGACATGATATAAGTTATAAACGGATATTACTTGAGGTTAGAACACTGCCAAGCTGTTGAGGGAAGAGCGTTCTGAACATTTATTGTTGAACGGTATGCTTTCAAAATGTATTTCATTACTAATTTACGATCGAAAATATTTATTTCAAATTTTAAAATAAATATTGTAATATTTATAATTTGTTGTTAATTATTAGTTTTTTTTTTTTTTTTTTTTTTTTTTTTGTCTTCAGTCATTTGACTGGTTTGATGCAGCTCTCCAAGATTCCCTATCTAGTGCTAGTCGTTTCATTTCAGTATACCCTCTACATCCTACATCACTAACAATTTGTTTTACATATTCCAAACGTGGCCTGCCTACACAATTTTTCCCTTCTACCTGTCCTTCCAAAATTAAAGCGACTATTCCAGGATGCCTTAGTATGTGGCCTATATAATTATTAGTTATTGTTAATTATTATCAATATATAGCACCGTTTAAAGTACGTTATTGTATGCATTATGATCGCAAAGTGCAATAAAATTGTTCATGCAGCGTGTTTTAGTGTTAACACGATTTTTCGTCATTGTAAATTTGAATGTTTTTAATTCTATAACGAAAGCATTAACAAAAAAAACCGGATTTCACCGTTGTTTTTTTTTTGTTAAATTTTAAATTGAAATCGTGTACCTTCTTTAAAAAAAATTAATGTTTGATTCAATATGGCAGAAAAAACTAAAAACGCACTATAATGCAGATTTTCTTTTGACTACGTAGAACCCCACTTTTTTGTGCCTCCAAATATCTCTCAGATATGCAGTATAAAGTTTATTTTCCATACTTAAATATCACTCGGTATATAAATAATATACGAACAATAAGAAACGAAGTAAGGCTTACTGTATAAATAACTCCTTAAGTTATTTGCTTTCACTTTGCCTTCTCTGAGCCAATTATAAAGTGCCAAACCCAATGAAATTCAGGTGATATTTATCTCTAAAATTTACCTTTTTGTTCTGTTCACCGCAAAGATTGATCGCAGATAAACATTAGTACTTTCAACGAAAGCAATTTTAACTGATGTCCTTCAAACACCTAGTTATATTCATCATTGTCATAAGAAAGGTCGGAACAAATAGTGTAAATCGAAATATTTACATATTTACCCTTTCTAATGTGAATCAATGCGTCGTAACACTTATTTAATTCATCAGGAGAGTAAACTGAAAATATGAGTGTAATAGACGGACATTATTTTTCTCTTTCTCCCTCGGAGAATACAGCTAGAATAGCTATGTTAAAGGGGAAAATATGGTGAACATTTCAAAAATAGGGTATCGCGATTTTTTTTCTTAAACTTTTACGTTTTAGAGTCCATTTAATTCATCTAGAAAAGAAACACATATATGTATGTATGTGCCGAACTTATTTTTTTCAATATTTATAAACAATTTTCTATTATTTTATTGTTTGTTAAGAATCACTTCTTTATAAATATTTTTTTCCTAAATTCTCATTACAGAGTAAGAAAGCCAAAAAAAAAATTAAAAACTTTTTATTCGAGATTTGGGAATTTTGAAACTTATGTTGGTAATCATGACGAGGAAAGTCATGCAATACTTTACCAGTTTTTTTTTAATTTAGTTAATAAAAAGGTTTAAAAGACAATGAAATGTCATGTATCACCAGAGGTTAATAAGGGAAAAAAATAAAACCTAAAAATTATCAATTATTTTGTTGTTAATAATAGACAAATAAGAAAGACGAGTATAAAAAAAAGGGGAAAAATGGAAGGGGAAGAAAAAATCCAATTTTTTTTTTTAATTTAATTCTATACGCGTTTTTTAAAAGTCAATTTAAAAAGACGAGTACAAACACTTGTCAAAAATCGTACCGTATGTAGCTGCATAAAAAATAAACTAATTTTATATTACAATTACCTTCTTAAGGATGACAATACTAAGTTAATTTCTTCTAAACCATTATACGCTTAAAAACGTGCATGTTCATATTATACATATAAACTAAACGTAAGTTAAAAATAGATATTATGAATGGAGGCTTACATATGAGTCTAGATGATATCTCATTTTCAAGTAGCATGCTTCTTCCTTCTTTTTAAAAAAGGAACTAATAATCTTATTTTGGCTTTAGGCCATCGGAGGTAGAGAGAATCACCACTCGCTCTACGTACATCGTTTTTTTTTCTTTCTTCATCATACTTCCTTATATTTTCTAGGACATCGACCAGTTTTTAAGTAAGAGCAAAGCGTAAAAGATATAATTTAAAAATTCTTTTCAGAGTACAAAAAAAGACAAAAATCTTTTATTTTAAAATAATTAAAACAATATGAAAAAAGGTTTGTTTCTTTACTTTAGAGGACGTTAATTTCCCAAAAAAAAAAAATTGAATAGATGAACAGCTATTTTGTAATACAAGAATAATGTAAACTACATTGAAAAGACAGACTCAAGAAGCTACATTGAAGCAGTCTACGTGTCTTGGAAAGGTGATCAACCCCTTCGATAGTTAAAAAATAAATTATTTTTAACTATCACGTGTTCCAACTAGCATTTTATTATTCAGTATTTAATTATAGAATTTTTAACTTTTAGAAACCTGCTTTAATCTAAGGATTACTCAGTTGGTCGTTTTTTACTTCCTTGTACGAAGTACAAAAATAAAAATACTGTAATAGCGAAAAATTTCAGTTTTCAGATTTCAACGGAAATATCCATTTTGACCATCCTTGAATCCATTTTGACTAGGTTTGGCGTAACGTCTGTACGTATGTATGTATCTCACATAACTCAAAAACGATTAGCCGTAGGATTTGAAATTTTAGATTTAGAATTGTAACATCTAATTAGATGTTACAAGCCCAAAATCCAAAAAATTTGGATTTTGGACTTTTTCTTCACTGCATCAATAAATCCTCATTGACGGCGTTTCAACGACTAATCATAAGTGAGGCTTATTTTCATTGGTTCCAGAGTTATAGCCAAATTAAATTTTAATTAATGAAATATTTAGATCTTACGAGGGGAAGACACTTCGATTCAAATCCGACTTCATCTCCTTTTTTAATTTTTTTATTTAAATATATTGATTTATTAATAATTATTAACATCTGATTGTAAAAAAAAAAAAAATTGCAATAAATAATAATAAAATAAACGACAAAAATAATATGAAAAAATATAAGAAGTTATTAATGGAATAAATTTTACGTATTTTTCATTTTAAAAAGATGTGTATATGCAATTTAATAGGCGTACAAGGAAAGTCATGTGGTGTCCACATCAGATTTTTTTAACTTGGCTGCGAAATTAAGAAATTAAAATTTTAAAAGTACTACGTTAAGTTTTGGAATGTTCTTTTTTGAATCAATTTTAGTTTACTACTGATTTCCTAAATATTTTAAATCTGAAATATTTTAATAATAATAATAGATTTTAGGCGGTAAAAAAATATTTTTTATAAAGAACTTAATTTTTTTAAACACAAAATCAGTTTAACTTTAAATGAAGTAAAATCTTAGAAAATAACCAATGAGAAATCTTTTTAGATTTTTTATTTTTGTTGTTTCCAATTTCGTTCAAGGACAAAATGTCAAATGTCAGCTTCAATAACAAAATTAAACTTTTTTTTTTCTTTTTTTTATAAAATACAGAATACTACAATTATATTACAGGTACTTTAAAAAAAATAAAATACTACTCAATATTACCATTTTGCATTGAAAAAAAATTATATCTAGGCAAGAGCATTCATATACAGTCAACTATCACAAACACAAACTATTGAAATAAATACTAAGATAAAACTCAAATAAAATATGAATTGCTGAAATAAAAAAAAAAAATGCAATAATTTATTAACATGTAAATCTATGAAAAGAATTTATATGAATACGTTATCAAATATATTACACGCATATAAAAAGCCATTCATTAGAATGGCCGTCTTTGATGACTCATCGAATGAGTTGGCTTATGTTTAGTCATGTATATTTTTTTAAATTTATATAATAAGAATATGTGTGTGTGTTTTTGGAAAGGAACAATATATTATATAACATAATATATTTAATTAAATCTTCATAATTAAACATCCACTCCTAAATACTAATAAAAACAAACAAACTTGCAGTTATTTTCGTATTTTATCAACACTATAACTGTTATTAATTCAATATTTTCCTTAGAAAACAAAGACATCTACAACAATAATAATAATAAAAATCAGTTAATATTATTTAAAATGTCAAGTTCCAAAGAAGATGAAAGGAGTTTTAGATCAAAAAAATAAATAACCTTAAAACGAGAATAAGGGATTAACGGTAAATAATTCAATACGCTTAAAATGTAAAAAAGTCGATTTGCATTTCTGTCTGCATACACCGTGCCTATATTTAAACGTAATTTTTTTTTTTATATAAGTCACCTTATGACTAACTTTTTCATTTTACCTTTATAAGAAATAGTTTATCAAAATCTACATGAATAAAAGGTATTGTGTTTACCCTAATAACTCAAAAGCTAGTCAGTCGATTTCACAGAAAATTTCACAATTTATTATTATTTGTCTTGGGAGAATTTACATATTTAAACAACAATGTCTCACATGATAACTGTCTAAAGAAATCGATATTAACATAGACAATGACAATCGTTATAGACGACATCTCTCGATATATACGACATCGAAGAAACGATAGAAGGAAAAAATCTGATGTGGACACCATATGACTTCCTTGTACGCATACCTTTTTTTTTTTTTTTTTTTTTTTTGTTTTACCTCCGGGTCCGCACTCAAGCAATTCATTCCGCAGAGGATGAGATGAATGTTTTTGTAGCGTCTGTGAAAAATGCCATGCCTGACCGGGATTCGAACCCAGTCAGGCATGGCATTTTCAGTCAGGCATGGCATGGTATGTACGCATACCTATTAAATAATATTTACACTTTTTTTTTTCTGCACTTCATTCAAACTTATTTAATTTGAAACTGAGATACGATCTTGCAATTCTTTAATAAAGTCGACAGTTAAACAATTGCATTGTGGTGGACACCACATTGGATCACTTTTTTTGTGGTGACCGTATCAGCATTTTATATTAGTTTATATATTAATTGTGTTTCACGTCGCTGAAGTAGTTATGTAGTGTAAGCGAGAACGTGTCGGATGCGTAAAACATGCACATATCGGTTCGAATTCGACTTCAAATACATATACTTTTTAACTTTTTTCTTTTTTTTTTTAATTTAAATATATCGATTTATTAATAATGAATAAAATGATTTATTAACCTCTATAAAAATTTTGAAATAAAATGAAAACCACTAATGATATATCGTTGAAAAGCTCTCAATGAGGGATTATTACTGCAGTTAAAAAAAAGTCCAAAAACCAATATTTTTTATTTTAGGCTTTTTTGGACACTTTTGGTCCAGTCGATTGCAATCACAAGGAGAGATGCACAACTAGATGCTACAACACTCCTAAATTCAAAATTTCAACATTCTACGGCTAATCGTTTTTGAGTTATGCGAGATAGGTACGTACAGACGTCACGCCGAAACTAGTTAAAATTGATATTTCCGTTGAAATCTGAAAAACGAAATTTTTCGCGATCACAATACTTCTTTTACTTTCTTACAAGGAAGTAAAAAAGGATTAAGATGCTTCAAGATATTAGGAAGAGAAGAAGCCGTAAGAAGATGAAGATAAAGCTAAGAGCCGTCAAAAATGGAGGTCGTTCAACTGAACCTGTCAGAATACACTTACTAAAGAAAGCAAGTTATGACAAAAATTTGTTTAATATTTGGGATAAAAGTATTATTAGCCGAGTCAACAGAAGCTTAGAAAGAACTTAACCTCGAAAATATTCACTACAGCAAATAAATTATTGGAATGGATTCGGAAAAGTATGTAGAATAAAAGTGTGCCTTAGCGAACATAAGCGAATAATTATTAAATTTGTTTATTAACAAATTAAGGAAAAGTTTTAGTTTTTCGCCAATAGTGGATTTACTTTTTAATCGCTTGTAAAAATAAAAAGCACGAATATATACCTGATGAAATTTCGAATAAAACACTACCAGGTCGGTCCGTTTTTCTACCTTTCTATAAATAAAGACGCACTGGGGAAAAACTAACGATTTTTTTCTTAATTTGTTAATAAAAAAATTATAGTTATTCGCTCATGTCCGCTAAGGCACAATTTTATTCTACTTATTTTTCCGAACCCGTTCCAATAATTTATTTGCTGAATGAACAATTTTTTTGAGATTAAAATCTCTACTGACTCGGCTATATGCTTCTTATTGTAATAACTGTTTAAATGTTTTAATGGACTGATCCGTAACATAATTTAGCCAAGTACCGAAGTAATTATACTTAAAAATAATTTGTAGAAGTGCACTGTTAAACTTGAAGTGGACGTATTACTTTGACGTATAACTTGAAGTATTCATTATGTTTGCTAAATACTGTTTATTTAGCCAATTTTCAAATTATACTTAGCACATGTACGTATGATTTATGTTTTAGACCAATATGTCTTCTGCACTGCCAGACAGCAAAAAAGTAACTTATAAATATCAGATGTTATGAATTCAAAGATTTTCAATTGGAACTTTTAATACAGCACAGTAAAAACTATATCTTTAGAGATTATACAAGAATTATAGAATTCACGAAAGGTTTTATAAATGTGCTAATTAGAATAAAAATGAGAAAATAAACTAGGACAGAAACCTTGAATACTATAATATATAAATAACAATAGAAAATACAGTTTATTAATAATTAAACATAACATCTCTGTGCGTAAATTCACATGACTTAGTTCCCATATTTTAACTGCTATTGTGTACCATATGGTAAGTCAAGATGTTATTTTTCATAATTGCAACAAAAAAAAAAAAAAATCACGCACGCTTATAAATTCGCCCGCATGTTGATTGTAATTCTTTTTATAACAATATGATATAAATTAACAGAATAAAAATGTGGCAAAAATGAATGCGTATATTGTTTTCAGAGACTTTGCCGTCTTTTAATTGGTGTCGTGTATTTTCCGACAGGTACAATAATTTCGGATAAAATTTTAATGAGCTGAAGAAATGATAGTGATCTTAATATGTGAAAGGAATATCGATTTTTTTTTTCTTAAGACAAAACAAATTTATGTACATGTAAAAAAAAACACAGTAACCAATAAGAAAATAGTTGTTCAATTCTTTTAATTCGACAGAGAGAGAAAGAGTATATTTATGTTTACAAGGAACTATTACTAAATGATTGAAATATACATCCCTTATTAAGTATAGTCAGTATGTATAGTAAACTATTTACAATAAAAAGATATGTAGCCCACCTGGGCTGGTCTAGTAGTTAACTTGTCATCGATAATCAGCTGATTTCGAAGTCTAGAATTCTAAGGTTCAAATCCTAGTAAAGGCCGTTACTTTTATACGGATTTGAATATCGGTGATCGTGGATACCGGTGATCTGTGGAGTTTGGGTTTCAATTAACCACACATCTGATGAATGGTCAACCTGAGGCTGTACAAGACTACACTTCATTTACATTCACACATATCATCACAGAAAAAGAAAAAATGCAAAGTTATGTTGTATTCCTTTAAAGGGTCGAATAAAAAAATGTTATTTAATGATTAAAAATAACCATTATTACCGCAGGGATGAAGTACATTTAAAAATTAAAAAACTTTTTAAGAGCTATTAATCAATGCACAGAGGAAAGTACAGTAACGGCACGTAATAGACTTTACATCTACTACTATGGACGACTTTCTTTCTTTTTCCTGTTTAGCCTCCGGAAATTACTTGTTTAGATATTAATTTAGAGAATGATATGTACGAGTGTAAATGAAATGTAGTCTTGTACAGTCTCAGTTCGACCATTTCTGAGATGTGTGGTTAATTGAAACTCAACCACCAAAGAACTGACTTTCATCCGGAGGTCCCGGGTTCGAATCCCGGTCAGGCATGGCATTTTCACTTCACAAACGCTACAAATCATTCATCCCATCCTCTGAAGAAAAAAACAATCGCCACCAAAGAACACCGGTATCCACGATCTGGTATTCAAATCCGTATAAAAATAACTGACTTTAATAGGACTTGAACGCTGGAACTCTCGACTTCCAAACGAGCTGATTTGGGAAGACGCGTTCACCACTAGACCAACCCGGTGGATCACTACTATGGACGACTGCTAATAAAGAAGCAACCGTTCTCCCAAGTCTAAACGGGTTAAACTTTCTAATGGCTATAATGCATTTAAATCATCTTAGGTACAAGCAAAATAAGTAACTTTCCCTGTGATTTATGATATTCATTGTACAGGCGGTAAAGTGTCACTTGTAAAGTTAAATTTGATCTGCATTTTGACATATTGATATGCGTAAATATTTTCACCTCAGTGAAAAATTTATATCACTACTCATAAGTAGCCTTGGTATAGAATGCCTGTTATTCCTGGGATGATGGTGTCTCATTTTCGGTTACGATTAATATCTCATCTCTGTGCACCTACAACTGTTAAGACGTTCATAAATATACGTTAAGTAGTATAAATATTATATTACATATTTTAACTAATATTAAATTTAAAAAAATTTTAAAAAGAAATAGAATGAGTTTGAAATAATTAGTAATTATTATTATTCGGAAAAGTCTCAGGTAATTCTAAAACAATAAGAGTGATTAGTCTCTGACAAATACAATAAATAAAATTACAGTACAAAAGAATGTATAATGCAATATATTATAAAATAAAAAAGAAGACGTTTTCAATTTTTCTTAAAGTTCTAACTAATATAAATTGACGCCAAATTACATAAAAAATAAGTTTATACCGAGTATTTGTTTTTTGAAACGCACCCAAAAAAAAGCAACTCAATTTAAATAAAAATATTGTGTGATATTTAATACAATTTAGTCATAAATATTAAAATTATTTGTGAAAAACAATATTGAGATAAAATTTTTTACAACAAATTTTGAAAGTGTCACAACATTTTCACCAACGCAAGTCATTACCCTCTTTTTCATATTCATGCAACCTTTCCAAGTATACGTCTTCCATTTTCTAGTAATCCTTGAGTTATATTGGCTTTCAGTTTTTCATTGGCGTGTGGCTTTTTTTTTGAATACATAACTTTTTAGATATCACAGAGAAAAAAATCTTCAGAAGAAATATCAGGTGACCTAGCTGGTCATAACAATAATTACTGTTTCACCAAAGAAATTTCTCATTGAAGATCCATTGTTGCTTTTGCCGTGTGACATGTGGCCCCATCTTGTTAAAACCACGAATCTCTCTCATTTAATTTTTAATCTGCAATAAATAGGGTTACAGTTGTTTGATAAAGGTATGCATTACGTGTTTTTTTCAAAGAATTTGTGTCCAATTATTCTTCACCTTTTTTTTTTTTTTTTTTTTTTTTTTTTTTCTCTCAGCTCCCCTGGGCTGGACCGACTTGTTGGTATTACGCCGCCCAGGGGAGTGTCTTTAAACTCAAATAGGCCTCCCCACCTACCGGCTATATACCGGCAAGGCAGGTCGGCCTACCGGTTAGCTCTTTTTGAGAGTTCTTTATCAATATTGGCCCCTTGGGAACCCAAAAGGGCAATACTAATACACCACGCCAGACCCAGTTCTCCGCGACGCGGTACCGGATCCCTTCAGTATTCAGTGTGCTCTTGCCTGACTGTTACCCGTGGAGTCCTTGGTGGCTCATCAGTGCCAACACACCGCAGCATGCTGGACCTCACCAGCAAGGATGTCCACCCGGTCCTATTCTAGCCAACACCTTGTCTTCTCTCATCGGAGTATTTCTGTAGAACAACTTGTCTAACAAAACTAGCAAAATTATTCCAGTTTGACTCGCTTCTTAGCATGTAGTCTATTGTTGTCTCTGGAGTTATACCTGTGAGTGCCTTACTATGTCTAAGTGTGTCCCACCTATTGCACTCAAAAAAGGTGTGCTCAGCATCATCTATCTCGTTGCAGTAGTTGCAAATCGGTTCTTCTCTCTTGCCTATTTTGTGCAGGTAGTTATTGAAGGAACCATGTCCTGTAAAAAACTGCGATAGGTGATGGATCAACCTCACCAAATCTTCTCGACAACCACGGCTTGATGTTGGGGATGAGGGTTCTCGTCCATCGACCCACAGCTTCCTGCGACCATCTTTCCTGCCAGATATTATAAACGGCATCCCTGACCTCTTGTTCTGGCTTGCCTTGTGCCCTCTCCACCCTCTTTTTTGCGATTAGGTCAATAGGAGGTGTACCCGATAACACGCACAGGGCGGCATAGGACACTGTCCTGTATGCGGACACAACACCTAGGAGCACACACCTGTGCGTCCTCGCCAGTTTCTCTTTGTTGCGCCTGATGGCGATAGAGCGCCACAAGGCCGGAACGGCATACATAAGCGAAGACACGACGGTGGTCGCCAGTAAACGGCGCTTTGAGGCCCGAGGGGCATTCTGCGATGACATAATGATGTTTAGACTTTTTATCATCCTTTCTGCCTTGTTGCATACATTGACTATGTGCTCGGTGTATCTACCGTTTTTCTGGAGGATAACTCCTAAGTACTTGATGTTCTGGAAACTGCACTCCACACAACAGTCTGTGGGTGTAGTATTCATGAATGGATGATGTGAGGATTGTCGGAGCTCCAGTAGTGATCGTTGTGATTGTTAACGTAACCACTCAAATTAAACTAAATCTCAACTGTAAAAAATAAATGCTCTACCGAACAAACTGATTAAACCAATGACAGTAGTGGAGCCTAGCAGTATAATCAACCGTGTGTAATTCATGTGGTATATTAATAAGGTATGACTTTTAGTTAATTAGCCTTTGCTTTTCTTTTTCCTGTTTAGCCTCCAGTAATTACCTTTCAGATAATACATTAGAGGATGAATGAGGATGATACGTATGAGTTTAAATGAAGTGTAGTCTTGTACGATTATAGTTCGACCATTCCTGAGATGTGTGGTTAATTGAAACCCAACCACCAAAGAACACCGTTATCCACGATCTAGTATTCAAATCCGTATAAAAATAAATGACTTTACTAGGACTTGTACGCTGGAACACTCGACTTCCAAATCAGCTTATTTGGGAAGACGCGTTCACCACTAGACCAACCCGGTCGGTCAAGTTAAGTAGCCGAGAAGCTTTAAAGGCACTATACAAAGATGTTTCTTTTCGTTGCGCAAGTTCTCGTAATGATTTGTTAGTTGTGATTAAAAAGCTTATTCTAATATCTTTCAATGTTTCGTAAGTACTGAACGTTACCGGCTATTTATCTAACTCCAAACAGAACCAATCCCTCTATATTTCACTATCAAACGATGAATTGAAGCTTTATTTGGTACATTATTACCCGGGAACTGCAATTGAAAAGGTTCTTGCCAGAAAACAAATAATTTATTGGTTAAATAATTTTCCACAATAAAAATTCTTTCTCCCGTGTTCAAAACCACTTCTTTTTAATTAAAAAAAAAACACAGATGACTGAAAATAACTAATTTTTCACGAAAAAGAAATGGAAAATTATATCAGCTGATAGAAAAACTACAACAATACATAGTGCTGCCAACCTCTTCATATAAAATTATCGTATTAACTTTTCTAAAAAGTATTTTACTTGGGTTGTGTTTTTATAATAAACGTCAGTATTAAATTTGTTTCGTGTTTACTGAATATATTGTAATTAAGTTTAAAAAACACATACCAAAACGATGGAAGTAACTCACTGATAATCATAAGTCAGTGCTATCCAGTTCAGTGAAAATAATTATAAATTATCCCTTACACGTAAGATTATTTCTGGCATTTACTAAATTTTTTCAGATTCATTTAAAACTGTGTATTTAACCTTAATAATTACTTCATTAATCCAATTTATTTGTAGAGCTAAATTTATTAAATTCAGTACAAAATAAATAAAAGAATTCTATTAATTATTTTGTAGAAGACGTTATAGTGATCTCGTTTTACCTTTTTTTTTTTTTTTTTACAAGGAATTTAAGAGGGAGCTATTTTTGATGATAAATTAAAATGTTTACGCAGATGATTCCAAGAATTATTTATGTCGCCATCATTGTTTATAAATGAAGCTTGATATATACGTAGCTTGACGCTATTTTTATATATCATAGTATTTTTACGTGAAAATTCAAGAAAATAAGTAAGAAAAAATTGATAAACAAAGGTTTTTATTAATTACAAATAATAAAAATTATAAAAATAATAATACATACATACAACTTCGCTTCAGACAGCCCTTACTTAACTTAAATAAATAACAACCTATTTGCATCCTTTCTCTGGACGTTTTTTGTTTTACTTTAAAATGATATAGGTTTTTCACGATTGACCAACGGGTTAGTGTAGTGGTGAACTAGTCATCGCAAATCAGCTTATTTGAAAGTCGAGAGTTTTTGGTTCAAATCCTAGTAAAGACGGTTAATTTTATACATATTTGAATACTAGATCGTGGATACCGGTGTTCTTTGGTAGTTGGGTTTCAATTAACCACACATCTTAGAAATGGTCGACTTGAGACTTTACAAGACTACAGTTCATTTACAATCATACACATCATCCTCATTCATCCTTTGAAGTAATACCTTACGGTGGTTCCGGAGGCTAAACAGAAAAAAGTAGGTAGTACAGTTAATTTGTGTTTTTATTTGAAAATCCTTACCTATTGATTGATGTTTTTTCTATATGTTAGGGGTGATGAGAGAAGGTTAAGTCCAGATTTTTAACATCCCCCCTCCCAGAGAATTTTGAAAAACTCGAAATACTCAAAAAGTTTTTGAAATGCGTTTTTCTCTGAATCTATGCATTTTAGAGAAGAGTTTTTCAAACAAAAAATGTAGAAGACATTCTCCTCTACAATTAATATCTTTGAAGTTATGCCGTATAATTTGAAATTGAAATACTAGGTGGCGCTGAAGTTGTAAAAAACGTGTTTTTTCGGTTTTTACACCGAAAAAATTGTTTTTCGTCTGTATTGCATTTGGAAAAATTGTTAATCTCAAAAACAACTTTTATTTAAATAATTTTCTTGTACGACTTAAAGTTTTGGAGCTGTAGCTTGTGAAAGTGTGAAAATGTTGTGATATTGGGCACGTGTCCGAAACCGGTCTACTCGTTTACAACTTCAGCGCCACCTACTATTTCAATTTCAAATTATACGGCATAACTTCAAAGACATTAATTTTAGAGGAGAATGTCTTCTACATTTTTTGTTTGATAAAATTTTCTCTAAAATGCGTAGATTCAGAGAAAAACACATTTCAAAAACGTTTTATGGTTTTTCAAAAATCTATGAGAGGGGATGTTAAAAATCTGGACTTAAGCTTCCCTCATCACCCCTAACGCATGGACAAAAGATCAAACGGTAGGTAAGGATTTTCAAATACAGCCTATTTTGATGACAAATTGCCTGTACTAAGAAGGTCTTTCACGACTGTATTTCTTTGAACAACTTTCTTTCATAGGGAAATTTTTCCGTATTCTAAATAAAACTAAAAATTTTAAAAATAGTTTTTAGAAAATGATCGAAAAAACAGTATTCGCACAATCCATCTTTAAATTACAAATTTTTTAAATGAGCTCCAAACTCTGTCATGATAAGTTGTTTTAAATTTCGTGCCGACTTGAAAAAATCCAAATTTATATTTATTATTGTTATTTTTATTATATTTTAAGAGATTTTTGATGTTAAAGAACAATTTAGATCCGGAGTAACACTACAAGGTGTAAAGATAAAGATTATATTATTTATTGTATTCCATCAGATACTACGTACAGATTATGACTTCTGATTTGTATACGAAGACACTGAGCAAGAGATGGAATGCATAAAAAAGCAGCTAAGACGTTACCGTGGCTACTCATTGGTTAAATTTCCTTATATTATATTTCTGTAAAAATTAGATCAGTTTAATAGATATTATAATCAGATAATTAAGTTTTTCATTAAAAATATCTTTATAGATTATTTAGCACAACTTCATAGGATATCAAAACTAAATTAATACAGGTTAAAAGAAGTGTAAACGTATTGGGTAAATTGCAACCTATCAAGAATTAAATAATAAAATAGACGACTAATTTAAAAAAATCATTAATAGTTTGTTGGATTTCATCAATTTCTATGTAAAAGCTGTGATTTATTTTATTTTAAACTGCGACACAAGTAATTATGCGCAATGCTGAAATCGAGAGGTAAGGTAACCACGATTTGTGATTGGTTGAATATTATTATTATATGCTGCTGAAAAAATCAGTAATTTTATCTTACATTCTTATTTTCACTCAACCTCTATTTTATACATCCTTATTCGAATTTAATAAGAATTTTTTTTCCAGAAAAAATATTTCTATAACAAAGCATATATAAATTGGATTTTTTCCTCCAAATCCAACTCTAAATATTTCTTTTTTGTGAACCTGACCGCGTTCCGCGTTATTTTCTACCTTTGTCGGGCACCGATGATTCGTTAGCTAACTGTTTAAATGATAAATAAGAAACATTTTATAAATATCTTCTATTAAACAAATTCCTTATAAATATATTTAAATGTAAATTATTAATAGTTGTAAAGCTAAAAATAATATTATTTTAATAAAATATAAAAATAAAATAAAAAAGATATTAATAATAATCAAAACATATGTATAGCATGTAAAATAACTAAATGAAATATTTCTCTTTTTGTATGAGTAATTTAATGACTATTACTTATAACAAGACAGTCGATTCATAAGAATGTAACGCCGGATGTCAGACGACCATCTAATAGTTTGGAATCTTTAAAGATTAATAATAACTAGCCGATGAAGTCCGATCGAAAGAATGTTGAATCATTTTCATACTAACTGGTTTAAATTTGCATATTACGTAGTAAATTGTGTAAAAAATAATAATAAAAACAGATTATATAGACTTGTAGGAATTATAATGTTTACATTAAAACGATTAAATTAATTAAATTTATGTTATAACTGTATCGTGAATGGTTCGATTGTTGTATATACATACCAGAATTTTTTATAAAATAAAAACTTATAAACATCAGAATCGGGAAGACATTTTAATAAATTCTACTCAAAATTATTTACTAATAAATAAATTAAAAAAATTAATTGAAATAATACATTAAAACATAGTTACGTAATTTCAGCGTATTAAAAAAGCCAAATAGAAATTCTTTAAGTAAGGGTTAAAAAAAAAACAAATTAAAACAACTGGCTAACGTGATTTTTTTTGATACACTTTTTCCTAGGGATAATTTATCCGCCTAAATTTAAGGCGTCCTACTACTCTGTTGACGAGTTCATGGATGACCGTAGGAAGACAGAGCCTATGAGTTGTGCATGAATGATATGTTTTGTATGTTTGAATAGGGCGACTGAATAGATAGAAAGAACTTTACAATTTTAAAAACTTTAATCATTTCTGTACTCTTTTAAACACATTTTCTTAGTTATTGACTGTTGACGACTGTGATACAATTTTGTATTGTTTTATAGGCAATAATTAGAAAATGGTGTTATAGAGGAAGAAGAGGAAGTTGAGGAGGATGAAATGGGAGAAACAATACTGAGATCTGAATTTAAGAGAGCATTAAAAGATTTAAATGGGAGAAAGACTCCTGGAATAGACGGAATACCTGTAGAATTACTGCGCAGTGCAGGTGAGGAAGCGATTGATAGATTATACAAACTGGTGTGTAATATTTATGAAAATGGGGAATTTCCATCAGACTTCTAAAAAAGTGTTATAGTTATGATACCAAAGAAAGCAGGGGCAGATAAATGTGAAGAATACAGAACAATCAGTTTAACTAGTCATGCATCAAAAATCTTAACTAGAATTTTATACAGAAGAATTGAGAGGAGAGTGGAAGAAGTGTTAGGAGAAGACCAATTTGGTTTCAGGAAAAGTATACGGACAAGGGAAGCAATTTTAGGTCTCAGATTAATAGTAGAAGCAAGATTAAAGAAAAACAAACCAACATACTTGGCGTTTATAGACCTAGAAAAGGCATTCGATAACGTAGACTGGAATAAAATGTTCAGCATTTTAAAAAAATTAGGGTTCAAATACAGAGATAGAAGAACAATTGCTAACATGTACAGGAACCAAACAGCAACAATAACAATTGAAGAACATAAGAAAGAAGCCCTAATAAGAAAGGGAGTCCGACAAGGATGTTCCCTATCGCCGTTACTTTTTAATCTTTACATGGAACTAGCAGTTAATGATGTTAAAGAACAATTTAGATTCGGAGTAACAGTACAAGGTGAAAAGATAAAGATGCTACGATTTGCTGATGATATAGTAATTCTAGCCGAGAGTAAAAAGGATTTAGAAGAAACAATGAACGGCATAGATGAAGTCCTACGCAAGAACTATCACATGAAAATAAACAAGAACAAAACAAAAGTAATGAAATGTAGTAGAAATAACAAAGATGGACCGCTGAATGTGAAAATAGGAGGAGAAAAGATTATGCAGGTAGAAGAATTTTGTTATTTGGGAAGTAAAATTACTAAAGATGGACGAAGCAGGAGCGATATAAAATGCCGAATAGCACAAGCTAAACGAGCCTTCAGTAAGAAATATAATTTGTTTACTGCAAAAATTAATTTAAATGTCAGGAAAAGATTTTTGAAAGTGTATGTTTGGAGTGTCGCTTTATATGGAAGTGAAACTTGGACAATCGGAGTATCTGAGAAGAAAAGATTAGAAGCTTTTGAAATGTGGTGCTATAGGAGAATGTTAAAAATCAGATGGGTGGATAAAGCGACAAATGAAGAGGTATTGCGGCAAATAGATGAAGAAAGAAGCATTTGGAAAAATATAGTTAAAAGAAGAGACAGACTTATAGGCCACATACTAAGGCATCCTGGAATAGTCGCTTTAATATTAGAAGGAAAAAATTGTGTAGGCAGGCCACGTTTGGAGTATATAAAACAAATTGTTGGGGATGTAGGATGTAGAGGGTATACTGAAATGAAACGACTAGCACTAGATAGGGAATCTTGGAGAGCTGCATCAAACCAGTCAAATGACTGAAGACAAAAAAAAAAAATTATAGGCAATAAAAGGTTTGTTTATTTATTTATTCTCCGGTTAACATTTTTTTTTTTTTTATTTTATTTAATTATACATTTTTTATATTCTCTTTTCGTTTAAACTTCAACAACGTTAATTATATATTTGTATTTTTTACATATATAAAAATTTGAAAAATTTATTTAACTTTTGATTAATAAGTTTAATAATAACTTTAATTAAGTTTATTTTTGTAAGTTTAAAAATTATTTTTACAATAGAAATTGGCTTAAAGATACGATTTTTATTTCTTCTCCAATAAAAACACATGGTAGGTTGGTTTGTTTGTTGTCTGTACTCAAAATTTTTATTTTAGTTGCTATTGGCGCAGTGCGGACCACGTGGTGCGCCAGGCGGCTGCGCGAAGCCGTTCTTGCACACTGCAGTTTAGCGTTATTAGTAGAACTAACAATTGTATAATGAATTGTATTGTGCACTGTAAACAGTACGTTGTTTACATTAACATTTATTATACTTATTATTTAATTTACATTTTGCTAAAAAAAAACTATTGTAGGCATATTTTTTTTGATTTTTTTATAAAAATAAATAAGTATAGAAGCATCATAAGCAATGTAGGACGATATAAGCACTATAAGAACGATGTGTGTGCGTGTGTGTGTGTGTATGTGTTCATATATAAATATATATATATATAATATACGTAAATGTATTAATCCTTTTACATTATTATTATTATATTTCTGTCACCACTGCAACAGAAATATAATTAAGTAAAATTACTGTTATTTATTCTCTTTAAGGCGTTAAAAATATGTGTAAAATAATTAATATTCCCAAAAAGATGAGGATACAAACTCGTCGAGAGTCCAGGGGGCGGTCGGGTTGGTTAGACGGTCGGGCGAATGAAACGAGCTCTGACTGGCTATACTCAGTAGAAGTAATGAAATCTCCTAAATATTTCATGTTTAATCTTTTATATATATTTTTTTACACCTATCGTATAATTAGAGATCAAAGAATTTAAATAATAAAAAAAAAACTAATTTTATAAAATATTTGACAAGAAAATAGTAGCGTAAATAGTAATCAGTAACTTAACTTTTTGATTATATCAAATCTTGTTTAAATTCTTCAATAATTGTTATAAAACAAAAATAAATAAAAATAACTGAAACAAATGTTCGTTAGCTGAATTGTTTGATATTTTAATAACATGAAATTAATTCATCATGCTAATTCGCTCTGAAAATATTTCAAGTATTAGTTTATTTTTATTTTTTAATGGAATTTTTTAATTCTTATAAATGATATATTAAACAAATCAAAATAATTTTAATATGTAATTATTATATTTAATCTTGGTTTTTTTTGTTTTTTTTTTTTTAATTAGATTCAGTTTATTTTGGAAAAAATAATAAATTTTATCTCCATTAATTCAACCTATCATCTTATTTCACATTAAAAAAATTACTGAAATCTTTTTAAAATCTCAAAATTTTAAGTAGTTGTCAAATTAAAAACGATCAACCTTAACTAATTAAACATATTTAATTAGAACCGATTTGAAAAAGTCGCAATTTAAAGAAAAATTTAATAACTGTTATATATTTATAATATTTTTTCTATCCTTATTTTAAACATTTCAATTTTATTAAGTTTTACCATAAAATATGGAGGCATCCATAATTGACTGTCCGTATCAAGAAACTCAGCACAAAAAAAAAACGCAATAATGGAGAAACTTACGCCTAGATAAAAATAAGATAAAAACCGGAAATAAACGATATAAAGAATAGAAAGAATGATCAGAGTTTTCAGAAATAAAAGAGAACATGTACTATTTTTTACCTAAATTTATATCTGTAAATTAAAGCTTAATCAAAAGATTTTTTTTTATTTAAAATAATTTCTAAATCTAAATATTTCTTTTTACGCTAATTTTCTCGCCGATTGGATTTTCACTTGAGATTATAATATAAATAACAGAATTACATTGAATTGTATAATATTACGCTATAAAAATCCAATTTACATTAAGAAATGATAATGAAAAATAAAATAAAATGTAGCTTCAAATTATCTAAGTAATCCATTACATTTATCGCATAAAAAAAGAAATAGTTTTCATTTAATTTACTTATTTACAATTCTTTTAGAAAAAAAATTATGTTTTATTCATTTTAAAATACTATTACAACTATTTAAAATTTAAAAACGTAATATCCTTAAATCTGGCAACGACTTCCAAAAGTCGAAATTTAAAAATGAATTGAAAGTTGTTACTGTTTTTTTTTTTTTTTACATATGGAGCAGAGATGATATAAAAACATTTCCTATATGAAAAAAACCCATTTACAAGAGATACTAACCAAAAAATCTACGCATTCTGACGAAAATAAAAAAAAAAGATGGAGAAAATATATAAAAATTGTAATCTTAACGTAAACGCCAAGCTATTAGAGAGCGAACTTATTTTTAATTAAATTTTGTTAAAGTAATTTTCTTAAATTTTAATATTAGCTACAAGAATCAAACATTAAGCAATGATGATGAAGATGAAAAAAAAAATTAAAACATACATTTGATGTATGAAATTGGAAACTAGAAATTGTCTAATTAGTTATGAAATTTTTCTTTAAACAAAAAATTTTCCATTTAAACTTCTAACGGGACCATTAGAGGAACTTCCGCTAGAGAACAAAAGAAATATTCAAATTTGTGCATTTATTAAAAAGTAAGACTTTAACATAAAGTGGAACTTAAATGGATGAAATAGAAAACGTGTTTTCGTGGGTTTTTTTTTCAAGTCGAAAAAAAATAGGTTTTGTATACGTGAAGCATGATTACAAGAAAACAAAAAACAGCTGCACACATTTTTTCTTGTAGAAATAATGGTTGAATTGTAGAGATTTTACTTTTTATTGTAAGTCTACTCAAGAAATTTTTAAAGAAAAAAAACACACACACTTGTAGTGTAAATGAATCAGAAATACCTTAAGTGTGTGTGTGTGTGTGTGTGTGTGTGTGTGTGTGTGTGTGTGTGTGTGAGTGTGTGTGTGTGTGTGTGTGTGTGTGTGTGTGTGTGTGTGTGTGTGTGTGTGTGTGTGTGTGTGTGTGATATAACTACATGCTAACTGTCAGTTTGTGACTATTACTTGGAATGTTGGATTAGAGCATTGTATTTAAGTGTGTATAGCCCAATATGAGAACGGAATCGCTTAGTCACTCTTTCCTAAAATACCTTTTTTCAAATACTTTTAAGTCTTTCTTACCTTTCTTACAAAACTTATAGAATTTCCTTTGTTTGCTACTCACTAACTGACAAATGACCGTTTTACAATGAATTCAAGAAATTAAAAAGTAAATAAACAGTGTCCTTAAAAAGTGAGGCCAAACTCTAGGATGTGGTTCTACGTATCATTTTTTTTTTTTGTCTTCAGTCATTTGACTGGTTTGATGCAGCTCTCCAAGATTCCCTATCTAGTGCTAGTCGTTTCATTTGAGTACACCCTCTACATCCTACATCCCTAACAATTTGTTTTACATATTCCAAACGTGGCCTGCCTACGCAATTTTTTCCTTCTACCTGTCCTTCCAATATTAAAGCGACTATTCCAGGATGCCTTAGTATGTGGCCTATAAGTCTGTCTCTTCTTTTAACTATATTTTTCCAAATGCTTTTTTCTTCATCTATTTGTCGCAATACCTCTTTATTTGGCACTTTATCCACCCATCTGACTTTTAACATTCTCCTATAGTACCGCATTTCAAAAGCTTGTAATCTTTTCTTCTCAGATACTCCGATCGTCCAAGTTTCACTTCCATATAAAGCGACACTCCAAACATATACTTTCAAAAATATTTTCCTGACATTTAAATTAATTTTTGATGTAAACAAATTATATTTCTTACTGAAGGCTCGTTTCGCTTGTGCTATTCGGCATTTTATTTCGCTCCTGCTTCGTCCATCTTTAGTAATTTTACTTCCCAAATAACAAAATTCTTCTACCTCCATAATCTTTTCTCCTCCTATTTTCACATTCAGCGGTCCATCTTTGTTATTTCTACTACATTTCATTACTTTTGTTTTGTTCTTGTTTATTTTCATGCGATAGTTCTTGCGTAGGACTTCATCTATGCCGTTCATTGTTTCTTCTAAATCCCTTTTACTCTCGGCTAGAATTACTATATCATCAGCAAATCGTAGCATCTTTATCTTTTCACCTTGTACTGTTACTCCGAATCTAAATTGTTCTTTGACATCATTAACTGCTAGTTCCATATAAAGACTAAAAAGTAACGGAGATAGGGAACATCCTTGTCGGACTCCCTTTCTTATTACGGCTTCTTTCTTATGTTCTTCGATTATTGCTGTTGCTGTTTGGTTCCTGAACATGTTAGCAATTGTTCTTCTATCTCTGTATTTGAACCATTTAAAATGCTGAACATTTTCTATTCACTTTCTGAATTTCTAAACTAAAATATATATATATATATATATATATATATATATATATATATATATATATATATATATATATATATTTAGGTGAATAACTTCAATTTTCTAAAATTTTGTTAAAAACAGTCCATGCTAGATGATAAGTTCATATATTTATGCGAAACATCAATCATTGAATGAAAATTTATTTAACTTATAGTGACATACTTGCACATTAACACACTAAAAATAGAAGGAAAAATTAATAAAAGAAATTTATAAAATAAAAACTTGAAATATAAATGGAGAAAATAATTATGAAAGTTAAATGGAACTAATTAAAAAACATTTATATTTTATTTATTTTGATATAAAAAAATAAATAAATGACCCACTGAACACTGAAAAAAATAAATTGAATCATAAAAGAAATCTGTGAAGTTAAATTATAATAGTAAACGTTTTATTTTTATATATTTTTTTTTACCTAAATAGACGGAAAAAATATTTACTCGACATTAAAAATTCTTAATGTCAAGAGGTTGTAAAGTAAACCATTTTAAAGGAAACTGAAAAAAAAAGTAGTCGCTAGCCGAAGAAGATAATTTTTATAGTATAATTAATTAATAAATTAATTAAAAAATAATAATAAAAGTTTTAAACCGCTAACTGCAAAAAGTTGTAACAAAATATGTTTAAAAAAGGTTTTTAATAAGTTTGACACAATTTATTTAATTTTTTTTATAACTGGATTTTGCTTGTTGGTGTGTGTGTGTGTGTGTGAACGAAAGCAAAGTGTAGGGATATGAAAAATAAGAACGACCAAAGAAAATATGGCCAAAAATTGGTAGGGAGGGAGGGAAATAGGGTAAAGAGAGTTATGTTATCATTTTGAGTTTAAATATCTAATATGGTTCCCCACTTCTGTCATTTATAATTAATATTATTCGTTCTAATTTTAGTAACAAAATACTAATAGATTTATTATTTTAATAATCAAATTTTATACTAAAATCCCACACTTACTAGTCCTATTATACGTTTTCCATTACATTTAAAACTATTTGCTTCATAATAAAATCGATAGAATTTTATTTTTCCATTTTTTCTGTGATTTCATTCAGTAACTCAAATCTCTATTCAAATAAAAGACTGAAGAGAAATATATGAAATGTTTTCGTTTTTAACAATTACTTTAAATATACGACTATGTAATCGGTATAAACATCAAAAATATGTCCCATTATCCCTGATATAATTTTTTCTTCGACAAATTTGGACGTTTGCCGTCCAACGTTTTTCAATTTCCGGGCATTTCCTAATGCTTATTTCAAATCATATGTTAAGTTATAAAAGAAAACAATTATATATGGATGAACGGATTTCTGGAAAAAAGTGAGAATAAATATTTTTCATCGGCTGAGGCAAGGTACAAAAAAATTCAGAATTAAATAGAGCCCAACATTTATAAGGAATAGTCTATAACAGTAGATCAGCAATATATTTCTTACGTAACTATAAAGTACTTTTCTCCCATTATCGGCAATTAAAAAAATTTTATCGACTTTTCAAAGTAAAGTATAGTATTACTTTCGGTCGCATGGCTGGAGTGGGGAGATGAAAATAAATTTTCTTTACGTTTTTAGGTATGAGGAGTACAAAAATACCATTCTCTTAAATTATGGTTACCTTATATATCTATTTGTATTCAAATTTATTTAAAGGCTATAAAAAAAAATGTGGCCAAAAATCTATAAGACTATAAGATCAATTTCATTTAAATAAAGATATGCTGCAGCAATGTACCTGAAATTGTGCTTGTGAACATTTGATAACGATTAATTAAGTTTTTTTTGAGTTACGCTCAATTTAAGTCCGAAAAGATTTGAGTATGGCAAGTTAAGAAGGGTGGTTCGTTGATGCAAGTTGGATCGTGGAAACAACCCACAGAGTTGGTTTAATGATAAACGCGTCCTCCCAAATCAGCTGATATGGAAATCGAGAGTTACAGCGTTCAAGTTCTAGAAAAGTCAGTTATTTTTTATACGGATTTAAATACTAGATCGTGGATACCGGTGTTCTTTGGTGGTTGGGTTTCAATTAACCACACATCTCAGGAATGGTCGAACTGA
The DNA here is from genome assembly GCF_047948215.1 of Lycorma delicatula. Classification (NCBI taxonomy): domain Eukaryota; kingdom Metazoa; phylum Arthropoda; class Insecta; order Hemiptera; family Fulgoridae; genus Lycorma; species Lycorma delicatula. The sequence continues at coordinate 132,699,750 of NC_134462.1, read as the reverse complement.
GACTGTACAAGACTACATTTTATTTACACTCATACATATCATCCTCTGAAGTATTATCTGAACGGTAATTACCGGAGGCTAAACAGAAAAAAGAAATAAAAGGATCGTGGTAACAAAATGAAATACCGAAAAGTCGATCTTGGGCAAAACTGCAAAAAAATGTTTTTTTTTTTTAAATGTTACACCCTGCTTTAAATGATTGCAATTCATTTAAAAATTAAATATCATTATTATACCTATTTTTAATAGTTGTTAAGAAAAGATGCACTAGAAAAACAAATTACAACTTTTTTAAAGTACGTAAAAACTTTTTTAAAAAAGGTTACTACAGTGTTCCATAATTTTCCAACCACTGAAAAATAAGCAGCTGTATTTATATTTGTGATAGCGTTGGTAATACATTCCTTGAGATAATCTATATTTTATATCTTTTCTGATGCACCATGGCCTTCGTAAAAAAATGTTTATTTTTCCTACGTGTAAGACAGAAGAACGAAGAAACCTGCATTTTCCCCCGTTCAGCCCTTCGGGGCTTCGGGAATTACAAGGTTAATGGTATGTAACTTCGGTTACTACCAATTCTTGGAAAGTGCAGGCCAAAGAAGAACGAAGAGGTCTTCGGAAGAAGAAGAGGGAGAAGAAGAAGGAAGACCAACCACTCGCCTCAACATCACGGACTGGAGTCCGGAACAGAGCCCAGCAGAGATGCGTCCTGAAGGTCAGCCATACCAGAAGCGGATGAAGAGCTTCTACACAACCTCTCCTATTTCAAAACTTACAGTAAGACAAAATAACCCAGCAATAGCGACTCCTCCGGAAAAGGGGACGCATTGCTCCCTCCTTATAGCTAGTGTCCCGTTGTGGCGTATTCCTGCTAGCCTATTAAAGAGTTAGCACCGAAAGGACTTCAGTGGACGGTCTGAAGGGGAATTACGTCGGGAGGACAGGCTTTATAAGCCTAGCCTTCCGCGGTCGGCCCATGAAATGGGTTCGATAACGCTGGTTTAACAACGGATTGGAATGCAATTAAATCCGTCTTAAATTCACTAAAATAATAATAGACAAAACTTGAAAAATTAGATCCGAGATTAAAAAATAACCCTTTTAAAAACAAGCCCGATTAGAATGATCCAGCAGCAAGGGACTCTGTCCAGGTTCTGCGATAAAGTAGGGAGTAATAGACTCCTGCCAACTTTGCATTCCATTCCATTCCACGTGTAAGAACTTCGGGAAAATTGTACAAATAATTAAGTAATGCTGTTAATAAATCTAAGCAAAAAATATTTTTTTAAGCTTCAGAAATATTCTCAAATTTAAAAATTAATTTTATTTTTTGACAAATATACTAGTATACACCATATATTTGTCATTACATAATAAAACCCGATGCGTTTGGTTTCATTACGTTTAGACATTTTTAATAATACACCACGACTAACACATTGCATTTAATTTTATTGATAATAAATTTAAAATAGGTCAAAATTTTAAATACAATTTAAATTTATTTTTCGCTAGGGTAAAAATCTCAAGTTCTGAACAATAATTACGGTAATTGTAAAAATATGCAAACACACGCGCACACATTCATATGAACTCTTATAAGCAAACACGGATGATGCTCATTGTGACACATCACGTGAAGATTTAACATAACCATTTCTTTTTACTTAAACTAAAATATATTTTCTGGAATTTACGTAAGTAAAGTTTTTATTTCACTGTATTATTTTTTTTTTTTTAAGTCAGTCAATAGATGTTATTTTAGAAAACTATTTTAATGCAGTGCACTATGGCTTGTTTCCAACTTCTATTCTACCAACACGTAATTCTAGTCTAATTTACAGTAACATTTATGAATCCCAGCTGTGTACACATGTAGCTATGTAGAAAACAAAACAAAAAAAAGGAAAAAACATACAAAATTAAATCCAAGTTCTTAAAAATTCTTTACATAACCTTTTTAACGTCATTTTTATTTTTAAAATAAAAGTGAAGTGAAATATAAGTACAGTAATTCTGAGAGTACGTATTGTTTCAGATAAATATTCGTTAAAAAATTAAAGAAACTTAAATCAGTTCAATAAAACAATACGTTTTTACGATTTCTTTTTTTTAACACAACACTAAAAACCTTTCAAATAGGATAAAGCATGAAAATATAAATTATTTTTAACCGACTACCGAAATAGATAAACGTACTGTGTTTTACAAATTTATATTCGAATATGTTGGCAGTACTGCAATTCCAGAACAACTGGAAACAGATTCAAATTAATAACATACTATCGAGTTTTTGATTCGATCCATTTTTATTTCCTACAGAACCGGGAGATATTTATAATAGGTAGTCATAAAAAGTAATGAGCCTTTTGAGCAAAAAATAGCGTTAGCGTATTCTGGCAAAAATCGAGGAAGACCGACATGGAAGCAATCATGACATCGCCAATGATCTAAATATTCATCAACAAATAATGTTAAAACATTTATAGAAAGCCGGCTTCAAAAACAAATTTGACGTACGGCTGATCTGAATCAAAAAAATTTATTCGATCGAATTTCTATCCACAACTCTCTTTCTTTTTTCTGTTTAGCTTCCGGGAATTACCGTTCAGATAATTCTTCAGAGGATGAATGAGGATGATATGTATGAGTGTAAATGAAGTGTAGTCTTGTACATTCTCAGTTCGACCGTTCCTGAGATGTGTGGTTAATTGAAACCCAACCACCAAAGAACACCGGTATCCACGATCTAGTATTCAAATCCGTGTAAAAATATCTGACTTTACTAGAACTTGAACGCTGCAACTCTCGACTTCCAAATCAGCTGATTTGGGAAGACGCGTTCACCACTAGACCAACCCGTTATCCGCGACTCTCTATTGAAAAGTAACGAAACGAACCGTTTCTGAAGCGGTTGATCGCGAATGATGAAAAGTGGATAAACTACAACAATGTGCGAAAGAGATCGTGGTCGAACCGAGGAGAAACTCCGCAACCTGTGGTGACGCTCAGGAAGGTTATGCCGTGCTTTTGATGAGATCGGAAGGGTATCGTGCATCATGAGCTTCTTCTGAGTCTATCCTTCTGCCTGACGGCAGAAGGATAGACTCAGAACTGCATTGTCGACAAATTAGCGCGATTGTAGATAGCAATTCAAAAGAAACTATCTGTACTGGTCAACAGAAAGGGTGTCGTATACCACGCCAACACTAGACCGCATACATCTTTAACAACCCGTCAGTTGAGTGAAAACTCTACTGGGAGGTTTTAATGTACCCACCGTATGGCCTGAACCTCGCACCGTCAGACTACCATTTGTTTCAGTTTCTGCACAACTCCCTGAATGGTATTGGTGTCAAAAGAAGCCCCTGTAAAAACCACGTGTCACAATTTTTTGACCAGAAACCATAGAAATTAAACAGCGTCGAGATTATGGTGTTGCCGGAAAAATGGCAGGTCATCGATAAAAATTGTTGTATATGCGGTCTCATAATATTATTTTCTAATAACAATAAATGTATTCTCAATTTTGTGTTCCAAAACATCAATACCTTTTAGACAACCTGAAATAATAAATATATTCGGACACAGAATTTTTTTTCTTTAATTCCTGATAAGTTAATGGTTACAAATTTCAGGAACAATAATAATGAACTCCTCTAATTACAAAATTGCCGAAGTAATTAAAATCTCAAAACTCTAAGAGGATGAAAAATTACTATTTTTTTAAAGGGAGAAAAGGCTACTTTAAAATTTGAGATGCTAATAAATTTTAAATAGAAATAAATAAAAACCAACAGATTAAAAAAATTTCATAATTTATACTACATAAATTATGAAAAATACTTCCTCAATATAAATCAACATTCTATTATTTAACTTCTATTTAGTTATTTAATAAAATGTTTTCTTATTTTGATTTCCACAATTAATAGATACAAAATAAAAATTTCTATTTCTTTTTCTTCTTACAAGAACATAGAGTATACCTAAAAAATAAGAAAAAATTAAATACTTAAATGAGTTTTTTAAATGTATTTACACACACACGAAATATATATATATTAATAACATAATTACGATGATTTTCTTTGAATATTATAACCAATACACTATTCATAATGGTCCACACGTATTTCCTTGGAAGTTAAAATTATGAACAAGCACGGAATACTAATATGTGTAAATTAAAATATTAATTTATTCGGTTTTGTCTTTATGAAACCTTATAGAGACCCAATAACTTATTAACATAAAAAATTAATGAATTATTATTAATTAATTGACATATAATAGTCTAGCACTTTTTAGAATGAATCATGAGAAATAAATGGGTGTGTGTGTGCATGTGTACATATATATAAATAACCTATACGTGAAAAGAAACATAAGTATACATATACGCCGATATAAGTTTTAATCAATGTTTGTGACCAATCTCCTACATAATCCTTCAGTTAGGCACGTACATCTATTATAAGAATTGACCTTCAAACATACATCTATACAAAAAAGAAAAAAATTCTACAGATATTGTTTTTATAACAATGGACAAAGCAAAACTTTTCAACTAAGTAATTTCTTAGAAAAAAAAAATGAAATGACTAAAGAAGTTACATTAATTTAATCGTAAGTTTTTTTTTTTATATGACGCACTGTATTTATCACTAAGATAAAAATTGTTACATATACTACTTAAAAAGCTAAAAAATAAAATACTCTTAAAATAAGAAAAATATTGATTTAAAATTTTTAAAAAATCATATTATATGAGAAATTTTTATAAAGAAAGACAGTACAGTAAGCATAGCCAAAAAGAAAAAGCAGCTTAACTTCAGCAAAGAGGAGCAGTATAAAAAAAATACTCAGGCGCAAAAAGATAAAAGGCGTAAAACCATAAAAAAACGAACCTAAAAAAATTCAACAATTTTATTTTTCCTATCGTTCTCCCAATAAAAAAAAAATTACATTATATTTCATTTCCCCTTCCACGGATCAAACCTTGGCGAGATGAAGGGGCTTGTCTAGATCAAGGATAGTTTGAACTATGCCGTCTGGAGTTTATGATCCTGGAAGGGTCATCCGTGGAGGACTGGTCAAATTGGAGGCCTCAGACTAATGTGACCCGACATCTGGTAACCCGCAATGGAGTAACGCGGTAGATCCACTCCTTCAATACGACACGAAAACTTTAAACACGGCCCTCATTCCCCGAAGACCCCAGAACAACTACTAAAGGCAGCAGGAAGACCTGTCCAAAGGCAGAGGGTGCTAAGAATTGTCGGATTAAATCAGGCTGCCGCTGAAACATTCGGACAAAAAACAGAACTACAAGAATTATTGATAGAACTTGACAATATTAGTTGGAATATTACAGGATTATGTGTACTAATCCTGTAGCACGGATGATAGATGATATCCAGTGGCACGGATGATAGACGGTGTGGTGGAATTGGATTTCTTATCAGTCGGAAGATAAAAGATTCAGTAGTAAAAATTGGAAGTCTATCCAACAGAGTAGCTCATCCATCATTCAGCTAAACAAACAACATTATAAGCTTCAAAACATCCAAGCTTATGAAACTGCAGTGATGAAGAGACTGAAGAATTTTATGATAATATTGCACTTATGCAAAGCAAAGAAAAATACCATTAAAAAATCCTTATGGCCAATTTTAATGCAAGAAAAGAAAAATCGAGAATTTGTGAAAATACAGTCGGCCCATATGGAAGAGGGAAACAAGACGGCAGGGGTGACATGCTAGTGGATTTTACAGAAGGACAAGAACTCAATAAACTCATTTTACAAGAATAAATCGGTCGAAAATGGACGTGCAAAAACTTAGCTGGTTACGTGAGTAAAAGGGATTACATCATGACGAACAATAAAGCAATAATATATGATTACATTGTTCTAATCTACGTCAATGTTGGAAGTGACCATACAATGGTCCGAGGTAAAGTGAAAATAGATTTACGAAAAGAAACTTCAAAAAAATGATAAAAACCTCAAGGTAAATAAACACTGAAAAGCTATCAAAATCAAGAGCATTTTTCAGCTAAATCTATCGAATCGGTTCTTTCTGTTGTAAGATTTGGAAGATATAGACATATCACAACATAATGAAGGTGTATGTAACTGCATACTTGATTCGGCTAAGTCAGTAGCATCATCAGACAAATATCGTTGAGATTATTAAAAAATCTCAGTTGAAACTTTTACATTGTCTAATGAAAAAAACGGCGGAAAATGAAGAATTTACAAAAATTGTATTGAAAAAATTGAATATGTTGAATTTTCTAAGACCATAAAGAAACGCCAGAAAGAAACGTGTCAGTTTAATATGAAATTAGTGCAGAAGACGTTGAAGAAGTTAAGGGATTTAATAGACCAAAACATAAACTGGTGTATTAAAAGAAAGCAAATTTTTGGCTTAAAATAAGATGTTTCCATATTCAGAACACGTCAGGGAATATTAAAAATAACTTAAAATTTTTATTCTAATTCACACAAGCACCAAACCAGTCAAGATTAAAGATCCCTGTCAAAGAAGAAGAAGTATCAGACATTTTAGTAGAAATATCACAAGCTATAAAATCAATAAAAAATGGGAAAGCTTCGGGAACAAATAATAATAGTGCTGAGATGCTGAAAGCTGGTGGCAAAACGTTACACACAGCACTTGCAAAATTGTACTAGACATACTTTAAAAACCAAAAGATTCCCGATGCATGGAAAACTGCTGAAGTGATTCTTTTACACAAGAAAGGAACTCGGGAAGAATTATCCCCCAATAAGCCTCTTCTCGATTATCTACAAGGTTTTCACAAAGATAATAGCAAAAATAATGCTAACTACACTGACTGAATCACAATCAAGGAGCAGGCAGGCTTTAAAAAGGCTTTTAGCATAATGGATCACATCCAGGCTGTTCAGCAAGTCATAGAAAGACACTAGTATACCATGCCCTTATGTATGACTTTTACTGACTACGAAAAGGTATTTCATTCGGTAACAATGCAAGCCATAATAACTGCACTGCGTAACTACGGTATAAACACACACTACATAAATTTGCTACAATCTATATACGAAGAAGCAAAAACGAACATAAAGATATATTGACAAAAAAAGTGTACAAGGCGACACTATATCGCCCATACCCTTATCAGTCTGTCTTGAGGATCTGTTTAGAAATCCGGAATGGGAACAAGATGGAATAGGAATAAATGTCGTCTATCTAAACCAGCTGAGATTCGCAGATGATACAGTTCTCTACACACAAAAATACAGAAGACAAAAATACATAAAGGAACTGCAGATAGCTGGTGAATCCTACGGTCTAAGGATGAATCTTAAAAAGAGCCCGGTCATGTTCAACAATGAAAGAAAGTAGCAACTGAAGGTGATGCAATCAAAGAAGTAGAACTACGAGTTAAGGTTGGGTGGCATTCGAAAGACTTAACATTGTTTTCAAGAACAAACCCCCCTTTTGTCTAAAAAAAAAAAAAACGTTTTCCATCAATGAAACCTACCAGTCCTTACCTATGGAAGCAAAAGTTGAACATTAACCGTTTAATCATAGCGCAAAGAAATATGGAACGATGTATGCTTCAAATTACCAGAGAGGATAGAAAGACTGTGATTGAATCACAGATCAAACAAAAGTACATATCATCACGACAGTTAAAGAATTAAAATGGCGGTAGGCAGACCATGTGGCAAGAGAAACTGATGACAGACGAACTAAATTAGCACTTGACTGGATACCACTAGATGTTAAACGCCCACGAAAAAGACCAAAGGCTCGTTGGATTGATGATATCATCAAGTACACTGGACCAAATTGGTAGAAAATTGAATCGCTGAAGAAGCCTTCATCCTGCAGTGGATCGATGACGATGATATTTCATTTACAATTAAATAAAACTAAAAAATTAAATTTCATGAACTGTATATTTTCCATATTGAAGGATAATTTAATTTTTTAACAGACCTAAGTGAATCAAGGAGCGTTTTTTTTTTTATATGATAGGAAAATTATTTGTTAACACAAGAAAATAAATCGATTAATAACGGTACACGACCAATAAATTATTTATTATTAAATTCTCACATTAATACAACCAAGTTAACGATGTCTCAGAGCAAATACAACTGCAAGAAACTGTAATACATTTAAGCTGATTTACAAATAACAGCTATGGGTATATATATATTTAAACGAATGGAGGTATTTCTGTGTCAATACATGACGGCGCCACGAACAGTGACGCCGTCATGTCCGCTACAGACATTTGTAGACTGTATTTTTATTGCTGTAATGCATATTATATACTTACCACCATGATTATAGCATTCATTTTATTATTTTATTTATTAATAATAAATTATTATCCTGAAAATATGATAAGATAATATATGTGTATATAATACAAAAATGTTTTTTAGAAAAATAAATTTTAATTATACCCTTTAGATATGTAATGTACTTATGTAAAAATTCAGGATCTCTGCAAGAATTTAAATTCCGACTCGACGAGAAGGAATGAGTTTATTTGATGTAGTTAAACCGATAAATACAATAATTATGTTAGAGAATTACAAATCAGTTAAGTTTAATTACAAGTTCTATCAAATGAACCGTTATCTGCTGAAATACATATCGTCCTTTAGTGCTTGTCTGAAATTTTTAAACCGATCGCTCAAATTTCAATGAATTTTTATTTATACAATAAATCTTTAAATAAAGAAGTTTATGAGGAATGAAATGATCAAGGGATTGGCTGCTATAAATAAAGTAGTATTCAATAAATTCAGACTTACATAAAAAATAAAATAATGTTTCCGGATACTATACAGTGATTACGGTAAGTCGTAAAATCATTACACTAAATGGGTCCACCTCATCGTGAATTAAATGTAAAAATCAAGAAGTAAAATGATAAAAAGAAAATTAGGTAATGAATTTTAAAAAAAAAGCTGACAACTGTAGATTGTTTCTGATGAACGGTTTACACACACAACTTAATTTAAAATATTTATCATTTTATTTAAATATATAATTTTTTCGTGAATTAAATTCAATGATTCTAACTAAATCGCGCGCGTATACCGTATTTAATTTGTAGTATAACGGTACTAGCGTCGACAGTCGTCACTAACTAAACTTATATAATTTCACCACTAACAGTTAACAAATTTCGTTTGTACGGTCGTCGGACTGGTCTAGCCGCGAGGCTTAACGTACCAAGTATAGAGACGATCGGTCGACCCGGGGCAATATACGGGTCGACAAGGGATCTGGCCAGGTGACCCGGCCAAACCGACTTACTTTTTTACACGTTAAATATTATTCATTTATTTAATTCTACCGCTCACCTGTGACGTCACAACATAGCAGTACTTTAGAGCATATTTTAGGGTACGGATGCGATGTTTCAACACTTTTTTTTTGAAAAATTATTTTTTAATCGTTAAAAAATGCGCCTAAGAAAAATATGACCTCAATTAAGCGAAATCTCGAGATACTGAGGGTGACGACCCTGATATACAGCCTCACTCCCTTGACCTTTTAAGTTGAAAATACAATAACATTATTGTCTCGTATGTAGAAGTATCTGACCAAGTTTGGTCAAAATCGGTCCAGTAGTTCTGGATAAAAGGTGATTTAATCGCCAAAACAGAACACACACACACACGTACAAACGATCCGGAAAATTTCCATTCGGTATTTTGGGTTCCTTAGGAGTCAAAACGTCAAGATCCTGTGAAAACCGCATATGCCCGATTCGGACTGATTACAATACTTTTCCTTTAATGCTATTGCGCTATCTAAACGGGAAATTAAAAAGAAGCGAGATTTACGGTAGAGAATGGAAAAAAATAAAGAAAATTTGTTGAGGTGGATCACGACGTCAGACCGCAGATGAATTTTGGAAATTTCATTGAATTCAGATAATACCGGGGGTAGGAACATTACACGATAAATAAATGTTAATCACTGTGAATTAGACTTCAAAAATTGGGAAAAATGACGAGCAAACAAAACGCTAATGAAAGTGTATAAAGAGTGTAGAAACACGGTCTACAGAATGAAAAAAAAATAAGAAACAAAAGACGCTTTATTGAGACTAAACACGCCCCAGCTAAGGGACTGAAGAGTCTTGTAAAAAGCACATATTTTAGAAAATAGGGAATTATCTAGGACGACCGATCGATCAGTATGATAGCATTATGAGCATTATGATTATTTAGAAGTTTATATCTTCTATAAATACAATAAAAACATACAGCAAAATCAGAGTTAAAAATTTTATAAATAAAACTATGAATATTTCTATAACCGTAAAAAATTAGATATCAAAAATTAAGTTCTACGAATAATTTATCTGATATATATTAAATTATTCGTCTAATTATATATTAAATTATTTATACAAAATAAAAATAATTAAATAAAAAATTAAAGTAAATTTAAAAGTAAAAGTTTATTTTATAAAGTTATTTTATACATAAAAACATCACACTAACTCTTGAATCACCGTTTAGTTATTTGTAACACGGGTTGGAAACCTCAATATTCATGATTAAAATAGAACTACTAAACACGTTTATATGTATGCATATATATACATACACACACACACACATATATATCTACAATGATGGTATGTAGTGAAATACTTACGTAGTCAATAGATTTGTGTCGACTCAAAAGAAGAATGCAAGTGGAATACAGCTGTACAGCATTCTTTTACCTTAAACCGTAACTAAATCATAAATAATTACAAACAATTTATGATCATGCATAATCATAGCTAATTGAATGTACCTAAATCATCTTCATTTATTTATTAATATGTAAATATTATAGTTTATATAAATATTTTTTTTTTGTCTTCAGTCATTTGACTGGTTTGATGCAGCTCTCCAAGATTCCCTATCTAATGCTAGTCGTTTCATTTCAGTATACCCTCTACATCCTACATCCCTAACAATTTGTTTTACATATTCCAAACGTGGCCTACCTATACAATTTTTCCCTTCTACCTGTCCTTCCAATATTAAAGCGACTATTCCAGGATGTCTCTTCTTTTAACTATATTTTTCCAAATGCTTCTTTCTTCATCTATTTGCCGCAATACCTTTTCATTTGTCACTTTATCCACCCGTCTGATTTTTAACATTCTCCTATAGCACCGCATTTCAAAAGCTTCTAATCTTTTCTTCTCAGATACTCCGATCGTCCAAGTTTCACTTCCATATAAAGCGACACTCCAAACATACACTTTCAAAAATCTTTTCCTGACATTTAAATTAATTTTTGATGTAAACAAATTATATCACAAACTATATAATATATATATATATATATATATATATATATATATATATATAAATGAAAAAGAGTAAATTTTTATTAACAAAAATTTAGTTTGATTCCTGACGGATTAAAAATTAATCGGTAGTAAAAATAAAACTAATAAAAATTTATTAGACATTTTGAGAAAATCAAAGATTTAAGTTAACAGTTTCGAAATTTCTTACTTACAAACTTGGGAAAAAAATTTTCATGAAAAAAAAGTTGTTCTTGTTTTTTTGCCTCTCAAAATTACGATAAAATACATCCAAAAGGTTTTTTTTTTTTTAAATTTTCCATCCTTTTTCTTCTCTATTCATAATTCAATTTAAAAAAAAAATTATTATTTTTTTTTAAAACGCTAGATAAGCAACTAATAGACGATCCATTAAATAAGCGTTCAACTCTATTTAAATGTAATACACCTTCAGATACTAGTTACGTCTCAAACCCTTCGTTATTTCAAGGTAAAACAAAACTCTTGCGCACTTCTGCGCAAAAAGTTCGACTTTTTATTACTTTATTTTGTTTCCTTTTGAAAAAGTATGAACTTAATCAAATCAAAAATTAAAAAACAACTTTGATCCGTTAAAAATAGTGTGTTTTTATTTTACATTCAAAACGCACAAAAAAAATTTTGTGCGTTTCAATACTTGGAAAAATATGTCACGTTTATCTGGGATAATAATAATGGATTACTTTTGAGGGTCATCATACTCAACGCTACCAGAATACGTCGAACAGTATTACTAACACAGATACCGCAGATAAAGAAACGTCAACGTTCTAAGGTTCTCTGTTTCGTTCAGCCTCCGGATCCACCATAAGGTATTACTTCAGAGGATATGTATGAATATAAATGAGTGTAGTCTTGTACAGTCTCAGGTCGATCGTTCCTGATATGTATGGTTAATTGAAACCCGATCACCAAAGATCACCGGTATCCACGAACTAGTATTCAAATCCGCGTAAAAGTACCTTTACTAGGATGCCTTTACTAGGATTCAATGGCGGCTCGTAGCTGAAATTAGTAGGGATGCTAGAAAATTTTTTTCTAGGCCTTTTCAAGGCTACGGTTAAAATTTTCTGTAAAATAAAAGAAGCGAAAAAATGAATCAAATAGAATAGCTGGAAACAGGATAATAATTCTACACTTTATCATGTTTAAGAATATGGTACACACGGTTTTTAAGCACATTGTGCTTAAAAATCGTATTCGGTTTAACCGAATAAATAATAAAATGTCAAAACAGATATTTTTTAGTATTATTAGATGTTAACTTATTAAAATGTCCGCTTAAAAACACTATAGTGCTTAACTTAAATTTCTATATACAATTTCTCTTTCACCCTTCCAGCGTGTTTTTGAGCAAATTTGGCGATTAAAGAGTCCTTACTTTCCTCCATCTTCTGATCACTACTGAAAAAACAACTAAACCCCTCTCATATTACCTCCACCGATTAAACTAGAAAAGGGAACGTACAAGGAACGTTCCATACACATGCGGAGTAAAAAAAAAATACCTTCTACGAGTACACCAAGGTCGGCGATTCAGGAACTACCCGAAGCGTCTCCCCCTCACAACCTCGCGTGCAACTTCCTATGTGCGCATGCGCACAAGAGCTAAACACGACCCCGTTGGAACTACGAAGCGCACAGTTCCATACAAAGATTTTTGTATCTTTTTCATAAATGGCGGATGGCTACTGACATTAACCTTTAGGATTATACATTGTACAAGAAAGAAAGAATTAAAAAAAAAAAGGACTCATATTAAATGTTATCGATAATATCAACTGGAATAGGGGGTGCTGCAGTTCCACAGTGTCTAAACACGAACCGCCACTGCTAGGATTTGAATCTTAAAACTATCGCTGATTTGCGATGACGAGATCATCACTAGTCCGACCCGGCGGGTCCATCGTTCTAACTTAATAGCATCGTAACGAACCACACGTCGACCTTTAATTGCTCCATAATAATTCAACTAATTTTCATAAAATTTTCACAGTTACAACTTCAGATACATTACTACAGAATATTTAAATTTCAATGAAATTAATCAAGTAATTTTGGGGATTTTCAAACAAAAAATTTTATACTTAAGCCTATAAATTAAATATATAAGAAAACCACAATTTAAGTGAATGATATTTTCGTAATCCTTATATCGCAAACGTAAAGAAATTTCATTCCCCCCCCCCCCCCCACTCTAACCATGCGACCGAAAGTAATACAGTATTTTTCTTCGAAAAGTCGGTAAAAAATATGATAGGTTTTTTTTCATTTTTAAGGGTTTTAATTTTTTTGAAGTTTCAATTTTCATCGAATGATAAAATTTTCATTTGAATATACATTATCTTTTTTCTTTAAACAAAAAATAATAATAATAAAAATTACTGCGCTTAGTTTAAAAAAATAATAATTTCATAAAGGAAAAGATTAAATTTCATTATCTTTTTACATTCTATATAAAATCATAAACATTAAAACATTTATAATTAGATGATAAATAACAAACGATTTTTATTTATCATAAATAATTTTTTTTTAAATTTCTTAACAACATTTAGAAGTCTTAAGTATTAGAAAGCATTGTAAAAAATATTAATAGTAAGTCAGCCACACAAAAATTTATTGATATCTTCTATTTTATAATAATTCTGGTAAATTTACACCCCCGTTAATTATTCCTTCATATCTTTAATTCGGTTCTAGAAGTTTTTAAAACCGTATCAAAATCAAAAATGAAAAAAAATTATGTTTAGAGAAATTATAACTTTAGAAAATTTTCCTTTTATTATATAAGAGTATAAATCACTCTCCATAAAAAAGGATGGTGCGTGGGTTTGTTTGTTTGTTGTATGTGCTCGCATTTTTATTTTAGCTGTTGTTGGCGCAGAGCGGATCAATAGTGGGGCGCCGGGCGGCTACGCGCAGCGATATATATTTCTTGATACGAACGATTTATCTAAAATTATATTTGTGTTTTGGGGATAAAAAAAGGAAAACAATGGGGGTTACAGCTGTGTTAAAAAATCACAAATCAAGAAACAGCTAAAAATGTTCAGGATTATGAAGGTTTTGGTTGTAAACATTTTTGTTGTTGTTAGTACGCTAAATGCGTAAACGTTATTCAGTTACAATTGGCAAAAATATTTAACAAATTGTGTAATGAAATATAAACCACGTACTATTTTCCGCCTTTTTTCTAGTAATATATTTATTTTACTTTATTACCAATCGTACTTTCACTTATAATTTACAATCTTTTAAAATATTATGATAATTTTATTGATTTTTTTTTCACAATTAATTTATAAAATAATCATACCTAATAAAATGCGATAAATCTCAAATTAAATTCATTAATAAATAGTATTAATCTAAAACTAATAGTTTGAGATTAGTAATTATTTTACTTTTTTTACGAACTGAAAAAAGTACGCAACCGTGACATCAAAATTAAGAATTCAATTAACTTAAATTAATAAGTGAAATAGACGCGCGTGAAAGTAGTGGTTATATTACTTTCCTATTATGCTATTCTTTCCAATTAAAACGATTGCATATAACAATAGAAGTAAATAAAAGTTTTAATATAAAATTTTTCTATAAGGTAGAGGCTATGTAATTAAAAATATACATCAGCAATTCAATAATTTCATAAATAGATACTTAATAAAAACGTAACGTTAAAGCTAAGATTTATTGTAGGATAAGAAATTTAATGCGACTAGCTTTCTAAAATCGATGTATCGAAGACTAGTCTTACTGTTTAGATTTTAACGATATCAGTCGTTATATTTTGCTTCAAATCTTAGGTTTGTGTAACTGAATTAGCAGGCCCATTCGCATTATAAATATAGAGCGTTCAAAATATCGCTATGCAATATGCTTTAGAATTATGGAATTACGTAATGTATTTTCTGTTCTTTCGCCGTTGGTTGCCCTTTGGGTTCATTGGGCGTTGCTCAGTAATAAACCAAAACATCAGTTGTTGAATTGTAATTGAACGCGCTTCGTTTCGTTCGCGAAAAACGTAATGGTTCTTCCGGTAGAGAAGCGCATTTTTCTCGTTAAACACGTCTTTCGAAAAGTATACTAATTTAGTGAAGCAGACAAAAGGTTTCTGAAAAATTTCCACATACTCGTATTCCTCAACGTAATTTTCGGGTTACCTGGTGCTGACTCTGATCGAAGAGGAAGATCACCTTTTTGAAGTAAACGAATAGAAGCTGCTTGTTATTTCGGATGCTAAAGCCCGAAGTCCATCAAAGTCAATGCGTAAGTTAGCACAGCAGGAAGATATCGTTTTTGCTACCGCACATAAAGCAGTAAAAATAAACTAAATTTTCCTCTACGAAGTAATATGTGTCCAAGAAGTAAAACCTACAGATCGTGCCAAAAGAATAAATTATTGTCAATGATTTAAATCGTTTTATCGACAAAAATTCCGTAGATATCCTCAACATTACAGATGAAGCGCGGTTTCATCAGGGACGGTATATTAATTCATAAAATATACGACTGCGGTCGATAACTAACCCTCATTAATTACAGGAACAATATTTATGCGATAATTGAGGTCTGAGAGTACAACGCGCATTGTAGATCCAATCTTTTTTTGAAAATACAGATAATAGTGATTGTTAATGTGTTTTTTTAACAAACTTCATTATTCAGTTAACAGAAATGGAAATCAATCACGGTTGGTTCCAACAAGATGGCGCCTCAGAGCACACAACTAACAGGTCAATGAAGTTTTTACGAAATATCTTTGATAAACGAATAATTTCGATCGCCTAAACTGAATCTTCCATATTACTTTCTATGAAAGGAAGCGAAACAAACAGTATATCGCAACAGACTACACACGACTGACAAACTAAAAACCGCAATAACGGCATACGTACGAGAAATTCCAGTACATCATGAGGTTAAAGTTTTGAAAACTATTTATTTTATTGTAAAACTAATTATAGATATTTTATTGTTGGAGGAGGTCATTTTCAACACCTTTTATAAACTATTCCAGTTATTGAAATATCCTTTTTTTTATAATGAAATAAAAATAATTAAGAAAGTTTCATCATTACCCTTCCATAACGCCAGTGGACAGCAACTTTCTGGACGCTTTATATTTACCTAGTATACCTGTATATTATTAACCAAGCTTTTGTATAAGCCGATGATAACACTACACAAGTCTTAACAACCTTTGAGAATATTAAAAACCAGTAAGAAATAAAGATTTCCGTGTTTGAATTTTAAATAAACGTATTTTTTCTCATAATATAATCAATTACTCGAAGATATACAGAAACATATTAAATTATGCAAACCGCAATTTCAAAACAGAGGGATACAAGGAGGTAGAAACAAGTGGGGTTCTACATAGTTTCAAAATTACGACTTTATGGTGTTTGAAATTTTTATCTGCATTCTTGGATCCGCCATATTGAATCAATTTTTTTTTTTTTTTAATAGAAATGTGAACATGTGATACGTTATTTTAATGTAAAGTTTTACGAGAAAAACTATAAGTTTCTCGATAAATGTCTTGGTTTTTGAGTTATAATCAAAGTTGAAAAAACTGAATAATCGCAATAGAAATAAAACGTGGTAAAATGCCTCGTAGTAACTGTTTTATTTCGTGTTACCTTTAGAATTACATCCAGTAACAATGATCCAAACACTAATAATAACAGTCTTCACAATAATAAACAACACTGATAATATAAATAAAAAATAACTAATAATTTCAAATTTACTACAAATAAAATGGCTAGTTCAACTGACATTATTTACTTAATTAATTATCACAATACTTAATTGTAAAATTTCTTTAATTATAAATTTTGAAAAAACTTAATTTAAAGAATGTATTACAAATTTAGAATGATAAATCAGCTGTTATTTTACAACAATGCAACTTGCATTACGTTACAATAATGCAAGTTGCATTGTTGTAAAATAACTTTTTTACTTTGACTTTTAACAAACAAGTACAGGGTTTGATTGTTTTTATATTAATTATGAATTGAAGATTAAGTTGTAATGGTTCAAATCTTTGTACTTTGATGGAAATTTTATTATTATTTTTTTCTTCATTCATTTAGCTTTATCAAATAATAATGCATCCTTTAGGCGAAACCGAAAGAATAACTCTGTTAAATGATGTGCGAGTTTGATAGAGTACGGCCTTTACAAGACGTGTGATTTATTTAGTAACAGATTACAAAACAGAGAACTAATGAGTAAAATCGAATTTTAAAATTAAATTTTGTGATAATTAAAGTAAATAATATCAGTTGACCAAGCCATTTAATTTATAATAATGTTGGAAACTATTAGTTATTGTGTATTATAAATATTCTTTATTTTTGTGTAATATATTATTGATAGTGTTTGGGCCATTAATTCCATCTTTAATTGTTTAAATCTGTTATTGGATGTAATTCTGAAAGAAATACGAAATAAAAAAATCCCTTTCGGCACGCCGGAAGGCGGAGGTAGGTTTCCCCGATGCTAAATAGGGAATAAAAAAATATCCAACTTAAAGTTAAGAAAAACTTCAAATTTACCTAATACAATAGTTGTATGCGAAAAAAGTTTCACATTTTAGGATACGACAAGCCCCACCTTCTTACAATTCCAGCAACATTTTGATCATCCCTTGCAGTAAGCGTTGGTCATATCAAAAATTGTTTCCGATAAAATTTTTAGGTAATATTTTAAAGGACTAACGACCACTTTAAACCGATTCGATACTGTGCTTATTAAGGGAGTATGATTTTTTTGTCTTCGAAACCCCATTTTTTCCACCCCCTGGGACAATGGTTGGTAATATCAAAAAACTTTACTTAAATAAGTTTTAGGGCCTTATCCACAAAATAGTAGAAACTTTAAACTAATTCGAAATTTTACTTAATAAGAAGGAATTTTACTTAATAAGATTTTTTACTTAATAAGAATAGTAATAGGATTTTTTACTTAATAAGAAGGAAGAATTTTACTTAATATTTTTTTTTTTCGAAAAAGCCTCCCCATTTCCACTACTACGGTCGGATTTTGCCCATTAACGAACTCGACCGAGATTTTGGGTCGTTATATGTTATTATCAATTTAAAAGTGATTGGCCCAAAATTACGGCAATTATCGTGTCCACAGGAAACTGATATACATATAAACTTTTGAACTGACGGTGGTTTTGGATGTGGTGGATGTGAAACGCGGTAAAAATTTTCCGGATGTCGAATCATGGTACCATTACAATAGGTAGCTTTCTTATGAAATTTATCTAAAAGTTACTACAGGGCGTTTTAACTTAGTTTTATTATCACCAACGTGATTTTTCTGTTTTTAAAAATTTCATTTCTTATAACACGAAAACGAAGGAATTTATCGTTAAAACGATTTCGACCATCGTTTTTCTCGTAAAATTATACATTAAAATTTGTATCACATGTCCACCTTCCTATTTAAAAAAAAAAATACGTTTGATGAAATAATAGATCCAAGATGGCGTACAAAAATTTCAAAAATCATTAAATAATAATTTTGTAATTTTATACATCCACACTTGTTTCTACCTTCTAATATCTATCGGTTTTGAAATATGTATAAAATAAAATTTAGAAAAATAAATAATTATTTTCAGTGTTCTGATTCATTAATTTTTAAACTATTTTAATTGTTTTCCTATATACATCAATTAAATCAATATACGAGCACATCATTAAAAAAAACAATCGTTTCAATTTTAAACAGAAATAACACGTACTTAAACAGTTTTTAACGAATTAAATAGACAAAACAGAACGAACATATTAACGTCAATTAAGTAGAAAAATATCGAGCATACTTTCACGCGTAAAGCTATATGTGTTTGTCGAAGAAGATAATGAAGAATAATGGAAAAAATATTTAAAAAGAAAAAATAAATAAAAAAAAGAGAAAAACAGAGATGAATCTCATTTCATGAATTTGGATTAAAAAAAAGGAAAGAAAGAAACCATGAATGTTATCTTTATCTAAAACTAGCTCCGTTTTTACCATAATGACAATATTAACTAAATAAATCTCATCTTATAACCTCTCTAATGGTGGGAACTGACGACAAAAATACATTTTTAATTCCACTTGATATAAATAAAAATAATTACGGTAACTGCTATTTAACATCATTTATTCACTTATAAAATCGTCACGAAATTACGTCTATTTAAAAGTTTATTTCCTCAAAGTAAATTATATATTTACATAAGAGATTAGTTTTAAATCTATATATAAATGGTTGTACCCAGGCGCAATTAATAAAAGCATTATATTCAAGGTATCCTTTTTTTATTTATAATGCGCCTGTATAAGCAATGCATAGGTATGGACATGAGAAATAGCACGCTTAAGCCAAGAATAAATCATGGGACCTTCATTATATAAGCCAATATCTTTGTTAAATAAGCTATCAAGGCGACTTGCATCGACCAATATTTAAAATAGAATTGCTTATGAATATTATTTTTCTTTTATAGAGGAGATCTTAACGCGGTATGTGAGTTAGTCTCGTCTAAAAAAATAGAAGCAATTTTTTTTTTTAGATAAAAAATTATACGCTAACGAGATCAATTTGAAAATTACTTTTAGATATTTTCCCTTATTATTTAATGTACGATTATTATAGCCCATGATGTTATACTAATACTTTTAACATTCTCCCGGGAACATTTTAAATTTCCCATTTATTCTTCGTCTAATTTGCTTCAATAAAAACCCGATTTTTAAAAAGTTTCTATTTACATTTTATTGGGTGTATTTACATTATTTTCCTCAGAATTAAATTCTCTACAAGTTTTGTCGATAAAACTTCCACATTCATTAGTCATTTAACAAAGCTGTTGTTATACAAATCTACCGAAGCATTTACATCGGTGGCATCCCAAACGAGACCTGGCTTATTACTGTGAGATGTATTCAGTTGATGAGTCTATAAGACGATAAACCCCATCAGGGCTAGGAACGGAGGGGGGGGGGGGTGGCGACCGGAATCGTCACAAGGTAGGGAGTCTTCCCCCACGGGGGTTGGATGTTGTATTTTTTTTTTTGTCTTCAATCATTTGACTGGTTTGATGTAGCTCTCCAAGATTCCCTATCTAGTGCTAGTCGTTTCATTTCAGTATACCCTCTACATCCTACATCCCTAACAATTTCCTTTACATATTCCAAACGTGGCCTGCCTACACAATTTTTTTCCTCTACCTGTCCTTCCAATATTTAAGCGACTATTCCAGGATGCCTTAGTATGTGGCCTATAAGTCTGTCTCTTCTTTTACCTATATTTTTCCAAATTCTTCTTTCTTCATCTATTTGTTGCAATACCTCTTCATTTGTCACTTTATCCAGCCATCTGATTTTTAACTCCTATAGCACCGCATTTCAAAAGCTTCTAATCTTTTCTTCTCAGATACTCCGATCGTTCAAGTTTCACTTCCAAATAAAGCGACACTCCAAACATATACTTTCAAAAATCTTTTCCTGACATTTAAATTAATTTTTGATGTAAACAAAATATATTTCTTACTGAAGGCTCGTTTCGCTTGTGCTATTCGGCATTTTATATCGCTCCTGCTTCGTCCATCTTTAGTAATTCTACTTCCCAAATAACAAAATTCTTCTACCTCCATAATCTTTTCTCCTCCTATTTTCATATTCAGTGGTCCATCTTTGTTATATCTACTACATTTCATTACTTTTGTTTTATTCTTGTTTATTTTCATTCGATAGTTCTTGCGTAGGACTTCATCTATGCCGTTCATTATTTCTTCTAAATCCTTTTTACTCTCGGCTAGAATTACTATATCATCAGCAAATCGTAGCATCTTTATCTTTTCACCTTTTACTGTTACTCCGAATCTAAATTGTTCTTTAACATCATTAACCGCTAGTTCCATGTAAAGATTAAAAAGTAACGGAGATAGGGAACATCCTTGTCGGACTGCCTTTCTTATTACGGCTTCTTTCTTATGTTCTTCGATTATTACTGTTGCTGTTTGGTTCCTGTACATGTTAGCAATTGTTCTTCTATCTCTGTATTTGAACCCTAACTTTTTTAAAATGCTGAACATTTTATTCCGGTCTACGTTATCGAATGCCTTTTCTAGGTCTATAAACGCCAAGTATGTTGGTTTATTTTTCTTTAATCTTCCTTCTACTATTAATCTGAGGCCTAAAATTGCTTCCCTTGTCCCTATACAAAACTGAAAAAAAATTTACTTTTCGACATCGAATTTTGTGTTTTACTTCGGATATCTTAAATTACTGGAGTTCCAGTACTGTGACCTGTTTTATACTATTTCCCAGCTCAAATTATATAAGAAACCATCACCAACATTACACCTGAATTTGGGTTCTAAAAATTACACTTCTTCTTATTAGAAGAGCTGAAATCCGGATGAAATCTTTCGTTAGCCGTAACTCGAAAACAAAGCCTTTCCAGACCAGTGTTTATATGAACTGTTTCCATTACTTTTACCAGTAAAACATATCCTGAAAGTTTTTCCATTTTTTCGTGGGACATCCCGTATATCGTTAAAAACAACATCTTAATTTTTATTTTACTTTTATAAAAACCCTATACACTTCAAAATTCAATTTAATAAATTAATGTACTTTTGATTGTTTTAATTGAACAATTTAAATCTTTTTAACTAATTTAATTCTAAATGAGGTATTATTTTAATAAATAACCTGTATATAATTTTAAACCTGTGTATAATTTTAATAAATTACCTGTTTTAACCATAATTTATAAGAATTTAAGACAGTATAAAATGGAAAGAATAGTATTTTATTCCCGTTTAACGATTTAGTTAAATAATTTTAGAATATTTGTTATTTTAATCATTTTTTTTTCATCTGATAAAGAAAAAAGCGAATGTATAAATGTAAATTTCATTCTCCATTTTGTTACTTAAGAGGAAGGATTTAAGTTAAAATTTAAAAAAAAACTATTAGAAACGTTTAATAACATCGATAATTTTTTTTTAAGATTATTAATAATAAACATTTTAAAGTAATAAAATTATTTTATTACAAATCAAAACTTACGAATGACTATAATTTATTACGTGAATAAACGTTTTTTTAAAACATCTTCCGAATAAGGAATAAATAAAAAAAAACATATGGCCAATTATAATTAAAGGACACTAAAATCTAATCCTGACGTATCAATACTTTTATTACATGTAATACGAGGTGTTCAAAAAGTAATGCAACTTACGGGAAAGGAGTAAGTTAACAATAGTTGTTGAATTAACATCCATTATCCGATTCACGTAATTGAATACGACGTTGCATGCTCTTAAACAGTTGTAACGTTTGTTGATGAATTGCAGGGAAACATCATTCAATTTCACTCTGCAATCGGGAACGATTAGGATGAGTTTTGTAAGCGGCATCCTTAAGGTACAAGAAAAGGTCAGGAGGGGATAATCAGGAGACCGAGGGGGACAAAACCCCTTCGAAATCACTTATCCATGTACGTATGCATCTTTAAACACTTGCCCGATCCCGTGCGGGCACTACGACGAAGAGACCAGACCGGCTACTTATTCTTCTTCTTATTAGAAGAGCTGAAATCCGGATGAAATCTTTCGTTAGCCGTAACTCGAAAACAAAGCCTTTCCAGACCAGTGTTTATATGAACTGTTTCCATTACTTTTACCAGTAAAACATATCCTGAAAGTTTTTCCATTTTTTCGTGGGACATCCCGTATATCGTTAAAAACAACATCTTAATTTTTATTTTACTTTTATAAAAACCCTATACACTTCAAAATTCAATTTAATAAATTAATGTACTTTTGATTGTTTTAATTGAACAATTTAAATCTTTTTAACTAATTTAATTCTAAATGAGGTATTATTTTAATAAATAACCTGTATATAATTTTAAACCTGTGTATAATTTTAATAAATTACCTGTTTTAACCATAATTTATAAGAATTTAAGACAGTATAAAATGGAAAGAATAGTATTTTATTCCCGTTTAACGATTTAGTTAAATAATTTTAGAATATTTGTTATTTTAATCATTTTTTTTTCATCTGATAAAGAAAAAAGCGAATGTATAAATGTAAATTTCATTCTCCATTTTGTTACTTAAGAGGAAGGATTTAAGTTAAAATTTAAAAAAAAACTATTAGAAACGTTTAATAACATCGATAATTTTTTTTTAAGATTATTAATAATAAACATTTTAAAGTAATAAAATTATTTTATTACAAATCAAAACTTACGAATGACTATAATTTATTACGTGAATAAACGTTTTTTTAAAACATCTTCCGAATAAGGAATAAATAAAAAAAAACATATGGCCAATTATAATTAAAGGACACTAAAATCTAATCCTGACGTATCAATACTTTTATTACATGTAATACGAGGTGTTCAAAAAGTAATGCAACTTACGGGAAAGGAGTAAGTTAACAATAGTTGTTGAATTAACATCCATTATCCGATTCACGTAATTGAATACGACGTTGCATGCTCTTAAACAGTTGTAACGTTTGTTGATGAATTGCAGGGAAACATCATTCAATTTCACTCTGCAATCGGGAACGATTAGGATGAGTTTTGTAAGCGGCATCCTT
Organism: Lycorma delicatula; assembly: GCF_047948215.1. NCBI lineage: Eukaryota > Metazoa > Arthropoda > Insecta > Hemiptera > Fulgoridae > Lycorma > Lycorma delicatula. Next base: position 132,675,723 of record NC_134462.1, on the reverse strand, counting down.
AAGGTACAAGAAAAGGTCAGGAGGGGATAATCAGGAGACCGAGGGGGACAAAACCCCTTCGAAATCACTTATCCATGTACGTATGCATCTTTAAACACTTGCCCGATCCCGTGCGGGCACTACGACGAAGAGACCAGACCGGCTAGATAGGCGTCACACATTCTTAGGAATAACTGATATAACGGAATACGCAACTGTGGTTCGTCGACCGATTTTCTGGTGTTAAAATTACCGGTCGACCGCTTTTGGTTTTGGAGTCCCTCTTTGAACTTGTCCTACAGCCGCTTGTGGAGGACTTGTTTGGTGCATCCACACCGTACTTTTCTGTGAAGGCATTCTGAGCGGGCATAATTGATACATCTGATGTACTCGTCTTAGGAGACAATGAATATTCTCTGCTACATTGTGTAACCCACTTTTTCACAGTTAAACTTGCAACAAAAGAAGGAAACATTCTTCCCCGTAAGGTTGCGTCAGTTTTTGAACACTCTGTACAATAAAATTTAAGAACGTAAATAATAAGATACATATGAGTCTTGAGTTCAATTCCTGAAAGGTTTTCGTGTAAAAATGAATAATTAGCATTCAAAATTCTTACAATCGAAATAATTTCCCGTCAATCAAATAGGTTAATTTTAACTAATTAAAGTTCACAAAAGCATTAATGAAACCGGTTAAAGAAACAGGTAACATAAATCTTTTACAATTAATTAGAAATTAAATTAATTTATTCAATCAACAAAAAGAACAACTTTTTCACATAAAAAATAGCAAATATTATGACGTTTTTTTAATATAAGTAATAAAAAAATTCCAAGTAAACTAATTTACATTACGTAATTATAAACATAAAACTTCTTTTTTTTTTTTTGTTAATCCGGATTTTATTTTAATTAATCATTCTAATCCTACGAATATTATCATTCTGACAATTATTTAACATTATCTAACTGTACTCTACAGAGAGTGATGATATATTTATACAAACTCTTAATAAAAATTTTAATGAATTTTTTTATCTATTTAGTAATATTTTTGTATGTGAACAAGGGCATTTTAAATAAATACAAAAAAGATCTAAGAAAAAGAAAAAAGCTTCCGGTTATTCAATAAGTAAATAAAATTAATGACAGGAAACTTTGAATAACTGGATTATTCTCTAGACGATTCTTATTTTACCGTAAATGGAATGAATACATTTATTAGATGCATAAACAATACAAATGTGTGTTATTTAGTGTAAAAGTTGATTAGGTTAAGATTACAGGAATATTCATAAGATAAAAAAAAATTAAACGATTTTTTTTTTTGAAGGGGCGAAAAACGCTTTCGTGTTATCGGCCGGAAAACCCCACAAAACAACTAAAACTACATTAAAAACCTAAAAAATGAAATAAAAAAAAACGTACTATTAATAGCACAGCTAAACTATCACTTAAAACTAGTATCACAGTCGTAAACTTAAAATAAAAAAAGGTTTATTTTAAATAAACGTAAACATAAAAGATTTGAAATTTCACTAACATAAATAGAATTTAAGAAAGTCCAAGAAGAGTGTAAAGGGCCCTTTCTCGGATAACGGAACCATTAAAGAACTTGCTTAAAAAAAAACCAACACTTATAAGAAAATAAAAACAATCTAGAAATATTATTTAAATTCTGTGTATAATACTGATTCGTCGGAGAAATAACAACACCTGGTCTAATAAATTTTTATCATTACTTAGAATACGTCGAATATTCTTTGGTAATTTAAATTTGCAACGTAACGCCGCATAACATATGAAAACCACGAGTATGGGCTCACAGTCAAGCGGCAGTCGCATTGTACGTGTAGTGGTGCGTTTTCTGCAGACAAAAGATATCTGTGAATGAGATTCTGGTATGGCCTAACTACAATCGGCAGAGGACCATTTCCTCTCGACGAAATTTGCTGCATGAGGAGTCCAATAACTAGACGGTATCTTTAATGTGCCGAAGTTTATTAACTACTGTAGCAGTCCAGTCGCCTTCCCGATTTACTCGAAAATTGTGTTTTGTAATTAATAAAGGCGGATATATTAAAACGATTCCTGTACAAGTTTATACGAAATCTGGGGGATGGTATGCCTCGAGTTCGTTTTTAAGGGCAACGGGTGCCCCGGTGCTCACCAACCATGTTAATTTGAACCAATATCTGTTTCGGTTCCGCCTGACAGCTGTGCGTCTGCGAGGAGATCCAATCAAATGAACACCTAATGTTTGACTTGGGGAGGGCCAGAGACCGGGCTACCCTGGAACTTGGAGGTCAAGGGGAAAATTGGTCGCTCACAAATGGCAATGTGTCAGACCGTGTGGGAGTTCCTTGATGCGGTTGCTATGTTCAACCGACAGCAGTGGTTTACTTAAGGGAAAGACTCCTACTAACGCACTGCTATCAAAAGCTAACCTAGAGATATACGGCTGACCGCCAGCTAATTAAGGCTCCAAGAGCTTTAATATGATGGGACAGGTACTTGCTGGTATTCAGCGACCTAGACGGGGCAGCGAATTGTCTAAACGAAATAAATTTTAATTTATGGATGTCATATATATTTTTAGTAGTTGACAGGGTGCGTCGACCCATTTTACTAAATATATGACAAGTGAGCGGTTGAGACACGTAAGCCGGTGGTGTATGGCACCGCGCTTAGTCCGCTCACGCTGTTAGGTAAGCTCAAGGAGCTATTTAGGACACCTATCATTAAACTGTTTCGAGGCTCAGTAGCCGTTTGTGGCACAGACATTCGGTCTTATGTTTTAGAGCGACCGATTGGAGTAGTGGCGGGAGAAATGCCAAGCAAACCAACGCGAAGTAGTAACACGAGTGGTGAAGGACGGTTGACTTCATGCGTCTTTAACAGCGGAATCTGCACGTTCATTACCCGGAATTCCAAGGCGGTTAGGGATCCAGCAGAAACTCACTTGTGTGTTGCGATGGTTCAAATGAGCGATTGCATAGGTAGATTTCGGTGGCGATAAAATGTTTAGAATACAAATCTAAAAGCTTGGAGAGCATGTCGCTACAAATAAAGGTGACGGTATTTTGGGTTAATGATATTCAAAGCATTATTTATAGCGTACACTTCAGCAGTTCCTTTTAAATCGTTTAAAATAAAAGATGACTAAACTACACTGATTTTATTCTGATTTACGAAAACCCATCACTTAACTTCAATATAACGGCTTTGTTTTGTATCATAATACATTTTTTTTTTTTTAATTAATTCATAAATCCCAATTTAAAACTTTTTTTTTGTTTGACAGTGGTTCAAATAGTTAATTTACAAAAACCTAATGATTAAATTAAAAAATTACAAATTACTATTTTAATTAAAAATTACTATTTTACAAAAAAAATAATTACTGTTTTTACTCGACTAGACAAAGAGAAAGGTTTTTTATTTGTTTAATTTTCTTTGTATTTATAACATAAAAACAAATTTTTCGTAATAAATAACAAACAATTGATTTTAAATATGCAGATAAATAAAGTTTTTAGAACAAAGCGAAAACTGTTAAACAAGACACCGATTATATTAATCTGATCGAAAAATCAATATTGTTTGAGTGTCATGAACTGGAATATCAAACACATGAAAGAAGGATTTCATAAATGTACTAATTGTATAAATGCATTATTGGGTTTCGTAACAACATTATGCATAAATCTATATAAAAAAATTCAATCATCGTTTTGTGTGTGCCCTAATAATTCAAAAACTACGTTACCGATTTCGCTGAAAAGTTCATAATTTATTATATTTCTCCCAGGAGTGTTTACATGTTATTAATCCCATAATATTCAATATTTAAATTAAGTAACATCTGAGGTAGTCGATACTGACATAGACAACGATCGATATAGATGATATTTCTCGATATATACAAAGACATTAAATTTAGAAAAAGAAGTTTCACGTTATTTATTTATACATTTTTTTATGATTTATAGTAGTGAGATCAGATAGTCATGCATCAAAAATCTTAACTAGAATTCTATACAGAAGAATTGAGAGGAGAGTGGAGGAAGTGTTAGGAGAAGACCAATTTGGTTTCAGGAAAAGTATAGGGACAAGGGAAGCAATTTTAGGCCTCAGATTAATAGTAGAAGGAAGATTAAAGAAAAACAAACCAACATACTTGGCGTTTATAGACCTAGAAAAGGCATTCGATAACGTAGACTGGAATAAAATGTTCAGCATTTTAAAAAAATTAGGGTTCAAATACAGAGATAGAAGAACAATTGCTAACATGTACAGGAACCAAACTGCAACAGTAGCAATTGAAGAACATAAGAAAGAAGCCATAATAAGAAAGGGAGTCCGACAAGGATGTTCTCTATCTCCGTTACTTTTTAATCTTTACATGGAACTAGCAGTTAATGAGGTTAAAGAACAATTTAGATTCGGAGTAACAGTACAAGGTGAAAAGATAAAGATGCTACGATTTGCTGATGATATAGTAATTCTAGCCGAGAATAAAAAGGATTTAGAAGAAACAATGAACGGCATAGATGAAGTCCTACGCAAGAACTATAGCATGAAAATAAACAAGAACAAAACAAACGTAATGAAATGTAGTAGAAATAACAAAGATGGACCGCTGAATGTGAAAATAGGAGGAGAAAAGATTATGGAGGTAGAAGAATTTTGTTATTTGGGAAGTAGAATTACTAAAGATGGACGAAGCAGGAGCGATATAAAATGCCGAATAGCACAAGCTAAACGAGCCTTCAGTAAGAAATATAAGTTGTTTACATCAAAAATTAATTTAAATGTCAGGAAAAGATTTTTGAAAGTGTATGTTTGGAGTGTCGCTTTATATGGAAGTGAAACTTGGACAATCAGAGTATCTGAGAAGAAAAGGTTAGAAGCTTTTGAAATGTGGTGCTATAGGAGAATGTTAAAAATCAGATGGGTGGATAAAGTGACAAATGAGGAGGTATTGCGGCAAATAGATGAAGAAAGAAGCATTTGGAAAAATATAGTTAAAAGAAGAGACAGACTTATAGGCCACATACTAAGGCATCCTGGAATAGTCGCTTTAATTTTGGAAGGACAGGTAGAAGGGAAAAATTGTGTAGGCAGGCCACGTTTGGAATATGGAAAACAAATTGTTAGGGATGTAGGATGTAGAGGGTATACTGAAATGAAACGACTAGCACTAGATAGGGAATCTTGGAGAGCTGCATCAAACCAGTCAAATGACTGAAGACAAAAAAAAAAAAAAAAAAAAGTAGTGAGATCGGTGAGGTTTGAACTCTGGTAAACATTCTGACAATAGCGAAGCATTGTCGGCTCCACTAGTTAACTATAAATTATATAAATTATTACAAATTAGCTTGGACCCCCGCTGTGTTCGTTATTCTCATGGTTGTGAAAATAATAATGATAAATAACAATTAAAACCAGGAAAGCTCTTTTTCCTCCAACGTTTCCGTCGTTCCTTATGTAGAATCTTTAATGACGCTTCTGGCGTAAAAGAAGCTACAGTTCGAATCTGGACGTAGCGCTCTTGGTCAGCAGCTAACTTAGAATTATGCAGTTCAGTTGTTTCAGAGGACCGAGACACTCTCATTATTTTCGCAGACTTTGAATAATAGAAAGGTTCTATATCTTTCTTGAAGACATATTTTTTTTAACTTTTGACAATCTAATATCGACAGCCAAAATAAACAAATCAAAGCTCATAAAAGTTAATTAATGTGCTTATTTAAGCTAATAATAATAATCATATAATAAAATATTTAAAAGTATATACACCTGAACCAGGAAATATATTTCTGTTACCATAGTAACAGAAGTATAATGAAATAAAAGGATTAATTTTGTTTCTTTAAAAAATATCTTTAATATCTTAACCCCCGTTAGGAATATCGTGATAATTCTAATTGGAGATAATAACCAAGCCTCTAAGGTATAAATCTATGAAGTTTTATTAAAATCTGTCCAGTAGTTTGTACGTGATGTACGCACAAGGACAACCCTGGTTATTTCTTTATTATATAGATAAATAATCATGAAAAATAAACAAAAAATTACGATAATCTCAAATACATTTAATAAATCAATAAATTTGAAATTTTAATTCAGATTGCGAAATTTTCATTAATAAGTAGTTATCGAATTGATTGTCCTCGATGGTGTGTGTGCGCGCGTGCATAAAAAACTGCTGCTTGTGTACATATTATATAAATATTTATTTGAATAAAATTTGTTTTTTTTTTTTCAATCCGTGTCATCGAAAGGAATGTTGCCATCAAAAAATTCGTATATTTATTTTTTCTTTTCAGTAAATATTCTATCAATTTTTACGATAATCTATTGTTTAAAAAATCTGATGTGAAACACATGACTTCCTTGTATGCCTATTAAATTACGTATACACATTTTTTTTAAAATGAAAAGTACATAAAATTTTGTTTCATTAATAACTTATGATATATTTTTATTTTTTAATTGTTATTATTGAATTATTTATGGTAAAGGTTTTTTTTACAATCAGAGGTTAATAATTATTAATAAATCAATATATCGAAATTAAAAAAAAAGTTAAAAAAAGAAAGGAGATGAAGTATGATTCGAACCGATGTCTTCCCCTTTAAGATCTAAATATTTCATTAGGCTATAACTCTGGAACCAGTGAAAATAAGTACCACTTATGTTATATCGTTGAAAAGCTCTCAATGAGGACTTATTGATGCAGTTAAGAAAAAGTCGAAAATCTAAATTGTTTTGTATTAAGTGCACGCGTTACATACGTACGTGCAGACAACACGCCGAAACTGGTTAAAATGGATTCAGGGATGGTCAAGATGGATATTTCCGTTGAAATTTGAAAACCGAAATTTTTCGCGATCACTTTACTTCATACAAGAAAGTAAAAAATAATTTTAAAGATATTTTTCTGAAGCAGAGAGCTTCATGGTAATGAAACATAGATAACGCAAAAAAAAACAGTGAAAAAAAGATTAAGACCGTTAAATTATGGTGACAAAAGGACCTTGAAAATTCAAAATAAATGGTCTTAAGAAATTACAAGAGAGGAGGAAGATTGTGTCAGAATGTAGCAAAGAGACGAACTAGATTGGTGGCTCATCCAATTTTGCTTAAGGTATTGGTATAGGAACTAAAAGAGGGTAAAATTTATACTAAAAGACAAAAATTACAATTCGTAACACAAATGATTAAGTGTGAAGTAAATATGAGGTTAAAAAATTAGCACAATAAAGAAGGAAATGTAGGAAAACATCAAACCAGTCAAAATAGAAAATAAAGACGGATTCAGTGAAATAAATCTCCTATAGTCCAGTTTTCCCCCAACTTTTCGAACAAAATTAAGGTATAACATACGATCGCATTTTGCAAATGGGTGTGGGGGGTGAAATTGATTTCTTTACGTCTTGAGGTTGGTGTACGAAAGTAAAATTCACTTAAATTATGGTTTTCTTATATATTTATTTATGACGTAAAAAATATTGTGATTCGAAAATCTTCAAAATTGCTAAAACAATTTCATTGAAATCTCGATATTATCTAGTAATGTATCTGAAGTTGTGCACGTGAAAATTTGATAAAGATCGGTTGAGTCGAAAGTCAAGCTGAATTTAAGGTAAAAAACATATGAGCAGGGTAAGTTAAAAGCGTGGTTCGTTATGATACTGCAAATTGGAACTTGATTTTTCTTTATCAGCGGTATCTACTGTTATCAACATTGATCGGCGTATTCAGGTAGCGTTTCCTACTTTGAGGGTCATGATGACTGGAAATGGTTATTTTTTTTTGTATAAGGATTATGTTGAACGTGTAGTAGTAAGTGGTGTGTTTTTCATATGCGTTTATGCAGCGAGTTGAAACTTGATGCTTGTGTGCAAGGTCTACTGGTTAATCGAATGTACATAGTGCGTTGTACTCTAAAAATCAGTGCGTTTCTGACTGCGAAATAGTGAGGTCATCGGAATTATTAACTTTTACGGATTTTTTGTTACATTATATTAAATTTATTTTTTAATTATTATTATTTATAATTGTGTATAAATTTATTTTTTTTTAATTTGCTTCTTGATTGTTTACTCTTTCGTTTTTTATTTATTTTTTAATTCGTTTGCTTTGTAAAATTATAAATTAAAAAAGGTTTTTTAAAAAAAAATAAAATAACGAAAAGTCGGTCATCTTGCGTAGAACTGCGCAGGAGTCTTTTCTTTTTAGTTAGTTTCAATAATGCCGTACTTGTGTTTGAATCAATCAACGTCGATAAAATAAAATTAAAAAAAAATAATGATACAAAATTATAAAGGTTAAATAAAATAAATTACACGGAATCAATATAAACATTAAAAAAAAATATTGACATTAATGAGAAAAAATGATGAAATAAGGACTGACCTGAGTTATAATGAACGTGCTTAATAAGGGGAAAACATAACCTACTTACAAAGCAAAATGATTGCTGAATACAGAAACGTATAAAATGATTAATAGAATCAAGAATGTTAAGGAAAGAAGAAAAATAAGAAAGAAACTAAAAAAAACCACAAAAAACCGTACTAATTACGAGTAACTATATTACATATGTATTATAATCACTTAAAAAAGTAAATTTTTTTTAACTTTTTTATTTCATGAAAAAGTTAAAAAATTTTGTAAAGATTTTTTTTTTTTTAAAACTACAGATTAAATGGAAAATCGTTTTTTAAGGTGCTAAACAAATCCGAATTAGGATAAATATAAATATACTATACCAAAATAACACTAGAACACATTTCGAAATATATTTTTTGTGTAATTATGGATATGTTAGTATATACAATTAAACTAATAAAAATAACATTTTTTTTTTTTTTGTCTTCAGTCATTTGACTGGTTTGATGCAGCTCTCCAAGATTCCCTATCTAGTGCTAGTCGTTTCATTTCAGTATACCCTCTACATCCTACATCCCCAACAATTTGTTTTACATACTCCAAACGTGGCCTGCCTACACAATTTTTCCCTTCTACCTGTCCTTCCAATATTAAAGCGACTATTCCAGGATGCCTTAGTATGTGGCCTATAAGTCTGTCTCTTCATTTAACTATATTTTTCCAAATGTTTCTTTCTTCATCTATTTGCCGCAATACCTCTTCATTTGTCTCTTTATCCACCCGTCTGATTTTTAACATTCTCCTATAGCACCGCATTTCAAAAGCTTCTAATCTTTTCTTCTCAGATACTCCGATCGTCCAAGTTTCACTTCCATATAAAGCGACACTCCAAACATACACTTTCAATAATCTTTTCCTGACATTTAAATTCATTTTTGATGTAAACAAATTATATTTCTTACTGAAGGCTCGTTTAGCTTGTGCTATTCGGCATTTTATATCGCTCCTGCTTCGTCCATCTTTAGTAATTTTACTTCCCAAATAACAAAATTCTTCTACCTCCATAATCTTTTCTCCTCCTATTTTCACATTCAGCGGTCCATCTTTGTTATTTCTACTACATTTCATTACTTTTGTTTTGTTCTTGTTTATTTTCACGCGATAGTTTTTGCGTAGGACTTCATCTATGCCGTTCATTGTTTCTTCTAAATCCTTTTTACTCTCGGCTAGAATTACTATATCATCAGCAAATCGTAGCATCTTTATCTTTTCACCTTGTACTGTTACTCCGAATCTAAATTGTTCTTTAACATCATTAACTGCTAGTTCCATGTAAAGATTAAAAAGTAACGGCGATAGGGAACATCCTTGTCGGACTCCCTTTCTTATTAGGGCTTCTTTCTTATGTTCTTCAATTGTTATTGTTGCTGTTTGGTTCCTGTACATGTTAGCAATTGTTCTTCTATCTCTGTATTTGAACCCTAATTTTTTTAAAATGCTGAACATTTAAAAATAACACATACAAATAAATTCCAAATAAAAAACTGATTCATCAAAAAGATTATTATAATTTTATTATGTTTTAAGAATTACAAAGATAGATTATAAGGTTTATTTATTTAAATAAATCTTACATTATCCGCTTAAAAATAAAAATAAAAAATTGAACCAACTTGATGTAAAAATTGATGAAACCCACTGTTAAAAAAATAAACCTCTCTATTACAGTTGATATTTACTTAATTTTAACAAAATATGATAAAGGATTTTTTTTAGATAATTATTCACCATAGCTTCAAGTTGACACAGAAATTTTTATGAGATTTAAAAATTACATATCTGACTGGGATTTGAACCCGGGACCATCAGCGTAAAAGAAAATCTTTCTATTGGATGAGTGATGATTTTTAATGACGGAAGAAAAAAAAATCTTATAATGGGGGATTTTTAAATTGGGAAATGGCTACAAAAGATTCATAAATATTTTTTTTTTATTATAATTTTATCGATTTGGATGTTCACAGGATTGGTTATATTAATGGCATACTACATTTTTTCAAAAAAATTTCGATTTTTTTTTTTTATGCCAAATTAAAAATATTTAATATTTTCTCTTTTGATAAACCATACATAAGTTCAAAAGAATCTACATAATATGAATATAGAATGAAAATTCGCTCCGTATAAAATATAATACTCATGACCGGGGTTCGAACTTCAGACCTTTTGGTACAAACGCTAAGACGATACTGCTCTACTCCAGAGATCGCAGAAAAAAAATTTTGAGATTCAATTTAAATTATTTTTATAATTACTTTCATAGTTGTTTCTACGTATCTTTAATACATTTGCTAAAAACAATAAAAAAAAAAAATTATTTCTCCTAATGTGTACGTTGTAATCAGTTCAATTAACGAACAAAATAAGCAACACCCCCCTCCACAGCTTAATGAGTTAAGGTGGAATGTATAACATATAAATAAGGTGTAGTCATGTACAGATTCGGGCCGATCATTCCTGAGACGTATGGTTAATTGAACTCCAACCACCAAAGTACACCGCTATCCGCTGAATAGTATTCAATTCGTAAAGAACAACAAACCTTTACTAGGATTTGAACCTCACAACCTTCGACTTCGTAAATTAACTGTTAAACAATTGATTTGCGACGACGAGTTAACCGCTAGACCAGCCCCCGGTAGGTTTACATTTATTTGAATGAATAATTTATCTTTGAATATTTTTTTTAAACTCTAATAAATATTTTTAAAATACCGCTTTTAAAGCTCTTTTAAAAGATTTTGATTTTTCAGCGTGGAAAATTTATTGTTTAACATTTGTTATTATGTTTTCTTCAAATCGTTATATAAAAAGAATTAATTGCGCGATGTAGATGAATTGTTGATACAATTTTATAAAAATCAATTAATTTTTTTCTGATTTTAAAAGAAGACAAACAAATAAATATAACATTTATTTACTATACGAATTAATAATTACTATTGTCATAGAGTTGTCCCGTAAAAAAAGTAATTCAGCAATCAATTTTACCATCAAAATAAATAATATTAATAATATTAGAAGTGTATATTTGTTAGTACCTTTATTTAAAACACTATGTTAAAAGATAATATATGTTACATGCATTTGTGTTTCAATAAAAATACGAACCCGAAACCTCGAAAATCAGAACTCGAAATTCTTTGAAGAGCTAAATGCTCCCAGCTGGGCTGAAACAATAGATAACATATCTTTTATACTAATTTAAACTTTTAATATTTATTCCTAAGATTTAAAAATCTCAGAAATCATTTTTTTTTCTACGCTACATTAATTTATTTAAATACCATGCATTTATTAATTAAATTATTAATATATAATTAATTTATAATCGGTTTTATACTTGTTCCAAAATTAAATTTTTATATATTTCCCATTTTTTAAACTGTTTATAAATATTAAATTACAATATAACGATGACGTAACAGAAATTATAATTCATATTCTACAGTCGTCCTGTTTCCGTAAGTTTTCATTAATAGATTACGAATTTAATAAACATTAATTTTAAGCTCATATATATATATATATATATATATATATTATTATTATGCTTTTACGGCCAACATGGGACCACTTAAGTCAATTTTAGTTGGATCTTCTCTGAGAAAAGCGTGTTATTTTACTCTTTCGAGCTGCCCAGTATTTCTTCATCCGTTCAGATCTTGCTTTCTTTTCTTCATCCGTAAACACCCTCTTCGTTGTATTTTGTCGTTTGTCTGTCTTTTGTTTAAATCTAATGCTTTTATCTTTTAGCTTTGTAATTTTTCCAGTTTTATTCTGTAGGTCAGTCAGGGAAATTCCCAATTCTTTCATAACTTCTCTAATTTCTTTTATCCATCCTACTTCTAGCTTTTGGAACCAGAGCTTTTCAATGATATTTCTTGACGGTCTTGTTTGCGGTGTCCTTATGAGATGACCGAAGAAAGAGATTCTTTTTTTCCGCATAGTATCAGTAACAGGCTCTATTTCTCGATACACCACCTCATTTGGCACAATCCACCATCGGCCTTCTTTTTGGTGTTTTTTATTGATACACGTTCTGACAATTCTCCTCTCTATTTTCAGAATTTTTTCAATTCGGTTTTTCTGAGTGATTTTGAAAAGGGTCTCGCTTCCGTAGGTGACTTCTGGCTGTACTACAGTTTTATAATGTTTAAGTATTGTTTTAGCAGAAAGGCATTTTTTGTTATATGTTGACCAAGTTAATTTTTGGGATTTAATCATTTTATTTGTCCTGTTTTGCCATGCCACTTTTTCATTTAAATTATAAGTTATTATTTCCCCTAGATATTTAAATTGTTTTACTATTTTAATTTTCTGATTGTTTACCGTAATGTGCTCTATATATATATATATATATATATATATATATATAAAGACATATTTTACTTAAATATATTACCTTTATTAATCTATTGGGTTAACTAATCAACTATACAAACTTATAAATTAAATTCACTACGTTACACTTAGAATTCTCTAAGCTTCCTCAGGTGACAATGCACATTCATACCACATCATACAAAATTCTCACTTATATACCACTTACTCTTATTATGTAAGAGAATTTAGTATGTAAGACACACACACACACACACACACAAACACACATCTGAATCACCCTACTATTTTTAAACTTCCACGAATTAAAAGATGACTGATTTAACAGAAGATAACGATGTATAATAAACGCGGATAGAAAACACATGGTGTTAAATAAATTTATTTTTTTAATTAAAGTAACTTGTGTTTTTTTTTTTTTTAATCATACCGACTAAAATTCTGCACTTTTTTCATCTTTTTAAACGTTTATATTAGGTTACGCAAAAATTAAGTTATGGATCAATAAAAAAAAAAACAAATCCTTCCGAGATGTTTTCTCAAAAAAATTATACGTAGATGTCGCTTCTGATTAAGATAGTTCTTTGGATTACCGTCTCATTTTTTTTGTTGTTGTTTGCTAGTAAGATATTTATACTCTATCGATTAAAAAAACTTGACCGGAACTTAAATTAAAAATATATTCATTTTTTTTTATAAAAAAAACTAGTTTCTGATGATTTTGGAACACTTTTTTTTAAGTAAATTAGAAACTTTTTACGCGGATCAATGTATGTATGTACAAATACATATTTATTCATATCAAAGGTACTGATAGATTCAAAAAGGTCTTCAACATTTTAAAAGCATATAAAACTTTATTTAGATAACTTACAGATTCGGTTGAGGTATCATTTCTTAACAAAAAAAAACATCAATTTTTACGCTCGTTGTTCGTTAGCACCGAATTCAGCCACAGTAATACAAAAAATGGATACATTTACTGGTTTGTATTAATTTCAAAATTTGCATTGAGCAACTGCAGTTAATGTAATTTTCGTATAGAGTACAGCTGCCTACTGTACTCTATTTTAAATTGAATGCACTGTTAAATTGTTTAAGTTAAGAGGCTGACTCCTGTGATTTGTAGAAAACGACATAAACACGCTTTATTTTTATTTATTTTTTAACATTTAAGGTTAGTCGATGTTCATCAAACCAGGATTTGACACCTCTAAAAACCTTCATCAGCTCATCTTACAACTTCATCCCGTGAAGAGCCCGTGAAAATCAAGGCGACTGAGCTCAGAAAAGAACCCACCGGGTTGGTCTAGTGGTTAACGCGTCTTCCCAAATCAGCTGATTTGAAAGTCGAGAGTTCCAGCGTTCAAGTCCTAGTAAAGCCAGTTATTTTTACACGGATTTCAATACTAGATCGTGGATACCGGTGTTCTTTGGTAGTTGGATTTCAATTAACCACACATCTCAGGAACGGTCGAACTGAGAATGTACAAGACTACACTTCATTTACACTCATACATATCATCCTCATTCATCCTCTGAAGAATTATTTAAACGGTAGTTACTGGAGGCTAAACAGGAAAAAGAAAGAAAGGGATGGTCAAAATGGATATTTCCGTTGAAATCTGAAAACCGAAATTTTTGGCGATCACAATACTTCCTTTTACGAAGTAAAGGCCAATATATGATACATCAATTTTTCTGGAATTTTTCAATGCTAAAATTGTTTTTTTTTTAGTCAGATCGTGAAAAGTCAAGATCTACAAAAATCCTGACATTCAAAATTTGATCCCTTTAGATTAATTTACCCATATTCCGTATAGCTATATAGTCGGAAAAGTATAAGACTTTTTTATAAGTTCATCGGGGAAAAATTTGAAAGATTAAAATCAATGATTTGAATATTTAAAAAAAAGTAATTTAAAAAATGCGAAGAATATAATATGCTTTTATATCAATAAATTATTCATGTCTGTTGAATATGATTTACACAAAATTTTTAAAAAAATGTTAGATCTTGATTCCGTCTTATCGAAAAATAAACATTTTTCAAAAAATCCGTCACAGCGAATGCACAAGCAAGACGCTTTAAGAGTAAGCACAGACATGCTTTATGAATATTATTATTATAATTATAAGGTACAATGCAAAAACAATTTATAACATTATCTTATTATGCAGCGAATAAAATTACGATATTAACACTATTCAGACATTAACACTAAATTACTTGTAAAAAAGAGACATCATATAAAAAAAAAAACATATCAACCTCCGGAAACAAACTTCCCGTTTCCTTTTAATGTCTTTTTTCTCCCTCTTCTTATTTAACATACAAAAACATTTCTGTAACGTTTCCTTTAATTTTGCAACCTAAATAATAATAAAAAAATAAATAAAAAAAAAAAACAACAAAATGCAATTCAATTACAATTAACCTTTTTCTTTCATATTTTTTTAAAGTACTTTTTAAATTAAATGCAACAGTACCGTATTGTTTGTTGTACAAATACTCGCAATTAAAAATTCTTATTTTATAGCTTACAGTATTACGGATACTGTCATTAATATAAGTCTGTATTTTTTAAATTTATTATTTTTTTATCTTCTCACCACTTACTAAAAGAATTAGCACAGAAAATTACAAACAAAACAAAAAGAAAATTAATTGTGGCTAGCGACGAAGGAAATAATTTTGATGCGCAATAACTTTCACCATAAAACTAATAAATAAATTCATTAAAACAACCAAATTTAATTTTCCAATTATTTTTTTCCTGGAATTCAAAATTTCTATATTTATAAAATATATTATTTTTTCATGACCTCAGACATGATATTTTAATTAGGAAGATAAAAAGGATAAAAAAATTCCTTTCGGCACGCCAGAAGGCGAAGATAGATTTTACCGGTGCTAAGTAGGGGATAAGAAAGATTTCCATCACAAAGTTAAGAAAAATTTCAAATTTACTCAATACGACAATGCTTGCATGTGAGAAAAAGTTTCACATGTTTAACAAACGACAAGCCCCATCTTCTTACAAATCCAGCAACATTTTGGTCATCCCTTACCGTAAGGGTTGGTAATATCAAAAATTGTTTCAGACAAATGTTTTAGGAATGTTTAGAGGACCAATGACCGCTTTAAACCGATTCGATACTTTGCCTATTAAGGGAGGTATAATTTTTTTGTCTTCGACACGCCACTTTTTTCACTCCTTGACCCAATGATATCAAAAAACTTTCCTTAGATAAGTTTTAGGCCCTTATCCAAAGAATAGGAGGAACTTTAAACGAATTCGACATTTTACTTTAAAAGAAAGTTATAGCAATATTTTGTTTTTTTTTTCTTCAAAAAGCCCCATCATTTTTTCCACCCCTACGGTCCGATTTTTCCCATTAACGAACGAGATTTTGGGTCATTATATTTTATGTATAAATTTGAAAGTGACTGGCGCAAAATTACGGCAGTTATCGTGTCCACAAGAAAGTGAAATATATATATAAACTTGAAGGCTATATATGGCTAGTGAAGGATGTGAAACGCGAATATATATCTAAATTTCCGGATGTCGAATCATGGTACCCATTACAATAGGTAGCTTCGTTATGAAATCTACCTAATATTCATAAAAAAAACCAGACAATTCCAGGAAACGAAGCCAAGAGCAGTTGACCTCTCTCTTTTCCTGTTTAGCCTCCGGTAACTATCGTTTAGATAATTCTTCTAGAGGATGAATGAGGATGATATGTAATGAGTGTAAATGAAGTGTAGTCTTGTACATTCTCAGTTCGACCATTCCTGAGATGTGTGGTTAACTGAAACCCAACCACCAAAGAACACCCGGCATCCACGATCCAGTACTCAAATCCGTGTAAAAACATCCGGCTTTACCAGGATTTGAACGCTGGAAGTCTCGACTTCCAAATCAGCTGATTTGGGAAGACGCGTTCACCACTAGACCAACCCGGTGGGTTAAGAGTAGTTGATCTAATTTAGCATGTTACAACTACATCTTTTAGCCAGTTTTATACCGTTTTTGTGATATCTCAAGTAAAAAAATTAAAATTCTGTACATCACAGTAAATATCTTATTTGTGTCGTCTAATTATCCTTATATGTCAGGAACTTTTTTTTTTAAACTCTGAAACCTGGTATTGCGATGAGTTCAACGGTTTTATATTCTTCAAGTTTAATAAAAATTGTAATATTAAAGAACCTGCTTTAAATTCCATAAAGAAGGGTTTAAGAAAAATTATTCGTGAACTTTTTATTTTATTTTTTGTAATCTGTCGTCGGTCTAGTTTCATAAACTTTTTATTTTCAATTCTATGAAATTGTCCCAGCTTCTCAACATTTCCCATTCGGCCTAAATTATTGGTACCTTATGTACTATAATCATTATCTTCCTTTAATATTTTTAATTCTTTACACTTTCTTCTAGAATCAATTCCATTGTTCTGGATGCCTTAATATACAGAGTGTACCACGAAGTTCTCCCGGGACTTTCATAAACTATTCTACTCGTGAAAATAATGTAAAAAGTTCTGATAAACCTATGTCCTAAAATTTTTCGCTTGCGAGTTATGTCTAGTGAAATATTTACCTCGGATTTCAGTTTCCTGGGTGAAATGAGATCGTACTGAAATTTTCAGAATGTTAATTAAGGGGCACAATTAGAGATTTCTTATGATTGTTGACCTGAAAAATCGAATATCATAGTGTCCCATAAAAAACTGTCAGGACATGTCCTACTGGTGAAAATAATAAAAAAGGTTCATAAAAAAATATCGCTCTGGAAACGCTTTCTTTTCGAATTATAAGATTTCGCCCGGACTTCAGCTCATCTAATAAAAAAAAGCTCTACTGTAGTTTTTGGGACACAAATTAAGAAGTAGTTGGCGTTTTCTTATATAATTTGAGCTGGGAAATAGGATAAAACAGGTCCCTGAACTGTAATTCCAATAGTTTTTAAGTTATCTGACGTAAAACTTAAAATGGTATAGAAAAAAGGTTCTTTTAGGTTTGTACTAAAATACCTTTGTTAAATGACTAACAAATGCGGAAGATTTAGTGACAAAACATGGAGAGAATTTAATGCAAATAAAACCAATAAAAAGTAACTACAAAATTTAAAAAATCGTGGTTTTCATTGAAGTAAAACAGACGAAAAGTAGAAAAAAAATCTTATTTTTCGTTCTGTACTAATCATTGTTTATAAAACCAAAAATGTACTAATTACTGAAAATAATTTTAAAAGAAATACAAAATCTGTAAAAAATATTTTAGCTGTGTATAATCAATAATTTACACAAGTATAACGAAATAATTACGTAAAAACCTAAATTGAAATGTATATTACTTTAAAAATATTTAAAAAAAAGTTTATTGTAAAGTTGGTAATGCTAACAGCCGGTCAACAATGAAAATTATTTCCTGAAAGTTTCTTCATGGGACACCTGTACATATATTTTTTTTATCAGACCGTATTACTTTTTCTTGGTGACTTTTTTTTTTTTGTCTTCAGTCATTTGACTGGTTTGATGCAGCTCTCCAAGATTCCCTATCTAGTGCTAGTCGTTTCATTTCAGTATACCCTCTACATCCTACATCCCCAACAATTTGTTTTACATACTCCAAACGTGGCCTGCCTACACAATTTTTCCCTTCTACCTGTCCTTCCAATATTAAAGCGACTAT
Organism: Lycorma delicatula; assembly: GCF_047948215.1. NCBI lineage: Eukaryota > Metazoa > Arthropoda > Insecta > Hemiptera > Fulgoridae > Lycorma > Lycorma delicatula. The sequence goes on along the minus strand of NC_134462.1, from coordinate 132,657,237 downwards.
TCCAGGATGCCTTAGTATGTGGCCTATAAGTTTGTCTCTTCTTTTAACTATATTTTTCCAAATGCTTCTTTCTTCATCTATTTGCCGCAATACCTCTTCATTTGTCACTTTATCCACCCATCTGATTTTTAACATTCTCCTATAGCACCACATTTCAAAAGCTTCTAATCTTTTCTTCTCAGATTGTCCAAGTTTCACTTCCATATAAAGCGACACTCCAAACATACACTTTCAAAAATCTTTTCCTGACATTTAAATTAATTTTTGATGTAAACAAATTATATTTCTTACTGAAGGCTAGTTTAGCTTGTGCTATTCGGCATTTTATATCGCTCCTGCTTCGTCCATCTTTAGTAATTTTACTTCCCAAATAACAAAATTCTTCTACCTCCGTAATCTTTTCTCCTCCTATTTTCACATTCAGCGGTCCATCTTTGTTATTTCTACTACATTTCATTACTTTTGTTTTATTCTTGTTTATTTTCATGCGATAGTTCTTGCGTAGGACTTCATCTATGCCGTTCATTGTTTCTTCTAAATCCTTTTTACTCTCGGCTAGAATTACTATATCATCAGCAAATCGTAGCATCTTTATCTTTTCACCTTGTACTGTTACTCCGAATCTAAATTGTTCTTTAACATCATTAACTGCTAGTTCCATGTAAAGATTAAAAAGTAACGGAGATAGGGAACATCCTTGTCGGACTCCCTTTCTTATTAGGGGATCTTTCTTATGTTCTTCAATTGTTATTGTTGCTGTTTGGTTCCTGTACATGTTAGCAATTGTTCTTCTATCTCTGTATTTGAACCCTAATTTTTTTTAAATGTTGAACATTTTATTCCAGTCTACGTTATCGAATGCCTTTTCTAGGTCTATAAACGCCAAGTATGTTGGTTTGTTTTTCTTTAATCTTCCTTCTACTATTAATCTGAGGCCTAAAATTGCTTGGTGACATAAACACAATTTTTTGTTTATACAAATATTTTTAAGAATTCAAAATTTATACGATTCGAAATCTTTCATGACAAAAATACTTTCTAAGAAGAAAGCTAAAAAAACATACGGGAGAGTACTAGATATACTGTACAAGTAAACGAAAACGTTTTTGTCAAAACTAATTTACTTTTGTATAAAACTATAAAAATAAATAAACTATTAGAAAATACTGGTAAAAATAAAATAGATGTTTATTTAATCACGGGTGTAAAAAAGAATAACAACCTATACCAAAAGTTCAAAGGATAAAATAAATTTTTTAAGTGCACTGCCAAGTAGTTGACCCCATTAAAGAAATAGAACCGACATCATTAATTATCATGTACTATTAGGTTTGGCGTAGTACCTGCACAGGTGTATGTATTTCAGTTAATGTTAAAGATACTATTAGGTCACCACTATGAAAATATCACACGTTAAACTGGGGTAACTGAAATCGAGTATGATGACTTTAATAATATTAATAAAATAAAAAAACACGGTTTCAAGCCGTAACGATTTGTAATTTGTAATTACGGTTATTCGCACTATAATTAAATACGTTTTAAAATTTATTTATTTTTTTACAAAATGATTAACAAAGAAAATATTAATATAATTTGTATTCGTTAATTTATTTATTAGTAAATCTAATTTTATGGTAAATACAACTAAAACGTCAAAATTGACGATAAAAATAGAGTAATATAAGCTCAAATGAGGTGGGTAATTTGTTTATAGCAAATTTATTACTTGTTTCAACAATAACATATTTAAATCGATCTAAACTATTTATATAGAATTATTTATTACAAAAACCACAAGTTCAAAAAATATATTTTTTTAAAAATTAGATGAAAAATTATAGAATTGTATAAACCATTTAGAAGAAAAATTTTCAAGCCTTTCTTTCTTTTTCCTGTTTAGCCCCCGGTAATTAGAGTTCCGATAATAATTCAGAGGATGAATGAAGATGATATGTAAATGAACTGTAGTCTTGTACAGTCTCAGTTCGACCGTTCCTGAGATATATGGTTAATTGACACTCGACCACCGAAGAACAACGGTATCCACGATCTACTATTCAAATCCGTGTAAAAATATAACCGACTTTACTAGGACTTGAACGCTGTAACTCTCGACTTCCAAATCAGTTGATTTGGGAAGACGCGTTCACCACTAGACCAACCCGGTTGGTTTAAAAGTTGCGAATTTAAAAGAAAGTAATGAAGAAATGTAGCAGAAATAACAAAGATGGACCACTGAATATAAAAATAGGAGGAGAAAAGATTATGGAGGTAGAAAAATTTTGTTATTTGGGAAGTAGAATTACTAAAGTTGGACGAAGCAGGAGCGATATAAAATGCAGAATAGCACAAGCGAAACGAGCCTTGAAATATAATTTATTTACATAAAAAATTAATTTAAATGTCAGGAAAAGATTTTTGAAAGTGTATGTTTGGAGTGTCGCTTTATATGGAAGTGAAACATGGACGATCGGAGTATCTGAGAAGAAAAGATTAGAAGCTTTTGAAATGCGGTGCTATAGGAGAATGTTAAAAATCAGATGGGTGGATGAAGTTACAAATGAAGAGGTATTGCGGCAAATAGATGAAGAAAGAAGCATTTGGAAAAATATAGCTAAAAGAAATATATATAGTTTAAAAGTTGCGAATTTAAAAGAAAGTAATGAAGAAATGTAGCAGAAATAACGAAGATGGACCACTGAATATAAAAATAGGAGGAGAAAAGATTATGGAGGTAGAAAATTTTGTTATTTGGGAAGTAGAATTACTAAAGATGGACGAAGCAGAAGCGATATAAAATGCAGAATAGCACAAGCGAAACGAGCCTTCAGTATGAAATATAATTTATTTACATAAAAAATTAATTTAAATGTCAGGAAAAGATTTTTGAAAGTATGTTTGGAGTGTCGCTTTATATGGAAGTGAAACTTGGACGATCGGAGTATCTGAGAAGAAAAGATTAGAAGCTTTTGAAATGCGGTGCTATAGGAGAATGTTAATAATCAGATGGGTGGATGAAGTTACAAATGAAGAGGTATTGCGGCAAATAGATGAAGAAAGAAGCATTTGGAAAAATATAGCTAAAAGAAGAGACAGACTTATACGCCACATATTAAGCCATCCTGGAATAGTCGCTTTAATATTATATGGTCAGGTAGAAGGAAAAAATTGTGCAGGCAGGCAACGTTTGGAATATGTAAAACAAATTGTTAGGGATGTAGGATGTAAGGGGTATACCGAAATGAAACGACTAGTACTAGAAAGGGAATCTTGGACAGCTGCATCAAACCGTTCAAATGACTGAAGACAAAAAAAAAAATTATTTAAATATATCTTTTTTGTTTATTTAATTCAATGATTCTAACTAAACGCGTGCGCATACCGTATTTAATTTGCGCGGATGTGACTGTAGTAAGCGACGGTCGGCGCTAACTAAACTAATGAAATTTCACAACTTACATAGAACAAATTTTGCTTATACGGTCGACAAATATTTTTTTAATTGTTAACTAATATGCGTAAGAAAAATACGATCTTAATTAGGCGAAATCTCGAAATACTGAAGATGACCTTGCTCTATATCCTCACACCCTTGACCTTTTAAATTGAAAATGTAATGGCATCAATGCCCCCGTATATAGAAGTAATCTGACAATTTCTGGTCAAAATCGGTCCAGTAGTTCTGGAGATATAAGATGATTTAGAGGTTAACATCGAAACACACATATACATACGAACATTAACATTCGACATATTTCCATCCGGTTTTTTTGGATTGCTTAGGTGTTAGAATCCGGTGATAATCATTTATGATCATGTTGGATCGATTTTTCCATTCTAGAGCTATAGCACTCTGCTATAGCGTTGTCTAGGTGGGAAAGAAAAAATTTAAATAATTTATACCTAAAATATGAAATCTTTAAATAAATTAAATTTCCTTTTCTTCCTTTAATTATGATTGCCAAGAAATTTTGTATAAAAGGTGTATCAAATGATAAAGAGAAACAGCTTAACTTACACTTCTGAAAAGAATTCAGTTATAAAGTTTCTCAGACAATCCAGTATTCTGTTAGCTAAGAGCATAATAAAAGCATAAAATTAATTCACAAATTTAAAAAACTCTAAAACTGACTGATCATTTTTTAATACTCTATTTAAAACACAAAGAGTTGATTATGAAATGAAATCAAAAGTTATAAAAAAAAAGGTTACATTAAAAAGAAGATTCTTTTAAAAAGATATAACACAAAAGATTCAAAAGAATAAAATTACGATTGCAAATAGATAAAAGACCTGACGGAGAAGTTGTAAAACGTCACCGAGAAGTTTACAGATGAAGAGTACGATAAAGAACGACATGATGATGAAGACAACGAAATAAGTACGTGACATGATGAAAACAACAACGTTGGAGGTATAAGACAAAAAACATGATGCAGATCTAAGAGAAAAAAATGAAACAAAGGTATTCAAAATAAAATTATAGTTTAATCGGTTGTATGAATATAAATAAAATTTATAAAGTTTTGCCAGTTTATAATGTAGATTCCTTTTATAAATGAACGTTTGAACGGAATATTAAATAAATATAAATTTAAAATTCCAAATAAATTTATTATTGTTTTGTATTCAGCCCCACACATTTTCTTATATTATTATAAAAGAAAAGTTATTTTTATCGAATTTTAAGTATTAAATTTCATCATACCAGAGAGGAGTTTTATCAAATATTTCTAAATAGTAAGACTCATATATTTTTTTTATAATTATTCTTAAACCTTTTTTTTAGATTTAATAAAGATTACGCATTGCTCGCATGAAGCCAAATAGAACAATAAATTCAGTTAAATTATTTTAAAACAATATGTTGCCGGTATTTCATAATAAATATTAATTTTACATACTGTTTTACATATTGTGTAATTTTACAATTGTTTTCGAAGTACGTTTTTTTGACTCCTCCTAAAATAAATGTACAAGAATTCGCAAAAAAGACAGCGACGAAGAAAATTCATAAAAAAAAAGCTTTCCAAGCCTCGGTTATTTAATCTTATATAATGGAAAAATAATGATACATTTAAAAACGTTGCCTAAGATTTCTTTTTTGGACGTAGGGGTAATTTACAATGATAACTTTTTATTGTAAAATTATCATTATATATTTAAATAAACCAAAAAAAGTTTAATTTTTTTATTAAATCAGTAATTTTTTTTCTACTTCCCACCTCCAAAATTACCTTCCAAAATTTTTTTCTACGTTTACTGTGTAAAATGGAAGGAACTAAAAAATAATCAAGTGAAATATACGATCAATAAAAATTACCTAAGATTTCGTTTTTGGAGGTGGAGATATATTATGATGAAATTTTATGGTAATATTATCACTAAAATTTTAAATATACCAAAAAAGTCTTTAAAATTCAAATAAATCTATGTTTTTATACTCTGATCGGTTCCCACATCCGCAATATTGCCAGCATTTTTTTTTTCTTTTTATCATAGCCAACTAAATTCCAGTAAATAAAAAATCATTTCTTTTCTACACTATGTACGAGTAATATAGTTTATACCAACGAATAATTCTTAAACCACTAAATTTATTACATTAAAAATAAATACAAAAATAATATTTATAAACAATCTTTTTTAATTTAATTTTCTTTTTACTAGTTAAAAATAAAAACAGAAATTATATTATTAATTAAAAAAATCATAAATAATTGAGAATAAAGACAAGAAGTTTTTTCGCAATATCGTTACTACAGAAAGTAATTTTACGTTAGCCTATCACAAAATTAGTCCTGCAAATACATAATTTTTATCAGACAAACATAAAATAAATAAATTGAATTATTTCAGTAAGAAAAACCAAACGATTTTAAACATAAATAAATCATCAAGATTAAAAAAAAAATCTGACAAGGTTGTAATAGTTTCCTGGCATAAGTTATTTATTCTTTACATTTTTTTTTGTCTTCAGTCATTTGACTGGTTTGATGCAGCTCTCCAAGATTACCTATCTAGTGCTAGTCGTTTCATTTCAGTATACCCTCTACATCCTACATCCCTAACAATTTGTTTTACATATTCCAAACGTGGCCTGCTTACACAATTTTTCCCTTCTACCTGTCCTTCCAATATTAAAGCGACTATTCCAGGATGCCTTAGTATGTGGCCTATAAGTCTGTCTCTTCTTTTAACTATATTTTTCCAAATGCTTCTTTCTTCATCTATTTGCCGCAATACCTCTTCATTTGTCACTTTATCCACCCGTCTGATTTTTAACATTCTCCTATAGCACCGCATTTCAAAAGCTTCTAATCTTTTCTTCTCAGATACTCCGATCGTCCAAGTTTCACTTCCATATAAAGCGACACTCCAAACATACAATTTCAAAAATCTTTTCCTGACATTTAAATTAATTTTTGATGTAAACAAATTATATTTCTTACTGAAGGCTCGTTTAGCTTGTGCTATTCGGCATTTTATATCGCTCCTGCTTCGTCCATCTTTAGTAATTTTACTTCCCAAATAACAAAATTCTTCTACCTCCATAATCTTTTCTCCTCCTATTTTCACATTCAGCGGTCCATCTTTGTTATTTCTACTACATTTCATTACTTTTGTTTTGTTCTTGTTTATTTTCATGCGATAGTTCTTGCGTAGGACTTCATCTATGCCGTTCCTTGTTTCTTCTAAATTCTTTTTACTCTCGGCTAGAATTACTATATCATCAGCAAATCGTAGCATCTTTATCTTTTCACCTTGTACTGTTACTCCGAATCTAAATTGTTCTTTAACATCATTAACTGCTAGTTCCATGTAAAGATTAAAAAGTAACGGAGATAGGGAACATCCTTGTCGGACTCCCTTTCTTATTAGGGCTTCTTTCTTATGTTCTTCAATTGTTATTGTTGCTGTTTGGTTCCTGTACATGTTAGCAATTGTTCTTCTATCTCTGTATTTGAACCCTAATTTTTTTAAAATGCTGAACATTTTATTCCAGTCTACGTTATCGAAAGCCTTTTCTAGGTCTATAAACGCCAAGTATGTTGGTTTGTTTTTCTTTAATCTTCCTTCTACTATTAATCTGAGGCCTAAAATTGCTTCCCTTGCCCCTATACTTTTCCTGAAACCAAATTGGTCTTCTCCTAACACTTCTTCCAGTCTCCTCTCAATTCTTCTGTATAAAATTCTAGTTAAGATTTTTGATGCATGACTAGTTAAACTAATTGTTCTGTATTCTTCACATTTATCTGCCCCTGCTTTCTTTGGTATCATAACTATAACACTTTTTTTTAAGTTTGATGGAAATTCCCCATTTTCATAAATATTACACACCAGTTTGTATAATCTATCAATCGCTTCCTCACCTGCACTGCGCAGTAATTCTACAGGTATTCCGTCTATTCCAGGAGCCTTTCTTCCATTTAAATCTTTTAATGCTCTCTTAAATTCAGATCTCAGTATTGTTTCTCCCATTTCATCCTCCTCAACTTCCTCTTCTTCCTCTATAACACCATTTTCTAATTCATTTCCTCCGTATAACTCTTCAATATATTCCACCCATCTATCGACTTTACCTTTCGTATTATATATTGGTGTACCATCTTTGTTTAACACATTATTAGATTTTAATTTATGTACCCCAAAATTTTTCTTAACTTTCCTGTATAATAAACATATAGAAGTTTAAAAAAAAATTATAGATATATAAAAACGAAAAAATTTAATATATTTGAAAAATAACAAATAAAATAATAAAACCCAGTATTCAAACAATTAAATATAATCCTGAAAATGGCCTTTGCTATAGTGGGTACACCACTCTGCCGACAAACAGTGTTCGGTGGTTTTACGTATTTCAAAAAGGTTGTTTTGTATTATTTGTACTGCACTTAGAATTCTAATAACAAATTCTTGTTTTGCAGTTCTGAAATCTACTTTTTTCCAATTTTTCGGGTCAAATTTCATATAGAACCACTAAATTTATTCCTTAATTTGGATTCAAAGAATAACAGTCAGATTTAATTTTATGGAAAAAACAGAAATCAAAGGGGAAATCTTTCGCCAGTCGACACTCTACGAACCTATGTTTATTTGATCTGTTTTCTTTATTTTCGCCAGTAGAACATGTCTCAAAGTTTATTACATACTTTGTGAATCACGTGTGTGTGTGTGTGTGTGTGTGTGTGTGTGTGTGTGTGTGTGTGTGTGTGTGTGTGTGTGTGTGTGTTAATATAGTCATCGAAAAAGGTTGCAGCAATTTAAAAAAATCGTAATCAGAAACTGCCAGAGATAATCAAACTTCCTTGTACAAAATAATGGAAGTATCGAGTGATCGCGAAAAATTTCGGTTTTCAAATCGCAACGGAAATATCCATTTTGACCAACCCTTAACCCAATTTGACTGGTTTCGGCGTGACGTCGGTACGTACGTATGTATCTCGCATAACTAAAAAAACGATTAGCTGTGGAATGTTGAAATTTTGGATTTAGGATTGTATTAACATCTAGTTGTGCACCTCCTCTTTTGATTACAATTAACTAAACCAAAAGTGTCCAAAAAAAGCCCCAAATCCAATTTTTTTCTAATTTTAGACTTTTTATTAACTGCAGTAATAAGCTCTCATTAAGAGCTTTTAACGATATACGTATCGTAAAAAAGTTAAGTTGTACTTATTTTCATTAGTTCAAGAGTTATAGCCAAATATAATTTTAATTAGTGAAATATTTTGATCTTACAAGGGAAGACACATCGGTTCGAATCAGACTTCATCTCCTCTTTTTATTTTAACTTTTTTTTTTTAATTTAATTAAATTGACTAATTAGTAATTATTAACCTGATTGTAAAAACAAATTAACGATAAATAATAATTAAAAAATAAATTAAATTAAATAATAAAAAATAATTCAAGAATAAAAAAAAAAGAAAAAATATCAGAAGTTATTAATGAAATAAGATTTTATGTACTTTTCATGTTAAAAAAATGTGTATATGGAATTTAATTGGCGTACAAGGAAGTCATATGGTGTTCATATCAATTTTTTTTTTAAATTCACCAACTCAAAAAGTTTTTTTTTACATACTTTAGAATGATGAGCTCAGTTAGTCTTTCTGCAAACAACCAGACGATAATCGACTTCTGCCCAAGTGCGCTAAATCATCATAGGCGTAACTGTGGCAATAGCAGCGATGGTTCGTTGTCTTCATTGGCATAATTGTAGATTATAGGAATCTCAGTAACCCGATGAAATTTTATTGAGTATGTCATTGATTTCCCAAAAATAAACGTGTGGTTTGATTTGATATCCGATCGTATGATCGGCCCACTCTTTTTTCATGAGTCTACTATAACAGGGAATGTTTTATTTAGATATACAGCTGCACATTTTCCCGTAAGTTAACCAAATTAAACAAGAAAGTAACGTTGCTGTTATGTTTCAACAAGATGGTGCACTCCCGCACACTAGCCTAGGAGTTCGACGCGCTCTCAATACAAGATTCCCTAATCGTCTAATCGGTACAGCCGGTCCTGTGCTTTGGCCTTCGACACACCCCGGATTTAAAACCCTTAAACATTTTTCTATGGGGATAGTTAAAAAAATTGTCTACAGTAAAAAAATTAGGGATGTATAGTATTTAAGAACAGCCCACCGCTTCTTTGCCACAGTTACGTCTGCGATCATGCATAGCCTGGAAGTTTGCATATCGACCAGTGGAACTAATACTGAACCTACCGGGTTGGTCTAGTGGTGAACGCGTCTTCCCAAATCAGCTGATTTGAAAGTCGAGAGTTCCAGCGTTCAAATCCTAAAGCCAGTTATTTTTACACGGATCTGAATACTAGATCGTGGACACCTGTTTTCTTTAGTGGTTGGGTTTCAATTAACCACGCATCTCAGGAACGGTCGAACTGAGACTGTACAAGACTATATACTTCATTTACATTCATACATATCATCCTCTGAAGTATTATCTAAACAGTACCGGAAGCTAAACAGGAAAAAGGAGCGGAGCTAATATTGAAACATGCTAAGGTATGTAAAAAATTCTTTAAGTTTGTTAATTAAAAGAAAAAAAATACTCGTTTGATTTATCTCTAGTAGTTTCTGAGATACAATTTTTTTTAAATTGTTGCAACCTTTTTCGATGACTGATTTCAAAGCATTAAAACATTGGGCTTGCTTATCAATTAATATTTTTTGAATTCTTGAAGAACTCGAACATTGAAAAGGTATCATTTTTAAACATCTAAGATTTTTTTTTAATCTGACAAAGAAATTTTTTTTATAAATCACATTTTGTTCTTAAACAAATTACGAAATAAAATTTTTTTAATAAAAAAAAAATTAGTTTTTTGTATGCAAAATTATTTTAAAATATCAATATCATAAGAAACTAAATAAAAATCCTCTAAAACAGAATTCTTACATCCCTTTATGATTCAGGGTGGAGAAAAGTACGTAGAATTACTGAAAACGAATGGTTTTCTAGAGGTAATATTTTTATTAATACAACCGTATAATATTTCATTTAAGAAAATTCGATACCTACCCTATATTTATCGATACCTTTACGATATGATAAACAAATGCGATAACCGCACCCTTTTTATGTAGTGGCGACACAGAAGATATATCTTCAAAGTTCCCTTGTTTAACCTTCAACGAAGATAACTGGAAGGTTGTTTACAGATATTAAGAAGGGCTTAAATACATATATATATATATATATATATATATATATATATATATATATATATATATATATATCCATGCTGAATATTCTGAGAAACCTGGGCCTTCACCCTAAACTCGTAAACATGATAAAATTAACTTTAACCAATACCCAGTCCAGAGTGAAATTCAGAGGTGAACTCTCTCAACCCTTCTACATAAAAACTGGATTGAGGCAAGGAGACGGCCTTTCACCACTCCTTTTTAACTGCGCCCTTGAATTTGTCATGAGAAAATGGTATGAAATAAATCCCAAAAATATAAAAATGGGTACTAAGAAAAACTCCATCATACTAAATTGCCTAGGATTTGCAGATGACCTCGCTCTTTTAGCAAATAATATTCAAGAAGCCAAAACACAAATCATGAGCCTTCAAAACCTAGCACAAAAGATAGGGTTTCATATCTCTTTCGAAAAAACTGAACTAATGGCCATAGATCCTCTGGTAATAGAGCGCATTACGGTAAACAATCAGAAAATTAAAATAGTAAAACAATTTAAATTACTAGGGGAAATAATAACTTATAATTTAAATGAAAAAGTGACATGGCAAAACAGGACAAATAAAATGATTAAATCCCAAAAATTAACTTGGTCAACATATAACAAAAAATGCCTTTCTGCTAAAACAAAACTTAAACATTATAAAACTGTAGTACAGCCAGAAGTCACCTACGGAAGCGAGACCCTTTTCAAAATCACTCAGAAAAACCGAATTGAAAAAATTATGAAAATAGAGAGGAGAATTGTCAGAACGTGTATCAATAAAAAACACCAAAAAGAAGGCCGATGGTGGATTGTGCCAAATGAGGTGGTGTATCGAGAAATAGAGCCTGTTACTGATACTATGCGGAAAAAAAGAATCTCTTTCTTCGGTCATCTCATAAGGACACCGCAAACAAGACCGTCAAGAAATATCGTTGAAAAGCTCTGGTTCCAAAAGCTAGAAGTAGGATGGATCAAAGAAATTAGAGAAGTTATGAAAGAATTGGGAATTTCCCTGACCGACCTACAGAATAAAACTGGAAAAATTACAAAGCTAAAAGATAAAAGCATTAGATTTAAACAAAAGACAGACAAACGACAAAATACAACGAAGAGGGTGTTTACGGATGAAGAAAAGAAAGCAAGATCTGAACGGATGAAGAAATACTGGGCAGCTCGAAAGAGTAAAATAACACGCTTTTCTCAGAAAAGATCCAACTAAAATTGACTTAAGTGGTCCCATGTTGGCCGTAAAAGCATAATAATAATAATAATAATAATATATATATATATAAGCTCAGAAAATTTAGTTGAAAAACATTTAGTACAAACATACATAAAATTGCGCTAAATAAACAAGAACTTGTTTATTACTGGAATAGGAAACAACTATAATTAATCATTGTAACGAATTCAAATTTGATATTATATAATATACAAAAAGTTATGAGAAAACAGTTCATGATCAGTGAAGTATAAATTAAATACCTTCAGTTATTCATAAAAGCTGTACTGCTAAGGTTACTGTATTAAATTACACAAAAAACAACAAAAAAAAACAAAAAAAACGAAGGTCAAATAATAAAAATAAATATTTATTTTAAATGAATACTCAAAAAACCCGTTTATTTTTTCCAAAAAATCGTATAAACTAACTGGTCAAGGATAACAAGGTACATCATATAAATTTAATTTAAAGATTATTTAATAGGTTACGATTTTGATGTAGTCATCCTGAAAAAAATATTACAATAATCGGCGGATGCGCAGTATTCCTTTATTAAATTAGTGTTGCTAATACATATTTATCCTGATTATCCTGTTCATATAGGTATCTTTCTTTATAGATTCCCATTTTTTGAAAGTCTCGTTTGCGAAAAGTATCAGAGGGCGGTTCGCTGAGGTAGGCCGTTCTCGATGATTGACCGGGGATCCCTTGAGTTTTGAGAAAATTGAAAAGACCGGAGACCAGGCTAGATCCCTCCTTGGAGAGAAACTGGTATCGGCACAAAAAGACAGAGTCCCGGTCTATTGAGTGAGCGACCTTCACAGGGCACGGCATCGCCATCCTGTGGGGTCCCAGGAGGTTAGAGGCCAGGCAACCACTGAGGATGCGCAATGCGTAACTGCTGGACATCCTCAGTGGTCTTGGAAGGAAAATAAAAGAAACAGAATGGAGTATACTCATTCTAAAATTGGTAAAGATTTTCTTCAACGATTTCTAGAACTGATTTTACCCAAAATAGTTTTACCATTAAATGTTCTTAAAACAAATTATTACCTATTATTTATAACAATTTTTTTTTTTTTTTTATTAATTTTTAGTTTCAAATTTTTGACGATGTTATGGAAATCAATTTAGAAAATAGAGGGAAATATTGCTGCATCCATGTGTTTAATTTTATAAGGTGATGTTATTAATCAGGGTTCGAGATTAAAAACTATACATTACATTGTAATGTTTTGGATGTTATTTTAAACTGGCAGTATGTTCAATTTTTTAAATGTAATCTAATTTAGCAAGAGGTGCAGCAACAGCATTTTTCCCCAATTTTTACTATTAAAAAAAAAAAAAATTAAAGGTTATACAAAATTTAAATAAGTAATCTGATAAATTCAATAATGAGAAACACAGCTAATATATATTAGAATGTGTGTGTATTTGCGGGTGTGTATATATATATATATATATATATATATATATATATATTTAAAACATTTTAAATATCATTTTTATCAGTAAATAACTTTATTACAGTACCATTTGTTTCAAAACGAAGTCGTTTTGAAAGACAAGGTACATGACACGAAAAAAAATTTACTAAAAAGCAAATGTTTTAAAATGAATCCACACTTCACATCGCTTTTCCTATATTTCCATTTTCTTAACATTTTTCCGGTGATTCGTTAAATACCTCTCACATAAAATCGACATAAAAATAATTTATTTTACAAACAATAATATATAACGGTATAAATTGCGCGTGCAACAATAATAAAGCCATTACTGCGGAAGGTGTTTGTATTTCGGGCAAAATTAGCAACTCGGGCTATACCTGAAAGGCTTTCTATTCATTAGCCTTAATGTGTAACCTTTGGACAAAAAAGAGAATTCTAAATAATTGCTAGAATTAAGGCCGCCTATTTATATTACCAATGCGTTCGCTTTTACAGGTTGGACAAAGGACCAATACCCGCCTGAATAGCTTCTCCTATCTCATCACAACCAAGTAGAATACTAGTTCTGATATTCTATTTGTAAACCTACCACTATCCGTCAGACATCAGCGTACCAATAACAGAGAACATGGGATCATAGATATAGAAAAGAGTAGACGATCTATCCAAGAAATCATAATACAAGAAAGGCACGTGTAACATACAGGATAACTCAATGTCTCCTCCGAGTACGTAGACGTTAATTTGGTCTAAAATCCTTCGGGAGATCAGATAATTTATTTACAGCAGGTAAATGATTTTACAACGCTTTTACTTTGATTAGGACAAATATATATATAATAACAAAAACAGCTTTTTCTCAAAGAAATTAAATTATCAAACAAGAACCGAATGAGGATTCTTAAAGGAACTAACTCGCCCGTTTATAGAATTATTCGACATACGAAAGATTTCTGAACTGAACTGTAAACCGTTCGTCCTGATCCCCAACTGGAAGTCGATGAGGGTAATGTCCTTGAAATATTTACTTCTCCTACTCCTGTCAGTTCATTAAAATTGTTCACTATATACAGCACAAGCTTTGATTCGTAATGGGATGTTTTTACAAAGTGTAAACATTCATTTTCTAGTACGAGTATGTTATTATTAAGTAAATGTAACACAATCATTCAAATGCGTAATCCAACATTTAATTACTTTTAATTTAATTTTTTTTCAAATTAATATTAAATAATAAGAATCTTACTGATGTTAACTGTTATTCATTTAAAACACGTCATAACTTCATTAGAATATTTAGTTAAAGAGAAGTTTAAAAAAGCAGTAAATATAAATGATGCGTTCAATATCCTTTCTCTCTCTCTCTCTCTCTCTTTTTTAAAATAAAACAACTACGGATGAACGCTCGAAGTTACTCATGTTGAATAATTAATTAATTGAAATAATAAAGAAAGAAGTTCTTTTTTATAAATGCTATTTTAATTCTGTCTGGGGAACGTGTGAGGTTACAATCACATAGAGATAGTAAGTATGTCTATTTAACAAGCTCATTGAATATATATATATATATATATATATATATATATATATATACATATATATATATGTTTTTTTTTATTGACAATTCAAAAATTATAATGTGTTCATAAATAATTCATAAATATTTATAAATATCTTGTTTAAAATATACGAGTATAATATCAATAATAATATTAATTAACATATTATAATTTAGTCTTAATTTCTTTTTATCAAAATTCAAATAACAAAAAACTGTACAAAGACAAAACGTCGATTAAAAAAAAAACATTAAAATTCATTTCAAAAAATGAACTGAGTTTATAAACGATATTCATGTATTACCTTACAGCTGATTGGAAATCATAATACTATTTCAAAATACATATCTACAATATTCTGTTTTTTTGTAAAAATCTGTTTAATTTTAAAAATCGTTTTGATCTGAGGTAGGCATAATTAAAATAGTTTTATAGGTCGACAACTACCAGAAATAGCTTTTTTCGTCCTTTATACAGATTAAATAATGATATTCTGAAAACGTTTAACTAAGAGTCGGTCCACATATATTTTTTTTAAATTTAACGAAATAAACTCTCCTCCTAATGTAAATGTATTATAAGTTTATCAAACATTTTATTTTAAAATAAACGTAACTTTGCCTCCGGGTTCATTCGAATGGTTTTTTTATTTGTTAAATAATGGTTTTTAATTACCTAAAGAAATTCCTAAAAGAAACGTTAGATTTTTTATTAAAATCCTACCATAATTTGAAGGTTCATGTTTTAGAGGACGTATTGAAAAATATGAGGATTTTGGTCTTCCAAAATTTCTTTTGCGTAATGGTGATAATAATTAATTAAATTAATCATGAATAATAATAATTTCTATATTAAATATAGAAACAAAGTTTAATAAATTAATCGAATCGTGATATTATTATCGATTAGATAAACTAAAACAAAAACATTTTAATCATACGAACAATATTAAATTTACTGCAAATTATCATTTATTGTACGATCTGACAGTTTTTCAATTCGTCAATAGATGGCACAGCATGTAACTAACCGAATAGAATTTGTTTTTGTACCCCTGTATAAACATTTATTACTTTAAATCGCACTATGGAAATATAGATATTGAAAATACTACTAAACAGAAGAATACCGAACAAGTAATAAACTAAAAGTTGCGTGCACGAAAAACAAAACAAGTTGTGCGATAAAGTAATATAATCTTTCGGATAAAGTTTGAACTACAAAACTATTGAGAAAGTAGACCGAACACAATAATTCATTACATATTGTTGAAATTTAGAATTTTCATACAAAATTTTGGTTCGCCCCTTTGTAACAACTTTTCATGAATTGGATTTTTAAAGTACGGTAATAAATGTGCATCTTTGTTCTGAAAGAAAAGTCTAGTTTTTACGACCGTAATACCTTTGACCATATATAATTCTATGTAAAACCATGACCTCATTGCCACACCAAAATTGGTTTTTGAGAAATTGTAACACACGTCAATCTGTTTTTAAAGAAGAATCTAAATACTAATTTTCATGACCGTAACATCCGCAGTTACTGAGATATAGATTTTACATAAAAAGAAGTTTGCTCCCTCCTTTTCAACGGACTTTTCCAAAATACTTGTTGTTGGATACCTATTTTAAAAAGACAATATACCTCCAAAATTAATCTAACTAGGTTAAGCGGCTTCAACTGTACGTTTACGGAGTCAGGAAACTGCTTTAAAAATAATTTTGAATGAGATTTAGTTGCTTCTGTAAATTTATACAACTAACACAAATAAAAAACTAACAATTGGATTTATAGCCAAATAAATATACGCTCTCTTCGTAAAAAAAAATATTTCTATTATGTAGGCAGTATCTAATCTATTTCCTTATTTTCATATTTGCCCAGTTGAAATAAATACTGTTATCTGGTTAAAAATGAGTAACAATTATTATCATTCATACGTTACTCATTTTTAGCAAATCTGTTTAAATATCAAAAATAATAAAAATATTTTTAAAATAATAAAGAACTTTATTACATATACGGGTACAAATGCATAAAAATTTTATTACAGCCAATATAATCTATAGACTAATGTGGAATCATTCCTATAAAATAAATAAATATACTAAATATATTTATATTAAAAAAAAAAATATATATATATATATATAATACAAAAAAGCTAAAAAATAAATAATAGTTAATAATGAATTATTCATTATTTATAAATTATTAAAGGGAAACAAACTAACCGCCACTCATAACCATAAGCTGTCTTCGTTAATTTGTTACTTTTTTATCTTATTTTTATAAATTAAAATTAAAACGTATTATTTTCTTTTATTTATCAATAATTTAATATAATTTCCTGAATAACTCATATATCTATTTATTTTCTACATGGAAACTACGATAAAAACGGCCTACCAAATCTCAAAACGGTGTGACCGATATTAGTGAATCGATTAGTATAAGTATCTAACCCAAGTACTTTCTGATTGTTGTTGGACATTATTAATACTCGCAACTAATCGGTGATTTTACTCTGCACGGTACTCTGAGTCTTATATGCATTAAAATCAAAACACGTTCTCTTAAAAAAAAAAATAAAAAAAAAAAATTTATATTAAAATATATATATATTATTATATAATATATAAATATTATTATATAATATATAAATATTATTATATATTATTAATATTATTATATTATTATATAAATATATATTATTTTAAGATCCGAATAATAGTATAATTTAAGTCACTGGGCCAATGTTCGTGATATCTAAAAACTTTACTTAGAGAACTTTTAGGCCCTTATTCAAAGAATATTAGGAACTTCAAACGAATTTGTAATTTTACTGAATAAGACAGTTATACGGATATTTTGTATTTTCGAAAAAAAACTCATTTCCACCCCCATGGTTCGATTTTGGCCGTTGACGAAGTCGACCGAGATTTTGGGACGACTTATATTTAAGGAACAATTTGAAAGTGATTGGAGCAAAATTACGGCAGTTATCGTGTCCATAAGAAACTGAAATATACATATAAATGTATATATAACGTTTTGAGCTGATGGTGGTTTTGGGGGATGTGAAACGCGAAGATATGTCGAAATTTTGCGGAAGTCGAATCATTGTACCCATTACAATAGGTAGCTTTCTTATGAAATCTACGGAATAAAAATATTTAAAAAATTAACTATAATTTAAGCTAATTTGTTTTAATAAATAAACATATTCTCCGGCTAGGATATAATTTTTTAATTAACTATAATTACAAACTTTAACTTTCTTAGAGAAACTTTCAAAACTACTTGAAATTAAAATTGGAGTAAGGAGTGTTTCCTATCCTCTTTAATTGTGTCCTTGAAAAAGTTATAAAAGAATGGGAGAAAGAACTTAAAAAGTTCAACAACGTACACGAAGACATAAAAATGGGCGCTAAAACTAAATTCATAAATACAAAAATTCTGGCCTTCGCAGACGATATTGCGATTTTCGCAAGAGATGTTGACGAAGCTAAATTCAAAATTCTAGAACTAAGCGAACGAGCAAGTAAAATCTATCTTCAGATTTCTTATGAGAAAATTAACTGGTTTTCCGAAAACAAAGAAATAAGTAGAGTTCAAAAATTTTAATATTTGGGAGAAATCATAACATTATATAAGTGAAAAAAATTGGGATGAAGAATAGAGAGTACAAAAAATGGAAACCGCCTATGCGCTTAAATGTTCTTCTCGTGAAGAGCATTTAAAATAAAAATCCTTTGTCAAACAACTCCAAATCGAGGAACTATAAAATTGTAGTCTTACCAGCACTATATGGAACAGAATATTTTTTTTTCAGAAAAAGAAATAGCAAAATTAGAAAAAAGAATTTTCAGAAAAATTTATAGACCAAAATATTAAGATAGAATTTACAAATTGAAAAATAAAAAAAAAAATTTACTAATATACAGAAAAAATAGGGGACTTAATCCGGTAAAGAAGATTTCAATTTTATGAACATCCATGCAGAATGAACAACCAGAGATTGACAAAACAAATATTTAATATCCAAATAAACGCAGCCTCAAAGACCAACCTGTTTAAAGAATACAGAAACAAATCTAAAAACGTTAAACATTTCTAAGGATCTGTGTTAAGACAGAGATAGATTTAGAAAAGTGATTCGAGAGTCTAAGTTTCCAGAGTGAAACAGAAAGAAAAAGAAGGGTATAAACCTGAACAGATCGAAGAAAGAACGGCGAAAACAACAGAGCAAAAGAATGAAAACTTTTTGGGAAAAGAAAAAGAAAAAAGAACTCCGTGAACGTGATCTAGAGCTCGGAACGAAAAGAAAAAATTAAAAGCTTATATTAAGACCAACTACATCGCTTAAAACCGGATACTAACGGGTTTTTTTTCTGGGGATATCGTAATATTTTGTCTTAAATATTCAAGGTTAAGTAAACCTTTTCTAATATAATTAAACATCATTAATAGTTTTAAATATTTCACCTACTTTACAAATCATTAATTCTTTAGATTTAACTTTTTTTAAAAAGATAATCAAATAAACTTATTTTTGTACAATCGGTCCCAAGATTATTACAATATTTTGATATTAAATTAAGGTATAAATACTAAAGAAATATGTTTAACGGATATTAAAATAAATTGGAAAATAATATTACACTCTGAAAACAGTTAAAAAAAAAAGGTTTACGTCAGAACTAAACCTAAACGGTCATTTTACACATAATTATCAATTGATACAGCAGAAAAAATATAAATAAAAAAAGTTTTTCTAAAAAGTGTAGCAAATAAACAGTACTTATGAACAACTATAACATAAATAATTTTAGCCGGGATTTTACAATAAAAAGTACAAATAACGGTCGTTCTATTTGAAGTTCCAATAAAGGGTAAATCTGCCAGCCAACGTGGCGCGAATGGTAGATCCCGAGGTCCCGGGTTCAAATCCCGATCAGCTATGGTAATTTCACACGCCACAAAATTGCAATTCCATCTCATTCTCTGAAGCAATGACTAACGGTGGCCCTAGAGGCCAGAGAAACAGAAATATAAAAAAATAGTGGGAAAATTTAACTTAAAAACTCCTGATTAATTAAACCTTCTGTCTACGCCTTTTTATACATACAAAATACATTTCAAAAAAGTTAAAGGTAGCATTAACCAATTAACGACATTTATGAATATCTATGAACCAATAAAAAGATATCTCCACCCACGAACAAAACTTCAGGGAAGGACATAACAGTTTACTGTCGTTGTTATTGATTACTTTCATTAAAGGACTTATGAAACAAATTTAAAATTCAAAAATATTGTGGATGTTATCTCCAACCGTTCGTTATTCAACAACAAAGTTTATCCTTCGCACATTTTTTAAAACCGTCGTTTCCAATAACCTAATATTGGGTCCGTTTTCAAGGAAATCCCAGGTTATAGCCGAATTCACTTGCCCCCTACATTGTCTAAGCCAAATACTACTCAATTATAAATTAAAACTTTCTTTAGTTCGTCCTACGTATCCCAAATTCCACTTACTGTCCTTATAAATCAATTCATAAATGCCACCGCCGTTTTATCGACATACTCAGTCCTATCTTCAACGTTTTCCAGGTCAGAGCCCAATGTTGCTTCGTTTAAAGTCAAAAAAAAAAAACGTTTACAGAATTAAACGCAATAATTAATTTGGTATAATTATAAACTTATTTTTGATTAAACTTGTTTCTTTTTCCTGTTTAGCCTCCAGTAATTACCGTTCAGATAATACTTCAGAGGATGAATGAGGATAATGTGTATTAGTGTAGTATTGTACAGTCTCAGTTCGACCATTCCTGAGATGTGTGGTTAATTGAACACCAAAGAACACCGGTATCCACGATCTAGTATTCAAATTCGTGTAAAAATTACTGGATGTACTAGGATTTAAACGCTGGAACTCTCGACTTCCAAAACAGCTGATATGGGAAGACGCGTTCACCACTAGACCAACCCGGTGGACTTCCATTAAACTTAATAATAATGATCTACATTATACTGTGTTCTATATCGTGTCAAATGTTTCAGTTGTAGCAGAATACGTGCTGTACTTTAATTACAGATACTAGTAATTTAACCGACCGGGTTGGTCTAGTGGTGAACGCGTCTTCCCAAATCAGCTGATTTGGAAGTTGAAAGTTCCAGCGTTCAAGTCCTAGTAAAACCAGTTATTTTTACACGGATTTGAATACTAGATCGTGGATATCGGTGTTCTTTGGTGGTTGGGTTTCAATTAACCACACATCTCAGGTATGAGAATGTACAAAACTACACTTCATTTACACTCATACATATCATCCTCTGAAGAATTATCTAAACGGTAGTTACCGGAGGCTAAACAGGAAAAAGAAATAAATAAATAAAAAGATACTAGTTATTTAAAAATGCTAATAAAAAAAAAAAAAATAATAAATTCAGGAACCGTGATAAAGAAAAAATTATTCCAGAATATAGTACTAAAACATTTTACAACCAATAAGTTTTTTTCACTGTAACCAGAAAATACAAATTTATATAATTTAAGAAATATTTTTTTTTTTAATATTAGAAATGATGCTTATTATATTTAAACAATACGAAAAATGTAAAATTAGTAATATTAAATGTAGAACCTATACATATCTATGAAAAAATTAAAATAAGGAGTCAAAAATTTGATAAAGATAATTGTGAACGCAAAATGTTATTACTATAAAATATTTATTTCCGTTAATGTAACGATTACACGTTTTAATGATAACATAGGCTACTGATTAATTTTAAAACATCACACAGGAAATAGACTTAAATAAAAGAAAAAATTCCTAACGTATCTTCTTGAACAAAAAAACAAGATACGTCACGTCCTACAAAATGTAATATTAAGATAACGTAATAAATTATTTGACTGACATATTAAAATATAATGGAAAAATATTAAACTAACAGTAGCTTATTACTCATTCTATATCATAAATACATATAGATACAATTCAATGTCGTAAAATTATGACGTAACAAATGATATAAATCATTACTCTATGATATTACTACCAAGAAAGCGGTGGTCATATAGAATTACATTCTATTCAAATAAAAACAACAGAAATTTATTATTATATTTTACCGTAAACTTATTGTCAATTTATACTAATTAATGTTTTACGACATTTTTGAAAAGCGTTTTAATAAAAGAAATATAAAGGGAAGAACATATTATCAAATAATTATTATACCTTAACCCGTTAAAAAAATATTATCAGTTGATCTCATCTGCCGTTTTATTAGAACTTTTATTGAGTTTGATAAAATTTATTTTAAACCTTATCCATAGTTTATTTTTTCGCGATTCATTAGAAATTTAACAATTACACTATTGTAAGGTCTACTGGCGAAGTCGTTTTCACAACTCAGCTGATTTGGTAGTCGAGAGTTCTAAGGTTCAAATCCTAATAAAGACAAGTTACTTTTATACGGATTTGAATACTAGATCGTGGATACCGATGTTCTTTGGTGGTTGGGTTTCAATTAACCACACATCTCAGGAACGGTCGACCTAAGACTGTACAAGACTACACTTCATTTACATTCATACATATCATCCTCATTCATCCTATTTATTTATTTTTTTTTCCTGTTTAGCCTCCGGTAACTACCGTTTAGATAATACTTCAGAGGATGAATGAGGATGATATGTATGAGTGTGAATGAAGTGTAGTCTTGTACATTCTCAGTTCGACCGTACCTGAGATGTGTGGTTAATTGAAAAACCCAACCACCAAAGAACACCGGTATCCACGATCTAGTATTCAAATCCATGTAAAAATAACTGGCTTTACTAGGAGTTGAACGCTGTAACTCTCGACTTCCTAATCAGCTGATTTGGGAAGACCCGTTAACCACTAGACCAACCCGGTGGGTTTCCTCATTCATCCTCTTTAAGTAATACCTTACGTTGGTACCGGAGGCTAGTACAGAAAAAAAGGAAGATCTGAAGAAGCAAAAAGAGGAAACAAATGATCGCCAACAATTTCACATAACGTAGAATTATATAACAATATTTTAAGAACCTCCATCAGAACATAAATAAAAATAATTTTATTTTTTTATACAATATTACTGGGAACAAGAGATATTGATAGACGGGGTGTTTCTAAAGATGACATGGGGGACCCTTGCGGTGTGAGAGGGCGTGAGTAAGGGGCGTGCGTAATGCATGCCTGGATCCTAGTAGGATAGTAACGGGAACGGGTAGCCCTCCGGAGAAGGGTCGTCCAGAAGAGGAAGGGACGTCCTTGCGATCCAAGGGGGATCCCTGTGGGTGGCCTCGGGATTGGACCAAGCTACGGGGGGCAGGCTGCTGCCACGGCAACCTGAGGAAACCGAGTTATGTATAACTGGTAAGGACCGGTTGCCTTGGAGATGTTTAAAAATGAAAAAAAAAAATCATAATAAAACAAAACAGTAAGTTTCCTAATTTTATCGGTGCATCACAAATTTTTTTATAATTCTAATATTTTTTTTAATATTACGTACGAGCGTCGTGGTAAAATAGTGAACTACGCTTTCTGACTAAAAAAAAAAATTGTCTTCATATTTCAAAATCTTTTCATAACTTCAATGAAAATTTTTGTTTCGTCAATTTTATTTTCTTTACCATTTTCCTGAAATAGAACTGCACAGATTTACTAATAAAAATAATAATATCTTCAATTATAATAAAAATGGGAAGTTTTTTAACAAAAAATTCCCATTTTCATAAAATTAAATTAAGATGTAAAAAGTGGATAACTTCCACTCCAGGAAATTCCGATTGGATGAATTAAAAAGCAAAAGAAAATTGCTTTTCTTGTTTTATTTGTATATATGATAAATATATCTCTAAAGGTGTGAACAACTTGTAATTATTACGTAACCATATGATCACCTCTCTCTCTCTCTTTTCTGTTTATCCTTCGGAAACACCGTAAGGTGTTTCTTCAAAGGATGATATGTGTGAATGTAAATGAAGTGTAGTCTTGTACAGTCTTAGGTCGACCATTCCTGAGATGTATGGTTAATTGAAGCCCAACCACCAAACAACATCGGTATCCACGATCTAGTATTCAAATCCGTATAAATATAACTGCCTGTACTAGGATTGGAACCTTAGAACTGTCGACTGTTATGATAATGGATTCATAAATACATTCCGTACAGTTACAGCTAATGAAAAATTAAAAATAAAAAAATGTCTGGTGGAACGATTTGTTCATATATTATGTCAGAATGGGATTTTGTCAGATACAAATATTACCTACAAGTGAAATAATTATTTAAAATTCGAGAAAATCTGAAAGAATGAAATAAATATTTAGGTTGTTATTTGGATAATAAATAATTTCATTATGAAGTTTTATTTTTTTTTTACTTGATTATACTCTTCAAGAAGCCTTCTTAAAAATGACCGGATATTGATGATCGATTTAAAATTTGTTATTAAACGTTCAAATAATTTCCTACAATATCATTTTCGAACATCTATATATATATATAAAACATGTAAGCGATTCATAATCAAATTGATGAAATTCTGTTTACATGTTCTTCTTACGTTGTAAGTGCACACTAAGAAAGAAATTTTGAAATAGTTTAAAAGTAAAAATGGATTTTTTAATATATTTCTTGAAACCCGAGAATGTTGTTTTAATTTCTCGATATCAAATGAAGATATCAACTTGATTTTTTGGGTGAGTGTAATCTCATTTGAATATCTATAAAATCACTTCTAAATTTTTCAAAATTCGACATTCGAAGGCGTGAAGAAAGGTAAAAGAATTTCGAACAAACTTTTCCCATTTCAGATTATACTAAACGAGATATTCAGTAGATCTATCAAATTCTTTTCAGATAGATAACTAAAAATAATTTTTAGTTTTTTTTTTTTAATTTCGTGCAATGGTGTAGGGCGCGGCGACTTAACCAACAAAGCCGCTGTTAATGTATGTGCGACGCAATTGGTTGAATCTGCTTCCAAAAAAATAAAATTAAAAAAAAATGATCGCGAGAGGAAACGCAAGTAACCGTATAGCGCGGGCGAAGCACGACGGGGATGCTAGTTATTTATAAAAAAATTAAATCTTATTATTTTATCTTTACTGTTGAGAAAAATTTCTTTAGCTATGCAGTTTTCTTTATTATTTTTTTTTTTAATCTAACAAATATTTAGAGAAATGTAAGAATTTCATAGTGGTAAAAATTCATACGTATTTTGCAAAATATTTTAATATATCGTACGTGTTATAACATCTAACACGGTTTTAATTTATTTCGTTTATACATGTTATATAACACTCACGTCTGTAAAACACTTGTATTTATCTTTTTTATTTATTCTTATGTCTAATTTAAAGCATAAAAAAGCAGTACTAAAATAGAAAGGACAAGCCAAATTTTGCTATAACTTTTTTTGTTGTGGATTATGTTGAAATCACGAAACGTTGCAAGCCAAGTTAGAACGATACGGAGAAGTCGGAATGCAAGATACTGCATTCCTAATCGGACGTCATCCGAGTGGAACCAAAGTGGCTTCTCAGCACCCAATCTTCTTTAACTACCATGGTTTAAGTCTATTCACGATCAATTACAGACAACTTATTTACTATTCGTGATTACACCACTTCCATTTATTTTATAATAATAATAACTTTTTTTACAATTACAGCAATACAAACAGATAAATATTTCCTTTATATATTCTTTTATATATATATATATATATATATAATTTTTTTTTTTTTTTGTCTTCAGTCATTTGACTGGTTTGATGCAGCTCTCCAAGATTCCCTATCTAGTGCTAGTCGTTTCATTTCAGTATACCCTCTACATCCTACATCCCCAACAATTTGTTTTACATACTCCAAACGTGGCCTGCCTACACAATTTTTCCCTTCTACCTGTCCTTCTAATATTAAAGCGACTATTCCAGGATGCCTTAGTATGTGGCCTATAAGTCTGTCTCTTCTTTTAACTATATTTTTCCAAATGCTTCTTTCTTCATCTATTTGCCGCAATACCTCTTCATTTGTCACTTTATCCACCCGTCTGATTTTTAACATTCTCCTATAGCACCGCATTTCAAAAGCTTCTAATCTTTTCTTCTCAGATACTCCGATCGTCCAAGTTTCACTTCCATATAAAGCGACACTCCAAACATACACTTTCAAAAATCTTTTCCTGACATTTAAATTCATTTTTGATGTAAACAAATTATATTTCTTACTGAAGGCTCGTTTAGCTTGTGCTATTCGGCATTTTATATCGCTCCTGCTTCGTCCATCTTTAGTAATTTTACTTCCCAAATAACAAAATTCTTCTACCTCCATAATCTTTTCTCCTCCTATTTTCACATTCAGCGGTCCATCTTTGTTATTTCTACTACATTTCATTACTTTTATTTTGTTCTTGTTTATTTTCATGCGATACTTCTTGCGTAGGACTTCATCTATGCCGTTCATTGTTTCTTCTAAATCCTTTTTACTCTCGGCTAGAATTACTATATCATCGGCAAATCGTAGCATCTTTATCTTTTCACCTTGTACTGTTACTCCGAATCTAAATTGTTCTTTAACATCATTAACTGCTAGTTCCATGTAAAGATTAAAAAGTAACGGAGATAGGGAACATCCTTGTCGGACTCCCTTTCTTATTAGGGCTTCTTTCTTATGTTCTTCAATTGTTATTGTTGCTGTTTGGTTCCTGTACATGTTAGCAATTGTTCTTCTATCTCTGTATTTGAACCCTAATTTTTTTAAAATGCTGAACATTTTATTCCAGTCTACGTTATCGAAAGCCTTTTCTAGGTCTATAAACGCCAAGTATGTTGGTTTGTTTTTCTTTAATCTTCCTTCTACTATTAATCTGAGGCCTAAAATTGCTTCCCTTGTCCCTATACTTTTCCTGAAACCAAATTGGTCTTCTCCTAACACTTCTTCTCCTCTCAATTCTTCTGTATAAAATTCTAGTTAAGATTTTTGATGCATGACTAGTTAAACTAATTGTTCTGTATTCTTCACATTTATCTGCCCCTGCTTTCTTTGGTATCATAACTATATTACTTTTTTTTAAGTCTGATGGAAATTCCCCATTTTCATAAATATTACATACCAGTTTGTATAATCTATCAATCGCCTCCTCCCCTGCACTGCGCAGTAATTCTACAGGTATTCCGTCTATTCCAGGAGCCTTTCTGCCATTTAAATCTTTTAATGCTCTCTTAAATTCAGATCTCAGTATTGTTTCTCCCATTTCATCCTCCTCAACTTCCTCTTCTTCCTCTATAACACCATTTTCTAATTCATTTCCTCCGTATAACTCTTCAATATATTCCACCCATCTATCGACTTTACCTTTCGTATTATATATTGGTGTACCATCTTTGTTTAACACATTATTAGATTTTAATTTATGTACCCCAAAATTTTCCTTAACTTTCCTGTATGCTCCGTCTATTTTACCAATGTTCATTTCTCTTTCCACTTCTGAACACTTTTCTTTAATCCACTCTTCTTTCACCAGTTTGCACTTCCTGTTTATAGCATTTCTTAATTGCCGATAGTTCCTTTTACTTTCTTCATCACTAGCATTCTTATATTTTCTACGTTCATCCATCAGCTGCAATATATCGTCTGAAACCCAAGGTTTTCTACCGGTTCAATATTTATCAAATATTTATTTATATTATTAAGGCATGAAATATTAAAGAGTGGGCATCAATGATCATTATCCCGTTGGAAATTAATTTCAAATAAAAAGATGCTACGCGTGACCGGGATTCGAACCCGGTACCTTCTTAACCACGGAGGTGTGTGATTAAAGTTCTGCTACCCAAAGGTGTTAAAAAAATAAATACTTCTAAATCGACTCTTATTTAATTATTCTAAACTGGCCGTTGTAGTTTTATGAATGATGGTTTCATTCATAAATGAAACCATCAGTTAAAGTCAGAAGAGGATGGTAACGGTCCGGACATTTTTCACCGATTATGATATCAATCACAAGTTAAAATATACGTGACAAAAAATAAATCCAAAAACGTAATAATAAAGATAAAATAAAATTAAAAATTAATATATCAAGTGACTGATTTAAGTGTGCTAAGTTACATGTTTTAAAATTACTGTACATTTCAAATCAGAAATTGCAATTACAATTTTACATATAATACTTTATAAGTTTTGAAATACGATTTAGGAATAACGTAAAGAGGAATTAAAATTGACTATATCTTTAAAAAAAATTCATCTAGGTCCTGCAGCATCACAGTATTAGATTGCTAGAACTAGATTACGGGACTAACGATTCATCAATCTACTTACTCAAACTGAAACCCACCGAGTTGGTCTAGTGGTTAACGCGTCTTCCCGAATCAACTGATTTGGAAGTCGAAAGTTCCAGCGTTTCAAGTCCTAGTAAAATCAGCAATTTTTACACGGATTTGAATACTCGATCGTAGATACCGGTGTTGTTTGGTAGTTGGATTTCAATTAATCACACATCTCAGGAACGGTCGAACTGAGACTGTACAAGACTACACTTCATTTACATTCATACATATCATCCTCTGAAGTATTATCTAAACGGTAATTACCGAAGGTTAAACAGCAAAAACAAAGTTACCCAAATTGACTTGGTTTGCAAAAATCCAATAATTCCTTAAAAATAGATAGTTTAAACAGTTTTATTTCAAATTTTTAATCTATTTACAGTTACTGTAAATCAGTTTTCAAATATAAGTGATTTTGTGTGATTTAACTGATCATAACCAAACGTTATTAACGTTTGGCTAATTTCAAACGGTTTTTATTGTCATTACAGTTAAAGAAAATCAATTAATACAATTTTAAAAAATCTTTACAAAATTAATAATTATTTCTGTCTAATATAACTGAGTTGCATGAATTTTTTACAAAAATTATTATATTTTTTCCTAATTACCCTAGAAATTATTAGCTTTTCCACGGTGACAGTTGAAATCCTAGATCAATAGATCAATAACAAATTTCCTTTTCTAATGTTTATAATATAATATCTTTCTACTTATATAAAAGTATTGTTTCAAAAAATAATGTAAATTTTTCTTCCTTGTATGAAGTAAAGGAAGTATTGTGATCGGGAAAAATGTCAGTTTCCAGATTTCAACGGAAATATCCATTTTGACTAGTTTTGGCGTGGCGTCTGTACGTACGAATCTATCTCGCATAACTAAAAAACTATTAATAGTAGGATGTTGAAAGGGTAAGTGATGTGAAAAGGGAGGTGCACCTCCCCTTTAGATTGCAATCGACTGGAACAAAAGCGTCAAAAAAAGACCCAAAATCCATAAAAATTTGGATTTTGGACTTTTTCTTAACTGTTGTAATAAGCCCTCACTGAGAGCTTTTCAACTATATATCATAAGTGGTATTTATTTTCACCGGTTCCAGAGTTATAATCAAACAAAATTTTAATTAATGAAATATTTGGATTTTACAAGGGAAAGACGATACATCGGTTCAAATCAGACTTCATCTCCTTTTTTTTAACTTTTTTTTTTTTTTTAAATAAAATATATTGATTTATTAATAATTATTAACCTCTGATTGTAAAAAAAAATGTTTGCGATAAATAATAATTAAATAATAACAATAAAAATTAAAAAATACGAAAAAATATCAGAAGTTATTAATGAAATAAAATGTTTAGGTACTTCTCATTTAAAAAAAAAAAAACTGTGTATATGTAATTTAATAGGCGTACAAGGAAGTAATGTGGTGTCCATATCAGATTTTTGTTTTTAATTACATAATAATAAAACTCTTCTATTACTAAGACTTTTTTATCAATATGATTTTCAACTATTTATATTTTCGTTCATAGCTATACACGAAATTTTTTATAACTATTACCTGGATTTTTTTAGAATAATTTCATAGTAAGTACATAAAAAAACAGGAATCAAAGTATAGGAAAACTGCCGATTTACCCTTCTGCATATAAAAATTTCGTTTAATAAATTATCTGAAAAATTTCCACTATTTTTCCAAATTTATATTTATATTATAAAATGTTATTCGAGAACTATTCGATTGCTTTCTCTGAAAGTAATGATGTTAACTATACAACCGTACAAGGTATAAAGTAAAATTTTGGTAGGTATTGTAGGGCTAACCCACCAGGTTGGTCTAGTGGTTAACGCGTCTTCCCAAATCAGCTGTTTTGGAAGTCGAGAGTTACAGCGTTCAAGTCCTAGTAGAGCCAGTTATTTTTACACGGATTTGAATACTAGATCGTGGATACCGGTGTTCTTTGGTGGTTGGGTTTCAATTAACCACACATCTCAGGTATGGTCGAACTGAGAATGTACAAGACTACACTTCATTTACACTCATACATATCATCCTCATTCATCCTCTGAATATTTTTTGCTATGAAAGTTTTTTTTAAAAAAAAAACACTTAAGTTAAAAGCCAGAGTGGAAGAAATTCGTAAATTTCTTCCACTCTCAAAAATTTGCATAAAATTGTATCACGATAAATGCCCCATATATGACAAAGTTATAACACCAATTTACGGCTAAATTTGAACAACATCGAACATCGGTTCATCCAGTTTGTAGATACTAGCGAAAAGAAGTGCGACATACATACATCCATCGGGAAAAATGTTTATACTTTTCTATCATGGACCCGTTAGGATTTGAAACATCAAAATTCCAGTACATGGTATTTTACTGATCACCATGCTTTCCTTCATAAGTAACGGAGAAATTAAAATTTTTATTGCGATGGGTATATCACACCGTTTCGTATTACTTTAGAACAGCGTTTCTCAACCTGGGGGAAACGAAATTAACCTAGAACTTTACATGTTAACGAGATAATTTTATGAGAAACAAATTAATGTATTAAGTTTTGAACGCAACCACAGAAGAAAGACCCGTTTCATAGAGGTAAGACGATGCGAAAGGAATTAATATTTTCAATGCTTCTATGACTAAATTTCGATATTCGCTTCGACGGGCAACGCAAAACGCATCTAAATCTTCAGATGTAAATTGTAGATGTAACGTTTTATCGGTAGACATTTCGATGAGTCAATCGTAAATTTCAACCGGTAACTTAGCAGCTACAATAACGTTTTCCCTAAATGGATTCAATACTCATCTGTTCAAGAAATCATTTTTATCTTCCGGGAAATACACCGCCGACTGATATTTTAACTCTCGCAAGTGCATCTTTACGCTATACAAACTGCGGTGAATAAGTAGTGTCTTCTTCATCTAAATTTCTCTCAATATAATCGAAAATGAGTGGAAACATATCAAAATTTTAGATTTTAAGGGGGAATAATCCCGATAAAAAGCATTTTAAGGAAGCATAAATTTTGTCTGTCATTAATAAGATGTTATCACTTTATATTTTTGTCAATTGGACTGCGATTGGGGTTAGTTTCAAAATATTTATAACTTTTGGGTGTCGCGGAGCTTTATTTCTTTTCTTGTTTAGCCTCCGGGAATTACCGTTCAGGTATTATTTCAGAGGATGATATGTATGAGTGTAAATGAAGTGTAGTGTTATACAGTCTCATTTCGACCATTCCTAAGATGTATAGTTAAATTAATACCCAACCATTAAAGAAAACCGGTATCAACGATCTAGTATTCAAATCTGTGCAAATATAACTGGCTTTATTAGGATTTGAACGCTGGAACTCTCGACTTCCAAATCAGCTGATTTGGGAAGACGCGTTCACCACTAGACCAACCCGGGGGGTGGGTGTCGCAGAGCTAAAAAGGTTGAGAATCACGGCTTTAGAATACCTATGATCATACGGATATGAAACAAATAGACCGAGTTTTTTTAAAAAATTAAATCATGTTTAAATAATAATTCTTATTTGAATAATTAAAAAGATAAAAACTTTTATCGTTAATACACCAATCGGCAAAGTTAAAAGAAATTTAAAAAACTAAACAATTCTATAATGAATAATATTAAACAAATTTTGACACTGTTATAAAATAAAATAAACAGATTATTGTTTAACTATCTTCGTTTCAATAAGACGTTTACACAATATTTATTTCATCAGAGTATTAAGCGAGTTTTACAGTAAAAATAAAATTTAATCAAGATAACATTAAAGCATAATTATGTAGAATTTCGTACAAACATCTATACAGTTATGCTACTTAAGTTTTCATTTTTACCGTATTTATCACATCAAACACAGCAAAACATTTCCTTAAGTATGATTTATCAGAAAATTTTACTAAAAAATAATGCATAAATAAAATAACATACTTCTATGAAATGCAAAGTAATGTAATTGTAAAAATATTAATTTTTTTATTTTCCCGTCTAGATAGCGCTGTAGCACTAGAAGGGAAAGTATTATAATCTGTCCAATTTGGGCATATGCGGTTTCACCGGATCTTGACGTTTTACCTCCTAAGAAACCCCAAAAAACCGGATGGAAATTCTCCGGATGTTAATGTTCGTATATACGTGTATTCGATATTTCCCTCTAAATAACATTATGTCTCCAGAACTATTGAACTGATTTTGACCAAACTTGGTCAGATTACTACTTTGCATGGGGCATTAATGTCATTGCATTTTCAATTTAAAAGGTCAAGGGAGTGAGGTTGTTGGGTAAGGTCACCCTCAGGATCTCAAGATTTCGCCTAAGGCCATATTTTTCTAAGGCACATTGGTTAAAAATTACAATACCTGAAGAAAAAAACGTTTTTGCAAAATCCACCCACACACAAAAAAAAATGCTCTAAACTACTGCTATGTTGTGACGTCTCAGGTGAGCTACAGAATTAAATAAATGGATAAAATTTAAAGTATAAAAGAGTAACTCGGTCTAGCTGGGTTTCGAATACGATCTCCCGGTCGACTCGGTATCTGATGCGTGAAACTTCGCGGCTACACTAGTCTGTTGACCGTACAAGCGAAATTTTTTCTATTTAAACTGTGAAATTACATTAGTTTAATTAGTGCCGATCGTCGCCGATAGTACCGCCACACCTCTTATATCTTTTTCCTGTTTAGCCTCCGGTATTACCTTTCAGATAATACATCAGAGGATGATATATATGAGTGTAAATGAAGTGTAGTCTTGTACAGTCTCAGTTCTACCATTCCTGAGATGTGTTGTTAATTGAAACCCAACCACCAAAGAACACCGGTATCCACGTTCTAGTATTCAAATCCGTATAAAAATAACCGACTTTCCTAGGACTTGAACGCTGGAACACTCGACTTCCAAATCAGCTGATTTGGGAAGACGCGTTAACCACTAGACCAACCCGGTGGGTTAGTACCGCCACACCTGCGCGAATTAAATACTATACGCCCGCGCTTTAGTTAGAATCATTGAATTAAATAAACGAAAAAAGATTATTTTTAATTAAAATTATAAACATTTTTAATTAATTTGTACGTGTAAGTCGTCTATCAAAAACAACGAACAGTGATAGGACTTTCTCGGAACGCGGCTTTAGCTACGTTCCTGTCTTATCACAGTTGTAGGAATTCCAGAGAAGTTCTACAACTGTATCGTCACTTTTTCTTTCTAATTTATAGATCAGTGCAATTATTAGGCGGGATATAATCACTT
Source organism: Lycorma delicatula (assembly GCF_047948215.1). NCBI lineage: Eukaryota > Metazoa > Arthropoda > Insecta > Hemiptera > Fulgoridae > Lycorma > Lycorma delicatula. The sequence goes on along the minus strand of NC_134462.1, from coordinate 132,623,603 downwards.
ATTTTCTTTTTATTGGCGAATTAATGTACAACAGAAGCATACAAACAAGATTGTACATGGGGATACAAAAACGGAAATTTGTAGCGAGTGAAAAATGCCAAGGCTGACCGAGATTCAAACCCGGGACCTCCCCGCTATATATCTTTAATTTTTGGGACAACATTCCGGAGATTTTATGATAAATGAGATCGTATTCTGAAAAGTATACGTTTATGAAATACTTTCTTCATTTGTATCGCTTTGAAATGTTAATAATCGTGATTAACAAACAGAGACATCAACAAACTAAAGGGATATAATTAAAATCTATTTACAAATTAAAATGATACGCTTCAGTTCTATAATTTCATACTTTCTCACATTCGACTTAAATAAAAAATAAATAAGAGAATACTGTTGCATAAGATTATTTAATACAACGTAAATATATTTTTCTTTGTAAATATTTGAAATATCGCTCTCTTTTCATAACAAAGTTATAAGACATAACTAAATCAAATATAAACTAATAATGTAAAATTGATCGTATTACAATAATTTAAACTAGATAATATTGACAAAGTTAAGTCAACGGAAGTACCACCCGCCAGCTAAACAACCGTAGTTTGCGTGTACATCGTGCGGGAATTTGACGTAATCGTGTTTTCTTCTCACAAGGCAGATCGTCACGCCAACTTTCAGATTCCGCAAATGTACTCAGTCGGATCCTATCATGTATCTAACAGTTGTCTAGAACACGTATGTTTTAGAATGTATGTAGATCGATTCTGCTGAATAAAACACAAGAAAAATTATGCATATTAATATGTTGACTTGTGCAAAAAAAATACCCGAGTGTAAATCTTTAATTAAAATAAAATAAAAAAAAATATATCTACATTTATTAAGTAAAATTATATATTATAATATTTATTATGTTATATAATTTATAATATTATATTAATTTCATTGACGTAAAATTACGTTAAAAACCCGATGAAACAAATGCGTCAGAATACTCGAAATCATTATTTTCTTAAATTACCTAATAATTTGAGTAAACGTAATTTATATTATTTTTTCGAGATCCACGTTTGAAAAACAATGGTGTTACAACAAAAAAGGATTTTTGTATATAACATATTTATTTTTTGTAATAACGTTCCAATTGCTATCCTTAAAAAATTACGTAAAATGAGATAGGAAAGCAAATTTTTAACAGGCAAGCAAATTTTGTAAAAAAAAAAGAAAGCATTTAGCCATTTCCGTATCATTTTGAAAATACGTTAAAATACTTACTATTTTAGTGTCTTATGGTTTAAAAAATATCTGATGTGGACACTACGTGACTTCCTTGTACGCCTATTAAATTACATGTACACATTTTGTTTTTTTAAATGAAAAGTACATAAAATTTTATTTCATTAATAACTTCTGATATTTTTATTTTTATTATAATTTATCGCAAACACGTTTTTTACAATCAGAGGTTAATAATTATTAATAAATCAATATATTTAAATAAAAAAAAAGTTAAAAAAAGGAGATGAGGTCCGATTTGAACCGATGTGCCTTCCCTTTTAAGATCCAAATATGTCATTAATTAAAATTTTATTTGATTATAACTGTGGAACCAATGAAAATAAGTACCACTTATTATATATTGTTGAAAAGCTCTCAATGAGGGCTTATTACTGCAGTTAGAAGAAAAAGTCCAAATTCAAATTTTTTTTGGATTTTGGGCATTTTTGGTCCAATCGATTGCAATCAAAAGGGAAGGTACATAAGTAGATGTTACAACAGTCCTAAATTCAGAATTTCAACATCCCATTACTAATCGTTTTTGAGTTATGCGAGATACATACGTACGTACACAGATCTCATGCTGACATAAATCAAAATGACTTTTTTTTTTATTAATCAAATATTTTTTTTTTGTCTTCAGTCATTTGACTGGTTTGATGCAGCTCTCCAAGATTCCCTATCTAGTGCTAGTCGTTTCATTTCCGTATACCCTCTACATCCTACATCCCTAACGATTTGTTTTACATATTCCAAACGTGGCCTGCCTACACAATTTTTTCTTTCTACTTGTCCTTCCAATATTAAAGCGACTATTTCAGGATGCCTTAGTATGTGGCCTTAGTCTCTCTTCTTTTAACTATATTTTTCCAAATGCTTCTTTCTTCATCTGTTTGCCGCAATACCTCTTCATTTGTCACTTTATCCACCCGTCTGATTTTTAACATTCTCCTATAGCACCGCATTTCAAAAGCTTCTAATCTTTTCTTCTCAGATACTCCGATCGTCCAAGTTTCACTTCCATATAAAGCGACGCTCCAAACATACACTTTCAAAAATCTTTTCCTGACATTTAAATTAATTTTTGATGTAAACAAATTATATTTCTTACTGAAGGCTCGTTTAGCTTGTGCTATTCGGCATTTTATATCGCTCCTGCTTCGTCCATCTTTAGTAATTCTACTTCCCAAATAACAAAATTCTTCTAGCTCCATAATCTTTTCTCCTCCTATTTTCACATTCAGCGGTCCATCTTTGTTATTTCTACTACATTTCATTACTTTTGTTTTGTTCTTGTTTATTTTCACGCGATAGTTCTTGCGTAGGACTTCATCTATGCCGTTCATTGTTTCTTCTAAATCCTTTTTACTCTCGGCTAGAATTACTATATCATCAGCAAATCGTAGCATCTTTATCTTTTCACCTTGTACTGTTACTCCGAATCTAAATTGTTCTTTAACATCATTAACTGCTAGTTCCATGTAAAAATTAAAAAGTAACGGAGATAGGATGTTCCCTTCCTATCCAATCAAATATAAAACGCAAAATTTCCGACAAGAATAAATTATCATATATATGACAATTTGACAAGCTTTTCATATTAATACCAGGTCTAAATAAAATTGAATTAAATTAATAAAATAAAAGAAATTTAATATTAAAACTGAAAATAATAACTGCAGAGATTAAAACAACCATGAATGAGAATTTTCTTAAAAGTAGTAGGTTATGATCCCCCCATCCACGAATAGTTCACCTTGGAACACGTTAATCATTTATTATTTACGGCTTTTCTTTTTTTTCTGTTTTATTATCTGCACAGTACCCCATTATTCTTTCTGATACCTCTTTCCTTCATTCTTCAGAAAGTTCAGCACTGTTGTTCTTGCGTTTAGCGCTTCTTTGAACTTTTTATTTTAATCTTGTTATATTGTCTTTAAAATTTCTCTTTCTCTAATAATTTCTTCAGTTCTTTTAGGTCTTCTTGGATTTCAAATCAGCAGATTTGGAAGTCGAGAGTTCAATTCCTAGTAAAGGCAAATAACTGCCTTTACTAGGCAGTTCTATCCGTGTAAAAGTAACTACTTTTATACGGATTTGAATACTAGATCGTGGATACCGGTGTTCTTTGGTGATTGGGTTTCAATTAACCAAACATCTCAGGAATGGTCGAACTGAAACTGTACAAGACCACACTTTATTTACACACATACATATCATCCTAATTCATTTTCTGATGTAATACCTGAACGGTAATTCCCGGAGGCTAAACAGGAAAGAGAGACAAAAGTCTCCTTGGATTTGAGTGTACCATTTATTTGCCTTCTGTTGTTTTTACTTGGGAAGAAATCAAAAATTTTATCTACTGTTATTCTAAATAAACGAGAGTAAAATTCAATTCGTCTTTTTATTATCGGGTATGACAGATTTTCAATTTTATTATAAAGTCTGTTATTTGGAATTAATTTTACCTGATTATTTTGAAGTTTAGAACCTACAATTTTTTTAATAATATTCCTTTCTTTGTTTTTAGATTTTCTACTAGACTTTTGTCGTACAGTGTTAGGGTTTCTGCCGCACAGAGTGCTTCCGGCTTTAACACAATTTAATAGTGTCAAAATTTACTGTTTTGTGATAGGGACTGCTTGTTATATGTGTTCTTCGTTTACCGGAAAGCTAATGTAATTTTATTAGCTCTACCTGTTAACGCTTTTTTATCTAAAAAATTCCAACCGATCCGGTCTCCGAGATATTTTTAATTATTCACATTCTTAATTTTTTTATTATCTATACTAAGGAAATTCGGGTAATTCTTATCACTGATCAAAATTTTGGTTTCCTCAAACGCAATTTTTAATCCCATTTTTAACTAATAATGCCATATCATTAGGGAAATCTAAACGGTTAATCTTCAGTCGTTTAGTTCCCTGTCTTATTCCACTATTTTTGTCTAAATTCTTGTTCCATTCTCTAAGTATCTTTTCAAGAGCAGAGTAAAATGTTAGGACTTTATTTAGTACAGGATAATAAATTCCTTATTATTTTCTGAGAAAGTAGTAGTAGTTTCCGAGAAGTATTATAATTTTAAATTCAACATTTTTTTTATAATAAAATTCTATTGAGTCATAAAAAAAAAGTAACTCTATAAAAATATCTAAGTAACTCTATAACCTATATATTACTGAATTAATAATATGGAAGAAAGTTATCGCAACTAAACTCATACGTTCCTCTTAAAAAGAGAAGGTTGCGTACGTATGTAAGTACGCTTTATAGAAATGATGAGAAAATAATAATAATATCTGAGACCGGAACTGAAATCATTAATAAGATAGTAGGGCAGGCTTAAGAAGAAGTGTTCCGAGACGAAAAGGCTGTGAAAAATCAAAGGAAGCATTCACCATACCACACTATTATATGAATATATATTATAATATAACGTGAGAGAAATAAGGGAAGGACACCAGACAAATTGATAATGAAGTCTTTTATTTTTTTAAGAGGGGGAGTTATAAATCTCATAAGTTCAGTCTAGTGAATGTAATATATATATATAGTAAATGAGGAAAGTAAAAAAGGGGATGTTCTGATAATGCAACAGGTCTTTATGTTATACATTTCGTGCGTGCACTTTAATGTATGTAAGTGTATAGTATATATTTACAACCACCCTACGGCTGATCAAGATAAATGCAAATTTTTTTAACATACACAAGGTGGTTTTATCAGATAGTAATTCTAGAACAGTTTAATAATAAAATGCGATGAAAAATCAATATTCCTATTTAGTTCATTATATCACTCGTAACACAAAAACAAAAAGTAACTAGATATGTCAAACTGTTGATTTTTTTACCAGAAAATTAGCACTGAGAATAAAATATACTAAATTAAAGAACCAAGTATCATTCTATCAATTTTTTTTATACACAATATTCCACGAAGAAACTAAGAAACCTACAGGATATGTGCTACTGGTGAAAATAATAAATAAATTCATATAAACATAGGTCTGAAAACGATTTGTTTTCGAGTTACAGGTATCGAAATATTTCGCCCGGGTTTCAGTTCTTCTAATAAAAAGAAGTCCTGCTGTAATTTTTGGGATCAAAATTACGAAGTAAAGTTGGTGGTTTCTTATGTAATTCGAGCTGATAAATAGGATGAAATAGATCCCAGAACTGTAATTCCAGTAGTTTTTAAAATGTTTAATGTAAAACACCAGATTCGGCGTCAAAACACATTTTTTTTTTAGGTTTGTAGTATAATAGCTTAGTTAAATGATTAATAAATGCGAAAGATTTAATAACAAAACTTATCTTCGGAATAAAGATAGGTTGGGAAATGCTTCGTTAACAAATGTTAAGACATTATCGGTAAAAAGGAAGTGAAACGAAATCTTTCTTGGTGAAAGATTTCTGAACTTTAGGTAAATTTAAACCGGACTGTAATTTTTTGGGACCCAAATTATGGGTAAAATTTAGTGGTTTTATTTGAAATCTCATCTGAAAAATTGAAAATCGTTAGCGCTACTGTATTGTAGTACTTTTAGAGAAATCTAGAGTAAAACTCAGTAGGTTGGGGTTGAAAAATACATTATTTTATGTTTGGCGTAAAATAACTTTATTAAAAATGGGTAATAAACACATAAAGTTCGATACAACTGAAGCCAACAAAAATACCATTTTATTCAGAATCAAATTCTCTAAAAATTTTGTTTTAAAACATTTACGTGCGTTTTACCTAAAATTAAGCCAGACTTAAATTCATGGGACCCAAATTAAGGGGGTAAATTTAGTAATTTCATATAAAATATGTATAAATATGTATTCAGTTCGATACAACTGAAGCCAACAAAAATACCATTTTATTCATAATCAAATTCTCTAAAAATTTTGTTTTAAAACATTTACGTGCGTTTTACCTAAAATTAAGCCAGACTTAAATTCATGGGACCCAAATTAAGGGGGTAAATTTAGTAATTTCATATAAAATATGTATTCAGTTCGATACAACTGAAGCCAACAAAAATACCGTTTTATTCAGAATCAAATTCTCTAAAAATTTTGTTTTAAAACATTTACGTGCGTTTTACCTAAAATTAAGCCAGACTTAAATTCATGGAACCCGAATTAAGGGGGTAAATTTAGTAATTTCTTATAAAATATGTATAAATATGTATTCAGTTCGATACAACTGAAGCCAACAAAAATACCATTTTATTCAGAATCAAATTCTATAAAAATTTTGTTTTAAAACATTTACGTGCGTTTTACCTAAAATTAAGCCAGACTTAAATTCATGGGACCCGAATTAAGGGGGTAAATTTAGTAATTTCTTATAAAATCTGACCTAAAAAAAATATTGAAAAATATACGTCCCAGAATTGTATTTTTAGTAGAAACCTGGGGGGGGGGGGATGTTTGGCGTGAAAAAATTCACTATTTTATGTTTAAGCAAAATAATTTTTTTAGTCATACACATGAATGGATACAAGTGCGATTCAACTTTGTATGCGTTTTTCTCCAAATTTTGTATTTTAAATACTGTTAATACGTATAACAACACGAGCAAAGATTCATAACGTATTTGCGGAAATAATGCTTTAATAATTATGCAGTTCAATAAATTCCTTGCACGCACAGAAATGAACGTACATATGAATTAACGTAATACGAAAAGGAAACTACGAATAAAGAAGTAATATCTAAATTCAACAAAAGCATACAGCATAAAATCACTTAATTTATTTTAAAAATACTTATTACGATTAAGTTATAAAAATACCAATAAAAATGAACACATATATGCTTATCATTTACGAAAACTATAATTTTATAATCATCTGCATTATATAAAACCATCTTATTATCGAAGTACAGGAAATAGTACCGGCAAAAATATGTATAAAATTCCTAGAGCGTGCCATGTTTATTTCCTTTATACGTAACAAATTATTATTATTTTTACTTCCCTCCAAAAAATAAACGTTAATATTGATGTATATTTTTAATAGATAATTAAAACAGTTAGACAACCTGTTAGAATAAAGAAAAACGAATAAGATTTTTAAATTAAAAAAAAAATTACAACTAAAAATTAATGGAGATAAAAGTTAAATTTACAGGTCAAGTAAATATTACATATTATTAATATACATATAAGGCCGTCTTTTAAGTTTATATTACTTAATTAAAAAAAAAAAACAATGAAAAAAAAGTTTTTTCATACAAATCGTTTTTTTGTTTATCAAAATATTCGCCTTTAGAATTTATACACTTTTGCATGCATTCGAACCAATTCACGAAAAATATTTTCTACTCCGAAGTTGGTACCTCAAAAACATGGTACTGGAAGGTTTTAGTTTCTTGAGGTGATAAAAATCGCTGTCCACGGTTTTTTTTTTACGTTCGGTCGTTAGGCGATAAATCAGGTGAAAACGGGCAACGAAACTTTAATTTAATGTTTTTTCCGTCAAATAATCAATAGTTAGACGTGCTGTGTGAGAGATGGCATTTTCATGAAGAATGATGCAACGTTTTCGGTTGTGTTTCTTAATTCAACAATAACTTTTCTTCGATCCTCTAAAGTAATGGTTGCTTCATGTCCGGTATAATCGAAGAAACAAGATCAATTTCTTGGAAGTGCTTCGCAAACGAACCAATGCTGTTTGTTTCGGTTCATCTTGGAACACCCAAACAGTTGATTATCGCTTAGTGTCCAGCTCATATGAATATACCCGAGTTTCGATTCCTATTACGATGTAAACGGATTTTGAATTTCCTTGGTTGAATTTTTTTGAGCATTTCCTTACACCGTTTGACACAAGCGTGTTTTTTAGCTTCGGTCAAATTATACGCAATCTATCGGGAACAGATCTTTTTCACAGCTAAATGTTCATGCAAAATCTAATGTACCGTAATACGTCTTCCTTTTTCCTGTTTAGCCTCCGGTAACTACCGTTTAGATAATTCTTCAGAGGATTGAGGATGATATGTATGAGTGTAAATGAAGTGTAGTCTTGTACATTCTCAGTTCGACCGTTCCTGAGATGTGTGGTTAATTGAAACCCAACCACCAAAGAACACCGGTATCCACGATCTAGTATTCAAATCCATGTAAAAATATCTGGCTTTACTAGGACTTGAACGCTGTAACTCTCGACTTCCAAATCAGCTGATTTGGGAAGACGCGTTAACCATTAGACCAACCCGGTAATACGTCTAAGAATACTTCTACTTCACGGTAAGTCGCAGCCGATCCTCTTCAATCATGCTGCGCACAGAATCGATTTTTTTGGAGTCGATTGTGATCGACCTTTACGAAATTCATCGCTGATGGTAGCACGACCACAACGACATTCTGCAAACAGATTGTAAATAAGTATTTTTGATGATGATTCATTAGCAAATGTTGAACGAGGCGATTCGAGGCATTGTTTGGTTAGACACTTACAAAATTCTTAACGTAAAATTTCCATTTTTTTACAAAACTGTTTTTTTTAAACGCTCACTGTAAACAAAATACTCGGCCGATTTCTGAGCTGCCACTATTATAACTATAAAAAAGTCAAATTTTACAACATAGTAATGTCAAATTTCAGTAGTGCCACCTAGTGGTCGTTTGTTTTTCAAACGATCACAAGATGGCGCTACTGAGATATCCGTATATATACGAGGATTGTTTGTCTACGATCTGCAACAATAACCTCTCGCACTTTCGCGATATTTTCCGGTGTTGCGCTTGTCTTCCTGAACGCTCATCGTCATCGACTGTTGTTCGTCCATCTTTGAATCGTTTGTACCACAAAAAAAGTTTTACTTTTACTCATAGCTTTGTCACCCCAAATGCTTCCAGAAGCACGGTTTCTGCACCAGCTTTTTTTAAGCATGAAGCAAAATTTGATGCAGGTTCTTTGCTCATTAAAATCTGCCGTTTAGAACTTCGTCGAAGCAGTAAAACACAACGTTCACAAACGCAAGAAAGTCAACAATGCAGCCTCTCACCGTTACAGCTGTTGACAAAGAGTACTGTTAGCCACATCTAGTGGCAGCAGGTCGTACCAGCAATTGTTCGCGCGCGAAATTCAAATTCCCCGAACTTTTGGGTAGCACCTCGTATATATTTATATGCACACAGTATCCTCGAGGAATCCGACATACTTCACAGGTGTATTACTATGTAATGCGAAAGTTTCACATAAACATAGGTTTGGAAACGTTTCGTTAGCGAATTACGGCTAGCGAAAGATTTTGCACCTAGGAAAATCAGCTCCTCCGGTGAAATGAGGTCGTACTGAATTTCTTAGGACGTTAATAGAGGGACGAAATTAATGGTTTTTCTATGGTTTTAATGTGAAAAAAAAACGGATAAAATAGGTTCCAGAACAGTATCTTCAGTAGTTTTCATGATATCCAAAGTAAAACTGGAAAGGTTATTGCCTGAAGACAGTTATTTTTTAGTTTTACAATATAATAACTTTAAAATGACTAATAAATGCGTAAAATTTATTAACAAAACTTGTAGAGAATTTAATTCTAAAAATAGTGATGTAAATAAGCCCAATAAAAATATTAAAATAAAGTTTTAAAAAATTAAAATTTTACTAGTGATTTAACAAGGTTATTTTACTGCAAACCTAAAAAAAAAGGTTTTCAAACAACAAATTTTTCAGATTAACTTCGGATATAATGAGAACTGCTGAAGATACAGTTCTGGAACCTATTTTATTCAATTTTTTAGATCAAAAACCATACAAAACTATTAACGTCGCCCCTCAATTAATGTCCTAAAAATTTCAGTACGACCTCATTTCACCGGAGGAGCTGATTTTCCGAAGGGCGTAATTTTCGCTAGCCGTAATTCGCTAACAAAACGTTTCCAAACCTATATTTATGTGAAAACTTTGCATTATTTTGATGAGAGGAATACACTGTGAAGTATGTTGGTTACCTCGAGCGACACTATATATATATATTTTTTTATCTATATTTTCAAGTGATAAGTATAGTAGATAAAATGATTAATGGGTAATAAAATGTAACAATTTTAAATAATTAAATAATTAGAACGGAACTTAATGGAATGCTGAAAATAAACAGGCAGACCCAACCAAAAGGAGTAGTCAAGAATAACATTTGTTAAACAATCTGCTATTACAACAGCCTTACGTGTTGCAAAATAATAAAAAAGGAATGTGTAAATACTATGTTATTTATTTTAGGTACTGTTAGTATTTTTTAACTCCCTTAACTTTTGTATAGCATTTAATAATACCGTTACCCAAATACTTAAGCGTTCGGACGGTTGCATTTCAAAACGAATTTTTTAAAGTATTATTGAATAGAAGACGTAAGATTTGCACTTATTATTTCTTTTCCTAATGTGTACGTTGCAATCTGTTCAATTAGCGAACGATAATCAACCCCCCTCCACGACTCAATAGATGAGGATGATATGTGTGACATGTAAATGAGGGTAGTCTTGTATAATAAAATATTTTAAGTGAAATTCTTCATTTATAAGAAAAATAGAATTTACAACAAAAAAAAAACTGTTTTTTTATACTTATAACTCATTCTCTTGAACTATCAAATTTTATTGGTTTACTATAAACGAATAAAGAATGAGGTAAAAGTAAAATGATAGTAAAATTGTAGCCCTCCAGACAAGTTTGTGGCCAAGACAAGAAAGTATATAGATTATTTATTCAAGACATCATTCTTCTGGAGTACTGTAACGGGGTCGACTAGGGAAAAGTTTCCTTTTAACAATTCATAAGATGAAAAAGATTTATGTACTTTTTAAAACCTTTCTAAGAAAAAATATCTCGTGTAATATCATTTGATCAACTTATAAAACAGAAAATAAAATTTGATAAATTTATATACATAGACCGGCTTGGAAATATACAGTTCAGTATATTTAAAAACTGAATTTTTTAGGAATAATACAATATTATAAACAAAACAAGTTTTTATGGAAAATAAGTATACTTTTCAACAGCGTGATCACATAAAAAAATACCACATTTATATAACATCTACTCGCTCTAACGTGTAATTAAAATGTAGCTTAAAGCAAAACTTTTAAGACGCTGAATATTAAACAAAATAAATTTTTTTAAATTGGTGACAACTTGCAGTAATTTTCCGGTGCCGAGTATAAAATTTAACCTTTTCTTCACTGATAAAATTTAAAATAAAAATTATCCTTTAACTTAGAATTAAATATACTTAACATTAAATACAAAATTCGAAAAGTAACTGATCACTTTATATATATATTAAATTCTTGAAAATAATAAAATGATTTTATTGCTGACAAGCTGTGGAACATGAAAAGCGAATCAAATATCAAATTACCTGAAACAGATGAAAGAGGACTTCCAAAGGATAGGCTTAAAAGTAGAGGACTATTGTGATAAATTACCAAAGAATAATTTACAGTATAAAAGTTGTTGTGGTAGAAAAAAAAAGACAGGAAGAAAATGGAGAGATGAGAAAAAACAAAGCCATGCAGACAAATGAGAAATGCGTAGAAGAGAAAAAAAATTAAAAAAGATACTTGTGTGGTCCTAAGTTGGCCTTTTTGCATAAAAAAAAATATACGGAATCTTTTCAATAATTCGTATAATTTTTCCTAATCTCACCAAATACTTTATTACGAAATTTAATTAGGATTAATATATATATATATATATATATGTGTGTGTGTGTGTGTGTGTGTGTGTGTGTGTGTGTGTGCACGCAAGCGCGCGGATGCGTATGTATTTGTTCCTGAAGATAGAACTAAAACAAATTAAATAAAATTCCAATAGATATTTAAAATGGGACAGCTGCCGATAGATAATCTCATCTTGATAGTCAAATGTTACGCAAAAACTAGTTCAAACCAGTTTTTAATCAAACAAATAAAACATTATATACATAAAAACTAATACAACCACAAATATTGAAATAAAACAAAAGATTATAAAATATTATTACTAGAAATAACGTAAATCAGATCAAATAAAATTAGATAAGAAAAATACAAAAATAAACTTCAATGGAAAATAAATAAATTCATGCATTAACAGATAAAAAAGAGTATTATGAACAAATTGCTCAATTCTATTTATTAGTAAATTGCAGGAAATTATTTACTACATAAATACTAAGTATCTCATAAACAATAGTTAATAATAGTTTTTTTTTAATTTAAAAAAAATTAAATCCTATAAAATAAGTCTGCATAAGTCTATAATTTTAAAATAATAAAAAATATATATTATTATAGTAACGAAGTTTAATAGACGATAACCTAACCGCTCAAGTATAAAGAAACCAAATAATTTATTACAAAATATTATCAACGATATTTCTAAAAAAAAATAGGATATACAAGAGCAAAAAAAGAAAGAAAAAAAATATAAATTATCAAGTAGAAAATATTACTAAAACCGATGGAACACAATTTACTACTTTTCAGTTTATTTTCTCTACGTCCTACATACTTGCCACTGGTGAGATGAGGATTATTTGATAGATTCAAGATTCAAATTATCACAGGCAGATTAAAAATTCCTACCTATTCTATTCTGAAGATCCCCACAACTTTATAACAGAAAATATTTTATCGTAGTTAATTTCCTTTACACATGAACTGAACCTACGACCACAGAATGTAATAAAACAGCTATCTAATTTATTATTTAATAGTAAAAAAATATATAATTAATTTAAAATCGCAAAGATTGTTATTTTAAAGAATTTGAATTTTTAATCACATAAATAGTACATATAGCAGAAATAATATAGGTTGGCCGGTACCATCCATCCATAATAAACAGTAAAAAAACTTTCCGTAATAAATCCTTGATGGAAATCAAAACAATAAAGTTAAATATTATATCTTTCTCATACTTTCTAGTAATGTTATTTTGTATCAATCGTTAGCCAATGTTTCAAAACAGCATGAAATATACAACGGTGTGAAATATAATTTTTAAGTTCCCTTTCCCGAACATCCTTTTTTTTCTCCGGAACTTTTTTTAACCACTCAGGGGCAACTGGTAATCGTCTAGAAGACGCTGCCTCGGTCGATCCTGAGTGACGTGGCTGCAGGTTAGCCCACCCGTCCATGCAGCTAACATCGCTGTCGTACGCGTCGGGGTCCCTCCTGGTTAATTGAGACATCATGACTACCACTTCTAGTTGCTACGATGCCCCTCCCCCGAAAGGCTACCTTTCCGTTTCTATACCCTCATCAGAGTCCGGGTATGCACCCCAAGTATACCTCCCCCGAATCGCGCGCCCATCTCACATATCTTGAGGATCTTCAATACTTCTTCAGAGCGCAGCAGAAGTCAAAGCTTAATATGGAGGCAATCCTGACCAACCCTTTTTTTCTTTTTCCTATTTAACCTCCGGTAATTACCTTTCAGATAATACTTACTTAGAGGATGATATGTATGAGTGTAAATGAAGTGTACTCTGTAAAGTCTCAGTTCGACCATTCCTGAGATGTGTGGTTAACTGAAACCCAACCACCAAAGAACACCGGTATCCACGATGTAGTATTCAAATCCGTGTAAAAATAGCTGACTTTACTAGGACTTGAACGATGGAACTCTCGACTTTCAAATCAGCTAATACGGGAAGACGCGTTCACCACTAGACCAACCCGGTGGGTTAATCCCGACCAACCTAAATATTTCTAACTATACTACTGTTTTTTTTTTTGTTTTTTTTTGAGTATCACAAATCTCCCCCAGGTCTTTCATAACCTATTCTACTCGTGAAAATAATGAAAAAAGTCTATATAAATGTATGTCCTAAAATGCTTCGTTTGCGAATTACGGTTTGAAAAGATTTTGCTCGGATTTCAACTACCCGGTGAAATGAGGTAGTACTGAAATTTTTAAGACGTTAATTAAGAGGCAGAATTAGTGATCTCTTATGGTTTTTGATCTAAAAAATCGAATAAAATAGGTCTAAGAACCGTGTCTGGAGTAGTTTGAGAAATCTGGGATGAAAATCAATAAATTGGGATAAATAAACCCATAATTTTGTATTTTTGAGGTACAATAACTTTTTTAAATGGGTAATAAACATATAAAACATTTTAACGAAACTTTTAGAGAATTTAATTGTGAACAAAACTGTGTAAGATAAGTTGAATAAAACAAAGAAAAGTAAGAAAAATACGAATTTTATTTAGAAACAGAACATTACTATATTTGACAGAAAAGTACTTAATGTAAACAAAATACAATTTTTTTTTGGTGATGTGAAAAGTTTGTAAAAATTTTACTATTAAAAATTAAAAAAAAAAAAAAAATGGAAATTACACAATTTTAAAATAAAAATAAATAAACTTAGATAATAATTTGTTTTATTAATGACAGAAATACAATTTTTTTTTTTTTTGTCTTCAGTCATCTGACTGGTTTGATGCAGCTCTCCAAGATTCCCTATCTAGTGCTAGTCGTTTCATTTCAGTATACCCTCTCTCTACATCCTACATCCCCAACAATTTGTTTTACATACTCCAAACGTGGCCTGCCTACACAATTTTTCCCTTCTACCTGTCCTTCCAATATTAAAGCGACTATTCCAGGATGCCTTAGTATGTGGCCTATAAGTCTGTCTCTTCTTTTAACTATATTTTTCCAAATGCTTCTTTCTTCATCTATTTGCCGCAATACCTCTTCATTTGTCACTTTATCCACCCATCTGATTTTTAACATTCTCCTATAGCACCATATTTCAAAAGCTTCTAATCTTTTCTTCTTAGCCTGTAGACTCGAACCGATAACCTCAAGTTCCTTGAGCACCTCTGCCCGCTTAAACTCATATATTGAGCAGAGGTATAAACACATGATAAACATCATCCGATACTAAATATTGAATACACTGACCCGAGTCAATCAAGCCAAATCGAGCCAGCCTGTCCCGAATGCACCGTGACCCGAAACCGAGTCACATACCGGATTCAGGGAGATCCACGAGGCGACTCTCAATGTCCTTACTTCTGGGAAGAGGCCGTGCGTATACCGCCCATCTGTCCTGCCAAATACCAAAACCTTGCTACTATAATTCTCGAATACGTTGCGCAGTCAGTTCACCCGACTTCTTCGCAGCGTAACGTAACTGACGTTCCGACGCGATGCCTCAATCGGTTTAACATAAATAGAACTGGCACGCGTGAAATAATCTTATAGCCCACCATCACAGTAACACGAGAGGCTGAGCCCTAAACAGAATACTGCGGTAACAGAATGTTTCTGTTTACCCAAACAGGTGGTGTGTAAAGTATAATCGCCTCTTATATACCTTTATATAAAAGTCTCATTGTTTTAAAATGTACACCCCCGATCGAGGTGGACCGCTTTACAAATGAAAATTCTTATCAAGGAGTACAACCAAATACCGTTGCAACGAAACATAACAAATAGGCCGGTCATCGAAACACGGGCGTGCCGTGTAGCGGCACTTTCAGCAGCATTATCTTTTTCTTGTAATTAACAATATTTTAAAATTTGTTTGTACAATGTATAATAAATAACTATATATTTAACTCAATTTTTAGTTAATTTAATATATAATTGGCTTATTAATTTTTAATATAATTAATTAAAAATAACAAATAAATTAAATAATAATAAAAAATTTCTACAGTTAAGGAAATAAAAATAAGAATTGTTTGAATTACTAATTATTATAAAGGTTATTTGTAATCGTAGTATTAATACAAAATATTTTAAATCACATTATTTTGGTCGCGTGACTTGAATATACTACAGTTTCTACCTCCCCCCGAAATACATTATTTTTAGTTGAATTCAGCTACAAAAAATAAATACAAACAATATATTACACCCCAACAGCAATATAATAATGTACGACTTAAATTAGAAACAGAAATATGATATACCCAGATATGTTTTTTCCCTCTTATAAATATTTATTCATTATAATACAAGAACACTCTTTTAATATACAAAAATAGATTTTTTTTTAGTTATCTTGGACAGTCCAGAAAGAAAAAAATAATAATAAAAAGGAATAAAAGTCACTATCTGGGACATGTCAACAATATGTGAGAGAGAGTGAAATCTTATGAGATTAGACGTGGATAATAATAAATACTCTATGAGCCATCTAGCCGCCGGTCTTTAGAAAGAGTGAACTAAGTTATCCGCTGTTCAACCGGATTTAACTATTCACATAATATATCAACGATACACGTACGCGATAACACAAACATCATCGTTCAGTAATACTTTAAATATATATATAAATCATAAGTCGATGAACTATTAACAAAAGCGGAAAGAATTTTTAAGATAAAATATAATTTTAAATATAGTGCGTTATGATTTATCTATAAATCCTTATGCTGTATATAAAAACCAATTATTTTTAATATTTAAATTAAATAGAAGAAAAATGATTCTTTATTTAATAATTACCAATATTATATTATTTCTAGTATCAAATATATTGCGTTACAAAAATAATTTAATTTATTACAAGAAAAATGTCAAAGATTTTTTTTTGAAATTTTTAGATCGCTTACAACTAGATTCCCCATCACTAGTAATAAAATCTGATGTGGATACCACATGAATTTCTTGTACGCCTATAAAATTTCATATACACATTGTTTTTAAAATGAAAAGTATATAAAATTTTATTTCATTAATAAGTTCTGATATTTTTATTTTTTTTATTGTTATTGAATTATTATTTATCGTATTTTTTTTTTTACAACCAGAAGTTAATAATTATTAATAAATCAATATATTAAAATTTTAAAAAAAAGAAGGAAATGAAGTCTGATTCGAAAAGATGTGCCTTGTGATATATTGTTGAAAATCTCTTAATGAGGGCTTATTAGAGTTAAGAAAAAATCCAAAATCCAAATTGGATTTAGAATGTTCTCCATTCAACAGTGCTTCAAATACCTTCGGCGAATTGAATTAGAGGCAAATGAACCATTACTGACGTATAATAAATCCCTTTTGGTTCTCTTTTTCATTACCGAGCGTTACAATACGAACCCAATTCTGTCATGGCGCCAATATGTCCACGATCGGCATACTTAATCTGTACATTAGAGCTAAAGGCGTTTCTATTTTGTGTCACCATCGTTGTTCTACAATGACACCAGTATGAATTCGTGAAGAATTTATTTAAAGCGTTTTATTTATCTTTTTTATTTTATTTTTTAAGATGTTTGTTTCTATTTTCTTACCGGATAATTTAATTGTTTGTCTGTTCCAAGATGAACCAAATCCACCCTTTCCTTTCCTTTCCTTTTCCTGTTTAGCCTCCGGTAACTACCGTTTAGATAATTCTTCAGAGGATGAATGAGGATGATATGTATGAGTGTAACTGAAGTGTAGTCTTGTACATTCTCAGTTCGACCGTTCCTGAGATGTGTGGTTAATTGAAACCCAACCACCAAAGAACACCGGTATCCACCATCTAGTATTCAAATCCGTGTAAAAATAACTGGCTTTACTAGGATTAGAACGCTGGAACTCTCGACTTCCAAATCAGCTGATTTGGAAAGACGCGTTCACCACTAGACCAACCCGGTGGGTTAAAACCGAATCCACCAACAATAGTGGTTCGTTCGCAAAGCACTTCAAAAAAAATGATCGCTTGTTTCTTCGGTTATGTCGGACATATAGTAACTACTGCTTTAGAGAATCGAAAAACGGTTATTGCTGAATGATATACAACGATCTGTTTGCCAGAAATCGTGAATAAAATCAGGAAAAAAAAACCGAAAACGTCGCATCATTCATCATACAAACCCCAACTCTCATAAAGCTTATAAAGCCCTCATAAAAATTGATTATTTAACGGAGAAAAACATTGAATTAATGTCTCACTGTCCGTATTCACCCGATTTATCGCTTAAGGACTTCTCTTTGTTCTCGAATGTCAAAAAAAATGCGTACACAGCGATTTTCATCACCTCAAGAAGCTGTTGAATCCTTCCAAAACCATGTATTTAAGAAACCAACTTCAGAGTAGAAAAAATGTTTCGAAAATTGGTTCGAACGCGTGCAAAAATGCATTATAAATCTTTAACGGGAATATTTTGAGAAACAATAAAATGATTTGTACCGAATTTTTTTTCATTCTTTTGTAAAAACCTAAAAGGCTACCTTTTAATAGATGAGATATCCGGCAAAAAAAAACCAAAGAAACATATTTTAAATACTTTTAAAGCTGTTCTTCTACCGAATGTGTAGAATCACATATATAAAATTTTAACAAGAAGAAAAAATATTTTAATATTAATAAATTAAATCTAAAGTTACATCAATAAAATACATTAAAAAATACAAATTATTATTTTGATAAAACAAATTATTTAATAAATAATTATGTTGTAAATCATAATAATTATTAAGTCTATTTTACAATATTACGTCACGAAGAGATTGTAATGATTATAACGTAGATTATTACAGACATTATAATGTGAAATGCACAATAAAATTAAATCTGGAAATATAAATTTCAATTTTTTTATAAAAATCTGATGTAGTATAAGATATTAACTAGTGCATAACGGTATATAACCTTTAATACAAAGATTATATAAATTTTTTCAGAATTAAATGCGATAACCTATTTAACACGAAGAACTTCACTTTTTAATATGTACACACGCATACGCGTGGTATGTACAACAGATAACGTAAACGTAAAACGAAATGTATCATCATTCTAAAAATATGTACGAAAAAAGGTTAATAAAATTAATTATAAAGATATTTAAGTATCAGCCATTTTCGATTTAAAAATAATTTTCTAATAAACAAAAAGAAAAAAAATATTAGATTTTCGAATCTTAAATTAGAAGAATTAGAAATCGTCCGGTAATTCTAGGAACGAAAACATGAAGAGATCAAAATCAGTTCTTCAAGTTTCGCTGATGATGTATATTACACTTCTAACAAAAATCATCGAACAGACAGAAATAAACTTGCCAAAAAAATAGCGAAAAATCGGGTTACAAATCTCCATAAAAAAAAAACGAAATTCATAATAAATATAAAAAAGTGTACAATAAAGTTGTAATACTTCCTTGACATCGATTATTTTTTCTTATACAGTGAAAAAATAATTATACCTGAAAAAAGTAACCTAAGATTTCTTTTTTGTGAGTGGAAATGAATTAAGATGACATCTTACTGTAATATTACTAAAAGCTTATTACTTTAAAAATTAAAACTTTTCTGGGAAACTTTATTTAAACTTTTTTTTAACTTTTTGTGAATCTTAACTAGAATTCTATACAGAAGAATTGAGAGGAGAGTGGAAGAAGTGTTAGGAGAAGACCAATTTGGTTTCAGGAAAAGTATAGGGACAAGGGAAGCAATTTTAAGCCTCAGATTAATAGTAGAAGGAAGATTAAAGAAAAACAAACCGACATACTTGGCGTTTATAGACCTAGAAAAGGCATTCGATAACGTAGACTGGAATAAAATGTTCAGCATTTAAAAAAAATTAGGTTCAAATACAGAGATAGAAGAACAATTGCTAACATGTACAGCAACAGTAACAATTGAAGAACATAAGAAAGAAGCCGTAATAAGAAAAGGAGTCCGACAAGGATGTTCCTTATCCCCGTTACTTTTTAATCTTTACATAGAACTAGCAGTGAATTTTGTTAAAGAACAATTTAGATTCGGAGTAACAGTACAAGGTGAAAAGATAAAGATGCTACGATTTCCTGATGATATAGTAATTCTAGCCGAGAGTAAAAAGGATTTAGAAGAAACAATGAACGCCATAGATGAAGTCCTACGCAAGAACTATCGCGTGAAAATAAACAAGAACAAAACAAAAGTAATGAAATGTAGTAGAAATAACAAAGATGGACCGCTGAATGTGAAAATAGGAGGAGAAAAGATTATGGAGGTAGAAGAATTTTGTTATTTGGGAAGTAGAATTACTAAAGATGGACGAAGCAGGAGCGATATAAAATGCCGAATAGCACAAGCTAAACGAGCCTTCAGTAAGAAATATAATTTGTTTACATCAAAAATTAATTTAAATGTCAGGAAAAGATTTTTGAAAGTATATGTTTGGAGCGTCGCTTTATATTGAAGTGAAACTAGGACGATCGGAGTATCTGAAAAGAAAAAATTAGAAGCTTTTGAAATGCGGTGCTCTAGGAGAATGTTAAAAATCAGACGGGTGGATAAAGTGACAAATGAAGAGGTATTGCGGCAAACAGATGAAGAAAGAAGCATTTGGAAAAATATAGTTAAAAGAAGAGAGACTTATAGGCCACATACTAAGGCATCCTGGAATAGTCGCTTTAATATTGGAAGGACAAGTAGAAAGAAAAAATTGTGTAGGCAGGCCACGTTTGGAATATGTAAAACAAATCGTTAGGGATGTAGGATGTAGAGGGTATACTGAAATGAAACGACTAGCACTAGATAGGGAATCTTGGAGTACTGCATCAAACCAGTCAAATGACTGAAGACAAAAAAAAACTTTTTGGGGTAAAAACTTTTTTGAAAAATAAAAAAAACACGATATTTTAAATTTTGATCGGTTCCCCCACCCTCAATATTTTCACCAAAGTATTTGTTTGGGTACAATAATACTACGCCTAGAAAGACATCAAAAGAAAAAAATTGTTAAAAATATGCAATAAATAAAAAGAAAGCTTTTGTAAATTTTTGTGGAAGGAGGAATTTTGGGTGAAAATGGTTTTAAAAATAGTAAGATAAGTATGCATGCATGTTTTTAATAAAAGTGAGGTTATGATTGAAAAAAAATTGAGAAAATATTGACCTTAAAGAACTATCTACTCTTCCTGAAGATATTGAACCTAAAATTGTACTAACAAATTGTCCCATATACAAGTCGCTGTAAAAAATTTCATCAAATTCGCATTATCCAGTCAAACATTATTAAGCTTCAAACACACGAACATACGTATGTTCGTATTTTTGAATCTCCCTTTTTTTTTTGGTTTCGGGTGAGGGGAGGGGGTCTCTATGTCATGAAACGTCGACAAATGTAAAAAAAAAATCATACCCCATTTTTTGACCGATTACATACTTTCCTTCTTGCAGCACAGCTCTAGAGCGATGATTCAAGGAAAGTAAAACATATCAATTCTAAACAAAATAAATAAAATTAATAATAGTTAAATATACGTTAAAATATAAACCATAAAAAGAACCGATAAATAACGTCAGAACAGGGGGTTGGTCTAACCTTGAAAGAAATAGAAAAATTAATATCTCCGAATTTGCACAACTGAGAGGAAAAACAAATAGAAACCTCTTTGTTTAACTTTTACCACATTTTCTATATAACTATACCGATTAATCTAAATTCAAAAATGAAAATATTAAATGTTAACTAAACTACCACTAATTTTTAATTTTAAATGCAGAAAAAAATTTGGAACAACTGATAGAAAAAAAACCACTTACATACAGGTGGGCTGTAGTTTTTATTTTCTTGGGCAGATGTCAGTACGACAGTTACTCGACCAGCTGTTAGACGAGTATTAACGAATGCGATATTTTTTTTTTTTTTTTTTTTTTTTTTGGTGGGGGAAGAAGGAAGTCCAGTAGATCAATTCATCTTAAAAGTATATTTTTATAGCTGCAATAATTACCTTATTTATTCAAACTCGAATATAAAATTAGTTTTAAAAATTCTATAAAAAATAATAAAATCCCGGAGACAAATATAATATAAAAATTATTAATAATTTATCAGCGTCTATTTGATGGAAATTTTTATTTAAAATAAAAATCATTACAAACAAATACGAATATCGTTTATTCTGTTTTAGTTGATTATTAAATTTAAAGGTTTTTAGGTTTTTAAACTATTTTAATAATTATTTTTATCTACAAATGTTATTACACGACTGCCCATAAAGGAGTATTTAGGATATGTGTACATGTTTTTTCCACGTAGCAACTCAACGACTGAACCGATTTAGATGTATGACCCCGTTTTGGAATCCTTACATTACCCGGGAGTGTCATAGGGTTTATATATATATATATATATATATATATATATATATATATATATATATTATTATATTATTATTATGCTTTTACGGCCAACATGGGACCACTTAAGTCAATTTTAGTTTGATCTTTTCTGAGAAAAGCGTGTTATTTTACTCTTTCGAGCTGCCCAGTATTTCTTCATCCGTTCAGATCTTGCTTTCTTTTCTTCATCCGTAAACTCTTCGTTGTATTTTGTCGTTTGTCTGTCTTTTGTTTAAATCTAATGCTTTTATCTTTTAGCTTTGTAATTTTTCCAGTTTTATTCTGTAGGTCGGTCAGGGAAATTCCCAATTCTTTCATATCTTCTCTAATTTCTTTGATCCATCCTACTTCTAGCTTTTGGAACCAGAGCTTTTCAATGATATTTCTTGACAGTCTTGTTTGCGGTGTCCTTATGAGATGACCGAAGAAAGAGATTCTTTTTTTCCGCATAGTGTCAGTAACAGGCTCTATTTCTCGATACACCACCTCATTTGGCACAATCCACCATCGGCCTTCTTTTTGGTGTTTTTTATCGATACACGTTCTGACAATTCTCCTCTCTATTTTCAGAATTTTTTCAATTCGGTTTTTCTGAGTGATTTTGAAAAGGGTCTCGCTTCCGTAGGTGACTTCTGGCTGTACTACAGTTTTATAATGTTTAAGTTTTGTTTTAGCAGAAAGGCATTTTTTGTTATATGTTGACCAAGTTAATTTTTGGGATTTAATCATTTTATTTGTCCTGTTTTGCCATGTCACTTTTTCATTTAAATTATAAGTTATTATTTCCCCTAGATATTTAAATTGTTTTACTATTTTAATTCTCTGATTGTTTACCGTAATGCGCTCTATTACCAGAGGATCTATGGCCATTAGTTCAGTTTTTTCGAAAGAGATATGAAGCCCTATCTTTTGTGCTAGGTTTTGAAGGCTCATGATTTGTGTTTTGGCTTCTTGAATATTATTTGCTAAAAGAGCGAGGTCATCTGCAAATCCTAGGCAATTTAGTATGATGGAGTTTTTCTTAGTACCCATTTTTATATTTTTGGGATTTATTTCATACCATTTTCTCATGACAAATTCAAGGGCGCAGTTAAAAAGGAGTGGTGAGAGGCCGTCTCCTTGCCTCAATCCAGTTTTTATGTAGAAGGGTTGAGAGAGTTCACCTCTGAATTTCACTCTGGACTGGGTATTGGTTAAAGTTAATTTTATCATGTTTACGAGTTTAGGGTGAAGGCCCAGGTTTCTCAGAATATTCAGCATGGATGGTCGGTGTATACAATCATAGGCCCTTTTAAAGTCGACGAAGGTGATTATTAGTTGTTTTTTCCGTCTTTTATATAAGTCCATCATAAGTTTTAAGGATATTATTTGCTCCGGGCAACCTCTCCATGGCCTAAATCCCCCTTGGTATTCCCCAAGTTCCAGTTCAAGTTGGTCTTTGCATCGGTTGTATATGATTCTCGACAGGATTTTGTATGTGCAATCCAGGAGAGATATGCCTCTGTAGTTTTCATATATATATATATATATATGCAGTTTATTCAAAAGGAAACAGAAATAATATGGAAACTGATTCTAGAGCTTGAAATAAGGAAAACAATTCACACAAACATATGTCCAAAAACGCTTTGTTATCGAGTTACGGCTAGCGAAAAATTTTGCGCGGTTTTCAGTTCCCGCGGTAAAACTTCAGTATATTAGGGGTAAACCTGATGGTATTTTTATGTATTTTGACCTGATAAATCGAACAAAACAGATCCTAGAACTGTATTTTCTGTAGTTTTCATGATATGTAACGTAAAAGGGAAAAATTCGTTGACGAAAAAGTTTTTTTTAGGTTTGAATTACAATAACTTTGTTAAATGACTAATGAATAAGTAAATCTTATTTAAAAACGTGTAGAAAACATTATTCTGAAAAAATTAGTTTAATAGTATATGAAATACAAAAAATAAATCAACTTTTATTAATAATAAACTTAACAAAAAAATCCTATGAATTTTGTAAAAATTAAATACAGCTGTTTTAAGTACAATAAAATTTGACCTTTAAAAAATTAAAATATTTTTAATTTACTTTTAAAAATTACTCACTGTGGTTTATATTCTAATAATTTATTATACAACTGCCCCAAAAGGAGTAATGTATTTAGGATGGAAAGTGTGTTTGTTTGTTTCACAATAGCAACTCAATGGCTGAACCGACTTAAATGTATGACCCCGCTTTGGAATCCTTAATTTACTGAAAGTGTCGTAGGCTATATATGAATATTAAATATAATTAATTTAAGTTAATCTTGATTGAATAGAATTAAATATAATAACAAGACATATTTTACTTAAAAATATTATCTTTATTAATCTCTTGCGTTAACCTATCAACTATACAAACTTATAAATTAAATTCACTACGTTTCACGTAGAATTACAGAATTCTACGCTTCCTCAAGTAACAATACACATTCATACACACATACAGAATACTCTGGCATACTGGAGTATACAAGTATTTATAGATAGAAATACTATCCCACACGCTCTTTAATTATCCTATATTAAAGAGCATTGTTTTTTGGAAGTCGAGTTTGTTAATTTTATATTTTTTTTTTAAATTTAAAGAATTAATACAATCATAAATTATAGAATTAAATTACGTTTATAATTTAGGTTTAGATAGGGTAACTGTTTCAAAAGTAAAATTTAAATAATATTACGTTAAGAATAATTTATAAACTGTAAGAAATAAACTTGATGTAAACGATTACAAAAAAGTATACATATTATAAATAATTAAATAATTATAAATTTTGACATCCATCAATATTAAAAAATAAATATATTCGATAATAAAAGAAATCCATCAATATTTATAGAAAAATAAATAAGAAAGAAATATAATAATAAACTTACTTAAATATCACGATAACTGATACTGCACTGGTAAGTTCACTGACTTTATGATTGCGCAATCGAATGATTTTTATTTAAAAGAGAATTATTATTCGCTTCTTAATACTGTAAATGAAAAACCATTTCCGATTTTGGAATAAATAAGACAAATATCACTGCCATATATGAAATCACAATGAAATACATTGTAACAAACAACAAAACAATAAGTAAGCGTTTAAAATAACCAATTATGCTTACTTTGTGTAATATAAAGGATATTATATTTACCAATATAGTAAATAATAAGCTATTATTAAACCATAAGAAAACAATGGAAAGTAAAAACAATATCGTAACTATATAAATGATATCGTATAATAACACTAGTAAGCAACTAAATAAAACAATTAAATAATCAAACGGTATAAAAACTTATGTTTTAAAATATACTCATTATGTAGAGATTACAGCAGTCGCCGTGAAAGATGGCGCGTTGCGTTTAAACTACTGCATCTCGATAAAAAAAAAAAAAATCTTACGTTAAAAATGAAATTACGGAAATTCTCCGGAAATTACGTTCAGAGGATGAATGAGAGAATGATATGCAAGAGTGTAATGAAGTGAAGTCTTGTACAGTCTCAGTTCGACCACTTCTGAGATGTGTGATTAATTGAAACCCAACCACCAAAGAACACCGGTATCGACGATCTAGTATTCTAATCCGTATAAAAATAACTAGTAGGACTGGGGTGGAACTCTCGACTTCCAAATCAGCTGATTTGCGAAGTCGCGTTAACCACTAGACCAAACCGTTGGAATTGAAAATGAGGGGTTGAAAAACGGAAAACTCACCATTTTTTGCACTTTTTATTAGTACGTCATCTTTGAATTATTATAAAATCAAAATAGATCGAGATATGAATTTTCTACTTTTTGAGGTACATTAAACGGTTGTCAATAATTATAATTAAGATTTAGCCCAAAATTAGCATTATTTTAACAGTGTAGAGCATTTTTTACGAAACAACCTTATTTTTAGTTTCATTCAAAAGTAATTTACGTCGGGCAGAGTGCTGTGTACATTGTGAAGGGGAGAATTTCGAACAATTAATGTACAAACAGAGGTTTGTTATTTTGTAACCATTTCTCATTTCATGTCCCATATAAAACGCAACCCATCCATGAAATTTCAAAAGTCGCTTACTCTCTTACTCGTTGCTGAAATGGACTCGTCCAACATCTGAACATCGCGGCGACGCAGTAGTAGAACACTACCGATAGTAGAAATATGCAATCATAACGTTCAGTGTATTGCATGAGACAAAATGGTGTTTTCTCTAGATGAACGTGTTTTCATTGTCGAGTCGTACTTCACGCTTGAAGTACGAAATCATAGGTTGCAATGCAAGATTTGTTTCGCCATAAGTATCCAGATAAACCGGCTCCTAACAAAACATCAGTATTAAGGTTAGTCGCAAAATTTAGAGAGACCGGTTCTGTTAATAACAAGGAACACAAAAGATCTGCGTCGGTATTGAATACAGATACAGTCGCTGAAATCAAAGACCGATTACTCGCCTCGCCAAATAAATCGATCAGACGTTTGTCTGCTGAAATTAATTTGTCTAAATCAACCGTTCATCGGGCGACCAAACGATTACAATTACGACCTTATCGCATTCAAACGGTTCATCGACTTCTTGAGCCCGACAAAGAAAAACGGCTACAATATTGTCAACGGTTCCGTCGATATCTGCGTGAGGGAATTAACGTTATGGATTCGTTATTTTTCACAGATGAAGCACGGTTTCATTTGGATGGCACGGTTTTAGAACAGCCAAAACAGTAGAATTTGAAGCGCTGAAAATCCCCACGTTTATCACGAAAAATAATTACACCCGCAGAAGTTGGGCGTGTGGTGCGCGATATCGCGGAAGAAAATAATAGGTCCTATTTTTTTCGAGTACACCGTTAATGCAGAACGATATCAGGATATTTTATTTCGGTTCATCGCACTCTTGGAAGAGGAAGACAGACATTGCCGGCTACAACATGACGGTGCGACATCGCACTACGCAGGTTCAACTTCTGATTTCGTCGAGGAATTCTTTGGTAATCGTGTTATCGGTCGAGGCTTGCGGCCACCAAGATCTCCAGAATTGACTGCGGCGGATTTTTTCTACGGGGTTAACTCAAAGAAAAAGCCTGCAGCAACAAACCACGAACGCTTGAACGATTGAAAGTCAATATTGAACAAGCTGTATTAAATATTCAGCCACAAACTTTGAAAAAAATTGCAAGAAACGCTGTAAAAAGAATTGAAGCTTGTATTCAAGAAGATGGCGGCCACTTCCAACATTTACTCTAAATGTAAGGTAATGGATGGTAATAATAAAAATTACATTTACATTTACACATTCCTTTTTATTATTTGAATAACTACCAATATAAGGTTGGGTTTATATGGGACACCCTGTATGTTATTTTTTTTGTTTTTCTATATTAAAAATAATTTTTACTAGGCACAGAAAGAAAAATACCATTTCGTCTGTTTTGTTTCAATAAAAAACCGATTTTTAAACGTTTTTATTTACTTTTTATCGGCTGTATTTACACATTAATTTTCTCAGAAACAAATTCTGTACAAGTTTTGTTACTATATCTTCCAAATTTGGAGGTAAAAAATTAAACATAAAAAAAAATTGTTTTTCGACACCGAATTTTGTCGTCAGATATCCGAAAAAACTACTAGTTACAGTTTTGGGGCATCTTTTATCCTATTTACCACCTCAAATTACATAAGAAACCACAAATTTTACTTCTAAATTTAGGTTAGAAAATTACAGTAGGGTTTCTTTTAATTACAATAGCTAAAATCCGGGCGAAATATTTCGCTAGCCGTAACTCTAAAACAAAGCGTTTCCAGATCTACGTTTATATGAAGTTTTTTCATTATATTCACCAGTAGAATATGTTCTGAGAGTTTATCCATTTCTTCGTGGAATATCCTTTATATTAAATTAAAAAACTAACTTCGTTCGTTGAAAAGTATAATTCAACGGTTCTCAAAACGATGTGTTTATTATTGATCTCAACTGTAAAATAAGGTTTTTACACGAATTTTAGAAAGGAAATTTAAAAATATCAACGTATTGTGAGAAAAATCAAATCGATTCATTATTATTTATGTTGATAAAAGAACAATAATTTAACATAAAAGGAAATTAATTAAAATAGTTCTTTTAACAGAGCTGTTTAAAAGTCAATTAGTTACATTTTAAAATAAAAGTCACGTTGTCTCTATAAAATGTAAGTTAGGGATTTGGAGCAGAGAAGTAAATGTTCTTCTAGTGTATTCTATTTTTAAAACGACATTATTAAAAGTTCAGAATAAAAATAGTACTGAAGTATGTTTTACTAAAATACATTATATATCCTACCGTTGACGACAGAATCGTAATAAAATTCTTAAAATATAGTCATATATTAGATTGGAATTTAATTTACTTGAAATATTTACGTTTAAAAAAAAATAAGAAACACCCACAATAAATTAGTATTTATTTAGCCTGCTAGGTTTTAATTATGTAAAATTATTAAATAAAAAAATAAAAAGTTTTACGATAAATATTCATAAAACAAGTACATTATTACTTTCAAAATAATACATCTACAACGAGCAATATATACTCAAAAAATTATAAAAATCTTTATAATAACGTAAAGATTTATCGATGAAGTTAAAAATATCTTAATTAAAATAATTTAAAACGATTTTTATATAAAATATTTTCTTAAATTAAAAAAGAAAACTAGCTTTTATATTCTCAAGGTCTCTTTACTAGAATTTTTGGTAAAAAATTTTATTCCGTTCAATTCCGTTACACAAATTTAACTTTACACGCTTCACTTCATATCAGACAAGAGACTGGCGTTATTACTGTCTAATTTATTAGAAAGTATATCTTCTCTACAACAAAAAAAATAAGCATTATATCTGAAAACAAGCCGAAATGCTATTAAAGATTGATTCACCCAGGCGTAAATTTATGTTGTAAGTTTATTGGAACTTGAGAGCTTTATTTGGTATTCTTCTTTAACCAAACCTAAAGAAGTAATAATGAAAAATCCATTCGGTTTATATCTGGTAATGATGTAAATAAACGATCGATTATTGGACGGCTATATCCTTAAGCGTAGTGAAAGATGCTTAACTCTGCCACACATGGATATATTAGAAAACAGACGTTACAAGTACATGCAGAATTTTTTCTATTATAATAGGTAGAACTAAACTCAACCTTGTTCCAGGACAGTTTGTATATACATTTTTCAATATCAGTGAAATAAATTTATAATGAAAATTCACGATCGTGTAATAACTTTAAAAATAAATAAATAAAAATAAAATTTGTAAATAAAATATAAAAATTTGTACCTTGTGAAATATAAAAGGCCGATCGAGATTCTTCTACCTGAATTATAACAGTAGTTAACATTCTCAATTCCTGTGATTCGGATTCTGAATCCGAATCCTGATTCGGAATCCTGGTTTCGGATTCGGATTAAACATCGTTAGAGGATTACAAGAACACACCAATGGCCGCGATCGACCGTCGGGTGCACGTCAAAATTAAAATTTTGTAGCAATCATTACAGAATAACGGTGTAAGCTATTAAATTGATTCAAACGCCCTAATGTAATGTTATTTTTCCCCCTGCCTTCCGGAACCAGACCCCCAATTAAGCATGAACACGGTTCCGGGAAGTGCCTTTGCCTCGAGTCGCCAGACGAGGGAAACGCCAGGCCCAGCTATGCCGTTCCCGGCCACCATCATCCAGAACCGGAACTCGGTCCTTTGTGCTTCGCCTCTAACGGGGACACCCCCGGAGGGACGGCCGCGCTGGGACTCTTCTGGAGTCTTTAGCTCAGGGGCTCGAGAGTCCCCGCACTTCATCCCCACCGTCCACCCCCGCAAGTACGGGCGAACAGCAGCTCCGTACGGAGTTGTCGGGAATGGAATGGAATGCAAAGTTGGCGGGAGTTTATTACTCCCTACTTTATCGCAGAACCTGGACAGAGTCCCTTGCTGCTGGATGATTCTAATCGGGCTTGGTTTTTAAAAGGGTTATTTTATATCTCGGATCTAATTTTTTCAAGTTTTGTGTATTATTATTTTAGTGAATTTAAGACGGATTTAATTGCATTCCAATCCGTTGTTAAACCAGCGTTATCGAACCCATTTCATGGGCCGACCGCGGAAGGCTAGGCTTATAAAGCCTGTCCTCCCGACGTAATTCCCCTTCAGACCGCCAACTGAAGTCCTTTCGGTGCTAACGCTTAATAGGCTAGCAGGAATACGCCACAACGGGGCACTAGGCTATAACCTGACACAAACCCCGTCACAGTATCGAAGTCCACCGAACTTCGTAACATCGTTCCAAAGATGGTCCCCACTCGAGATGCCCAGTTACGGCAGTAGAGTCACGGCGTTCCTCGTCTCACCGCGGGCACTGGAATATCACGTGTTCCGGCATGTATAACTCCCGACGTTAGGGATAGAAGGTGTCTTCAGCTCTTCTTCCTCCACACAGGTATGAACGAAAGACCCCATGGCCGATCAGGAATTGTGTCAGCCAGAACACAGTTCACCAAACTAATGTAAGGTTTTATTATAATACATTATCACTTTTGTAAATCAAATGTACAAAAAATGACGGATTTTTAAATAATTGGAAAAATGCTATAAAATCACCAAAACATAAATAAATTATATTAATTTTTTTAGAGGTAATAAGTAGGTTAGAAATGAATTAATAATTGAGAGAACATTAATAATAATAACAATCTTCGTTCAGGAAAGACGTTTCTTTTATACGGATTTAAATACTAGATCGTAGATACCGGTGTTTTTTGGTGGTTGGGTTTCAATAACCACACATCTCAGAAACGATCTACCTGTGACTGTACAAGACAACATTTCATTTACATTCATACGTACATATATCATTCTCATACATCTGTAGTCAATAATTTACGGTGGTTCCGGAGAATAAACAGAAAAACAGAAAAACGTTTCTTCGATAACTGTTTTTATTAGTGAATTTTATTTTAAACTTCAAATAATCTAAGAGTACAAGGTTTTTAGTGCTTCTTAATTGACTTTGATTTAATGCCCTTGTGAAATATGAAAAAAAAGATGATCCTATTGTCTAATAACAAATCTTTTACTTTTACGACGAATGATAGTCAAAATTAAGAATCGGGTTTCATGCAAATCATTACGTTTATGACCCAATTAGTTCATCTACAAAAAAAAATGTATTTATGTATGTGGGTACCTATGCAGCTATATGTGTGTCGCACTGTTTTTGGCCTAATACGAAAGGTGGATCGAAAAATAAGTTACACCCTTGCCATGTTCTTAAACTGAAAGGGATATATTAATTTCTTGTGGTGGCATCAGTGGTTATGTTGTCTTTACGCTCCCCCAGCAGCAATTCTGTACGACATTCAGTACGTGTGTAGTATCGTTGTCAATATGGCGTATCCTCTAGAGGTTTCGTCCAGCATAGAAGTGCGTTCAGTAGTCCGACTTTTCTGGGCAAAAAATACAACTGTTGTGAAATTCATCGCTAAATTGTTGAGGTATACGATGAGAATGCAATGTCACGCTCCATGATCACAGAATAGTGCCAAATGTTCAGAAACGGAAGAACAAAGTGACGAATTGTGTGCTAAGCGTCCTTCAATTGCAAACACGACGGGTAACGCGGAACGTGAATCAAATGATCTTATGTAACCGGCGAATTACAATTAAAGAAACTGTAAGTGGAATTAACATCAGTTACGGTAGGTGTGTGGTTGCGATTATTCACAATCAGCTTGGTTACCGTAAAATCTATACACGACTGATTCCACATCTATTGACCGACAAATACAAACATCAACGTTTTGCGTCTGCTCTTTCTTTTCTTCAACGTTATTCCAGGACTGGTTGACAGTTCTTTTTAATCTGAGGGAGTTGTTTACAGTGAATTTATGTCCCAAGGAACAACAATCAATGCTGAATGTTACTATGAAACTTTAAAAAAAAATTGCGTAAAGCCATTAAAGATCGAAGACCCGAAATATTGAGCGATGGGTTCGTTTTTTCCACGAAAACTATTCCTCATTCAATTCATGTTACAAGGGAGTTACTGCAAAAATTCAAGCGGTAGTGTGGTCTCATCCGCCTTACTGCCCTGACCTTTTCTTTCTTTTTCCTGTTTAACCTCCGGGAATTAGCGTTCAGGTGATATGTATGAGTGTAAGTGAAGTGAAGTGTAGTCTTGTACAGTCTCTGTTCGACGATTCCTGATATGTATGGTTAATTTAAACCCAACCACCAAAGAACACGATCCACGATCTAGTATTCAAATCCGTATAAAAGTAACTGCCTTTACTAGGACTTGAACGCTGGAACTCTCGACTTCCAAATCAGCCGATTTGGGAAGACGCGTTCACCACTAGACCAACCCGGTGGGGATTTTACTGTTCTGACTTAGCACCCTGCGACTACCACCTGTTTGGTCCTCTCAAGCAAGACCTGGGAGGGGAGCGTTTTTTTAATGATGATGAACTGAAGGAAGCTATCCTTAAATGGTTGAAGGAAACTGGACGAAATTTTTATGAGAGTGGAATTGAAAAACTTGTCATAAGATATTAAAAGTGTTTATAAAAACTTAGGGATTATGTCGAAAAATAGATAAAAATATGTAGTTTATGTACAAATGTCTTATAAATGTGTTTGTTTCATAGAGAGGGTATAACATACTTTCTGATCGTCCCTCATATCTCATAATTAACTAAGCGATTTCCTTCAAATTTCCTTATATGTTTCTGTATATTGGGAATAATCTTTTTTTTCAAAATTCGTGAAAAGGGTGGGTTATGTCACGAAACAAAAACAATTTCAATTTCATGAGATAGATTTAATTTTATTTTATTTTCTTGAGAAAATTTTATTAAAGTAAATTTGTTATCTATAATGCATGTATAAATAATCCAAAATAAAAATAAAAAATTATTAAAAAATCAACTTTCAAAATATAAATATATATATTTTTTTGTTCTACTTCCCTTCGATTTAAATATTTTTAAAACTTTTTTGAAATTTTTTACTTCATATTCAGAGCTATCAAGAAATTTCTACATTTTTTTTTTAAATTTTAGACCCAGAACTAAAATGCAAATGTTATTATGTCATTTTTTTTCTAATTTTGGCCTTTATTGAAGGGGTGTTACATTTATTGAAAAACTTTAATTAAGCAAATTTGTTACGGTTAACCTATAAATGAATATTTTTAGGAAAATCTTTTTTAAATTTATTTCTCAACTCTAAAAAATATATACTCTTTTTATTGGCTCTCTTTTAATTTAAATTATTAATAGTCGGGAAAGTCATGCAGCAATACTTTCCCAGCTTTTTTCTATCTGTGTAGTATAATTAGAACGTTTTTCGACTAATAGATTTTTTGGTTACAGCTACATGTATCAGAAATTGTTAAAATTTTTACATGTATTCTTATGGACGTATTTTCGGGTTAATGAGGCTATGTATTTAACAACTTTAATTGTAGAAATCGAATTATCGAATCAACCCTCCCCCTCAACCGCATCATTTATAATAGGCTATTACATGTGGAAAGTACAAAAATCATGCCAAAAATCATTTTTCCATTTTTTTTTAACCCAAGTGATCATGAGACGTTGAAAAATGAAAAAAGAAAAAGAAAGTGGTCAATTTTGATCGTATGCATGTACATGTGTTGACGATTATTTAGGCTAACAACTTGAGATTAGCTACCCCAAAAATATTTGGTATAGCCAAACATAAAAATATAAAAACGTTTTAAACAAATATATAACTCGGAATAATAAATTTTATACTTGACACGGCTGATATCATTAAAATTTAGAGACAGAATCTCATAGGGGTGAGTAGATAGAAGGAATATATCAGTTTTCATACACCAGGTTATTTACTGAGAGCCGACCTCCGTGGCGCGAGTGGTAGCGTCTCGGCCTTTCATCCGGAGGTTCCGGGTACGAATCCCGGTCAGGCATGGCGTTTTTACACGCTAAAAATTCTCATTTCATCTCATTCTCTGAAGCAATGCCTAACGGTCGCCTAGGAAGCTAAAAAATATTAATTACTGGGAAGATTTAACATCGCTATTGCCGATTTTTTTTTTTAATTCTTTTCATTTTTCGACCTCAAAAGAAACTCGATTCGTTAGAATGAAATGTACACCCAAACAATAGTTTTCCTAGAAAGAGCCGTAAAAGCTTCAACATTAAAACATACGAGAGTATCTGCACGTGTTCGTTAGTAACTTTCGAAGATGATAAGTGTGCTGTTTAAATGTAAATTGAATAAAGTTCATTTAACATTTAACTCTTATCGATTCCATTTGTATTTAATTTCGTACAATTATAACCTCAAAACGGTGTCACACCAGAAGAAAAAATTAAAAAACATTTTTTTTTATTATAATTTATTAATATACTATAACTTTAACATATTAAACCGATTATAAATAAAAATTTGAAACAAAAGGAAAAAATGTGTTAACAAAACACTACTGTTATTTACGAAGGGAAGGAAATAATAACAGGTGTAGTTATGGGTCACTGAAGGCGGTCTGGGGGCAGGAGCACTAATAAATAAAATCAGAGATAATGTACGTCCTTTAATAATACAGTATAATATAATTTAGGACGTCCTAGTTAATATAAATTAAGGTTGAATAATTACATTTAATAAATACAGCAGTTCAAATAAATACATAAATATATATATATATATATATATATACACGAGTATATCAACACACTCGACTTGATTGAATAGATTGCTTCCGGAAGTACATAAAATATTGAACTGTCTTTTAATAAATCGCAGAAAATTTACATCGGCGATTATTTAAATGAAACTAAAGAGTAATAAATAAGCTTATCAGAAAATTAACAAACTATAATGAGTCTACTTATTTAGCGATATAATATGTTAATTAAGAACGGTAACCACATTTTTAATTAAAAACAAAAACACAAACTCGTTTTAATTATACATTATAACAAGTAATTCTATCCAAATTATTTGAAGTACTAGTAATACAAAGTTTAAATTGAACAATATAAAACTTTTCACAGGTATTAAAATAAAAAAACTAATCTAAGGAAGATTAAAATAATGGTTAATTGTATTTCAACTAACAAGAATTTCGTTATTCCAGTAATACAAATATTAAACGGAAATTGTAATTTATATATATAGGCGGACTCAAAATTTTACTTTTTTATTACAAACTCAAAGAAATTTTACAATAAAGTTCAACAGTTATAAAAATAAAAATAGAAGCCAACGTAACTTGTTTAACGAGCTAAAACATTATGCTGTTGTCCTACATCATGAAAGGTTTCTTTAGTCTGCAAATCGATTTTTGGCACGTGACATAAGATAAAATTTCCCAGACGTCATTTATTATTATACCGTAAAGGTATACCACAAAACGTTTTGTAATTACGAGTATTATAAAAACGATGTTTAAAATTTTCAAAATTAATTAAATTTCTCGTTATAAATATAAACAAAATTGAATATTATTAAAAAAAAAAATGCTTTCATCTACGCTAATTTATCCAAAACTGTGGATCGCTGTAAAATGTTTTAAAGAAAATATTCGATGCTACAAGGGAGACACGTTATAAATTAATGTAATATATATAAAATAATGTACCACGAACTTCTCCCGGGACTTTCATAACCTATTCTACTCGTGAAAATAAAGGAAAAGGTTTATTTAAACGTCCTAATATGTTTCGTTTGCTAGTTACGACTAGGGAAAGATTTCCCTCGGATTTCAGATACCCCGGTGTATTGAAATTTTTAGGACGTTATTGAAGGGGTAAAATTAGTGATTTGTTATGGTTTATGACCTGAAAAATCGAATAAAATAGGTTCCACAATCGTATCTGAGTAGTTTTTCAAAAATATGGGAAGAAAACAAATAGACTGGGAGTAAGAACCCGTGTTTTTTTTTTTTTTTATGTTTGACGTAGAATAACTTTTTAACCCTAGAATGGTACGTATACGCCTATTAGACGTAGTTCAGTAGTTGAACAGCCGCCATTTTGTTTTGGAGGAGAATAATACCCCTGCCTTCTAGATATACTACACCTGACTCTCCATTGGAGGATTAGTGTACTTCAAACCTCAGAAGTGTTCACATCAAGGTCAGTGCATTTTTTCTAACAAATCCTACCACGCCTCTCAGGCGTGTTGGTACTATTCTTGATGTATTTTTTTTTGCTAAATATAGCAAGCTATAATGCTTACATTATTTATTTGCACAATTTTTTTATGAAAAATAATGGTGACAAGAAGCTTTTGTCAAGATTTCACTTCCTCATGAAATTGGCCGATCAACTGTCAATTCCGTGGACGATGGAGAGACTGAAACAGTCACACATGCCTCACAACCTACGAAGCATCATAAAAGATTGTCTCGGTGTGACGGATGCGCCTGTTGAAATACAAGCGGCATCAAAATCTGAAAAAAGGCAGTATTGTACGTACTGTTCTTATGAGTAAAATGACCTGCTGCAACTGCAGAAAGCCAGTGTGTGGCGAACATTGTTTCAACATTTGCCAAGTTTGTAAAAAATAATAAATTTATGACCAATTTTTGTTTAAATCTCATTAAAGTGTTTTTTATATACCTCATCCTTTCATTTAAACATTTTTATCTGCTTGAAAAAATTCCTGGGAATCGAATTCAAATTTATTTTCTATAATGATGTTTTCTTACTTGCAGTTTTGTTTAATATTTTAATTCTAAGAGCAGTTTTTCATTCTATGATATGTAGTAAGTATGCAAATAGAAGAAGATTTAACATTTATTGACATTTACAGAATTTAAAATATTTATTATACCATTTTTTGGCACTTTTCAGGGCTGTACGTCTATAAGACGTATAGGTACCATTCACTATTGTTGTGTATAGGTACTATTCTAGGGTTAAATGGGTAATAAACGTATAAAACTTGTAGAGAATTTAATTCTGAACAAAATGGTTAAGTTGAATAAAACAAAGAAAAATTCGAATTTTCTTTTTAGTTAGAATTTTTTTTTTGAAACAATACTTACTATATTTGTCAGAAAAGTACTTATTTAATGTAAACAATAAGAAAGTTTCTTTTTTGGTGATGTGAAAAATTTATAAAAATAAAATTTACTGTTGAAAATTGCTATTAAAAGAATTTAAATAAAAAAAACTAGAAATTATACAATTGTAAAATTAAAATAAATAAACAATATTTAGAGAATAAGTTTTTTAATAATGATAAAAATACAATAAATTATTTGAAATACCCATTTAACAAAGTTATTGTACGTCAAACATAAAAAAACAGGGTTTTTTGCCCCAATTATTGGTTTTCACCCCAGATTTGTAAAGAAAAAAAAAACTACTGCAGATACGGTTCTACTTTGTCGATCGGTTCAAAAACCAAACGAAATCACTAATTCTGCTTCTTAATTAACGTATAAAAATTCGTTTCATCGGGGTAACAAAATCCGAACAAAACATTTTACTAGCCGTGGCACGCAAACGAATCATTTTTGAACATATGTTTACGTGAATTTTTTCCATTATTTTTACAGTGAAGAATAGATTGTGAAAGTCCAGGGAGAACTTCGTCATATATACAATATATCTACATAAAACTCTGCCCTCAACTAAACACTATACTAGACATTTAAATAAATAATGTACAACAGGAAATCAGCTTTCATAGTCCACATTTCAAGGAAGACTGATAATAGAAACCCCAAGAAAAATCCTCCTTTTTTTATCTAGAAGAAGGAAAAAATAAAAGCGTTTATTATTATAAAAAAAATTAATCGGATATAGAAATTCCAAATTAACAAAACTGAAAAAATTAATAAAATAAAAAAGCTGGTTATAGGACTTGTGGGTAGTTTCTAATGCACGGCTTTGACACACATACCCACACAACTTAATTTATAATTTTATTTAAATAAAATAATATTATATATTAAATAATATTTTTCCGTTTATTTAATTCAAAGATTCTAACTAAAGCGCAAGCGCATACCGTATTTAATTCCCGCGGGTGTGGCGGTACTAACTAAATCAATGTAATTTCACAACTTACATAGAACAAATTTCACTTGTACAGTGGGCACACTGGTGTAGCCGCGAGGCTTAATCCACCAGGTACCGAGTCAACCCAGGCGATCAAGTTCTAGACCCGGCCGGACCGAGTTAATTTTTTACACTTTAAATATTATTCATTTATTTAATTCTACCGCTCACCTGTGACGTCACTACATAGCAGAAGACAACAACATCATTTTTTTTGGGTGGAGGTTCAATTTTGCAAAATTATTTTTTGCAAATATTGTTATTTTTTAATCATTAACAAATGCGCCTAAGAAAAATAAGACCTTAATTAGGGGAAATCTTGAGATACTGAGTGAGGGTGACCTTGTTCTACGGTCTCATCTGCTAGACCTTTTTAAGTTTAAAATTTAATGTCATCAATGCCCCGTATATTGAAGTAATCTGACCACATTTTATCAAAATCGGTCCTGTAGTTCTAGAGATATAAGGTGATTTAGAGGCCAACACGAACACATACACTTATAGATCTTATTCTGTAGCTCACCTGTGACGTCACAACATAGCAGTTGTTTAGAGCATATTTTTTTGTGTGTGTGGGTGGATTTTGCAAAAACGTTTTTTCTTCAGGTATTGTAATTTTTAATTGTTAACCAATGTGCCTTAGAAAAATATGGCCTTAGGCGAAATCTCGAGATCCTGAGGGTGACCTTACCCAACAACCTTACTCCCTTGACCTTTTAAATTGAAAATGCAATGACATTAATGCCCCATACAAAGTAGTAATCTGACCAAGTTTGGTCAAAATCTGTTCAATAGTTCTGGAGACATAAGGTTATTTAGAGGGAAATATCGAATACACGTATATACGAACATTAAGATCCGCCAAATTTCTATTCGGTTTTTTAGCTTCCTTAGGTGTGAAAACGTCAAGAACCGGTGAAAACCGCATATGCTCAAATCGGACCGATTACAATGATTTGCCTCCTAGAGCTATAGCTCTAGACGGCTAAGTAAATGTGTTCCATAGTTGCGAAAAAGAAAAAATGAATTGTAGAAAGTATAAAATCAAATAAATATTTAATTCTATTCAACAGCAAACCTTGCAAAATAAACATGATCTCATTACAGAACGTTTCCTATTCTATGAAAACCCTCTAAGAGTGCTCGTATGCGATCAATATTCATTTACATTAAAATATACTGCATTCAAATGCAATAAACACGCCGCCTTTTTTTCTCAATGCAATACACTTATTCTTTCCTTACATATTCCAATGTTAATTATTGAAATATATCCTATCTTCAATATTACTATGTCTGGGAATTATATCCCGAATAAATAAGAACATATTATTATATTGGGCGATAAATATGCTTAAAAAAATAGCGAAGATGGATATAAAAGTTTATTATAAGTTACACTAAAACCAAGCCAAATCACTGTAAGTAAAGATAGTATTTTAATAAAAATTCGATGCTTTGTTTTTTTAAGTCAAAATCCTTATTGTTTTCGACCAAAATAAAAAAAGAGAAGATAGTATATTAAAAGATGGTAATATAAAAATACAAAATACACTATATAAAAAGATAGGTCTATGTATTAAAAAATCGTATAATACTATTAACAGGTATTGCAGCCATATAAAGTATGGATGCAATGCAGACAGACCTGTTGCCTAAAAAAATAGGGAACGATTGAAAAAAAAAATGCAATGACCACCTTTACGGTATAATTAGTATACAATCTTTGATCGTTTATTGAGTATATGCACCCTAATTCCTTATCGTATGAAAAGAACAACCTCATACATTACAGAAAGGTATATAGAACTCGCACAAGAAAGTTATATCCAGTTTTAACGAAAAGGTGGTTGTTAAAATATTAGAACATATTGCGCAATATATCCCTTACACTGTACAATACAACAAAGATATCCAATTAAAAAAAAAACTTTTTAAATCAATACTCAGAAATCCCTTAAATGTTTTTTTTTTTTTAAATAAAACTATAATACTCCCTCTTTTTAAACACATGGACATGAGTTTTCAATGATCTTTTCCGAAGTTGAAAACGTAATAAAATTACTAAAAATAAGAATTTTTCATAAACAAAAAAAAAAAAGAATTAATTTTATATTTCATTTTCAAGTAACACGATAAAATTTTAATTACACCTTAAAACTGTTGCGTAATTTCCTGTTTTTTTTTTTTAATTTTTTTTACAGTAAATTTGGTTTTACAAATTTTCACATCACCAAAATAAGTACTTTTCTGACAAATGTAGTAATGTACTGTTTTTAAATAAAATTCGTATTTTTCAAGCTTTTCTTTATTTTATTCTATATATCTTACAGCATTTCGTTCAGAATTAAATTTTCTAAGTTTTATTTAAAAATTTTGTGTTTATAACCCATTTAACAAAGTTATCGTTCGTCAAACGTAAAAAAAAAACCAGGGTTTCTATACCCCAATTTATTGGTTTACACTACATATTTCTCAAAAACTACTATAGATACAGTTCTCGGATCTATTTTATTCGATTTTTCAGATCAATAACCATAAAAAAAATCACTAATTTTGTCCCTTAAATAACATCCTAAAAATTTTAGTACGACTTAATTTCACCGGGGTAGCTGAAATCCGAGTGAAATCTTTTCCTTACCGTACCTAGCAAACGAAGCATTTTAAGACAAAGTTTATTTGCACGAGTAGAATAGGTTATGAATGTCCTGGGAGAA
Source organism: Lycorma delicatula (assembly GCF_047948215.1). Taxonomy (NCBI): domain Eukaryota; kingdom Metazoa; phylum Arthropoda; class Insecta; order Hemiptera; family Fulgoridae; genus Lycorma; species Lycorma delicatula. The sequence continues at coordinate 132,582,449 of NC_134462.1, read as the reverse complement.
CTTCGTGATACACTCTGTATATGTATATAAAAAATAAACATAAAAGTTTTTTTTTTGTAAAATTTATACAAATTCATTCTTTTGTTTTAATTTCAGATTTAGAATTTTGGAAAATAATGGGTTTTGTCTAGCCGGAAAAAGAAAGAGCTTTTTCGGTTCAAGATTATAAGAAGTAATTGTTGCGACCTAATGTGTACAATTGAAATGTCTACTGCACGGTAAGATATTAATATCTGCTGTGCAGTGACATGGTTGTACTCGGCAACACTAAGACGTAAGTGAAGGTCTTCACATCTTACAACAGTGAGAGAGGTTTTGATTATTAATAAATTATTATAATTTAAAAATTCAAACCAAAAGAATTTTATTTTATATATTATAATATTAATGAAATATATTTAATATTAGAATACGAAAATTATAAATTTTAATCGAAATTATTATACATTCTAAAGATTAAGTTAAAAATTATAAAAAATAAAAATAAAACATTTAATGATGAATAAATAATAATAACAAGAGATAAATATTAAAAGTTAAAAAACACGACTCCCAAAAAAAACATAGCTCACAAACTTTGCTCTTTAATATAAGATAATAACTAATGTAGGATAATTAAGGAACGTGCGGGCACAATCGGTTCAGCCGTTAAGCTACTAAAGTGGAATACTCCTTTTTGGGTAGTCGTGTAATAATAATAATTTAAATTTAAATTTCTAGGAGAATTATCTGATTGATTCTTCTCCCATCGAAACCGGCGTAAGACAAAGAGATTTGACTTTTTTACAGCTTTTTAACTGTGGTCTTGAAAACGTAGATAAAGAATGGAACATAAATTTAGGCAAAATTAGCGGATTAAGACTGGGAACTAAAGGACTAAGATTAACTGTTTAACTTTCGCTGATGATATAGCATTATTAACTAAAAACCGGAAAGAAGCTGAACAAAAAATTAAAGAATTAAAAAAAACAAGCTGCTAAAATGGGATTAAAAATCAAGTTTGAAAAAATGAAAATTTCTGACTAATAATAAAATCTAATAATAAATTTTAAGTTTTAAGTTTTAAAAAATTGAGAAAGTGGATAACTTCAAATTTCTCAGAGAACAGATCGGTTGCAATTCTTTAGATAAAAAAGTGTTAACAGTTAAGAGGTAATAAAATGGAATTAGCTTTCCAACTAACGAAAAACACATATAACAAACAGTTCTTATCGAAGAATATTCAAAATTTCGACAATATAAACTGTGATAAAGCCTGTATGCGGCAGAAACCCTAAGACTATGCGACAAAAGTCTACTAGAAAAAAAAGAAATGAAAATTGTAAGAAAAATTTTAAAATAATCAAGTAAAATTAATTCCAAATAACAAATTTTGTCGTCCTCTTCGGCGCGAGTGGTAGCGTCTCGGCCTTTCATTCGAAGGTCCCGGGTTCAAATCCCAGTCAGGCATGGCATTTCACACGCTAAAAAAATTGTCATTCATCCTCTGAAGTAATACCTAACGGTGGTCCCGGAGATAAAAAAAAAGAAGACTTTATACTAATATTCAAAAACTGAATGAAACGACGAATTGCATTTTGCTCCCATTTATTTAGAATGAATAACGGTAGATTAACTTAACAAATTTTGATTTCTTCCAAAGTAAGAACAACTAAAGGCAAAGGTATTACTTCAGAGGATGAATGAGGATGATATGTATGAGTGTAAATGAAGTATAGTCTTGAACAGTATCAGGTCCACCGTTCTTGAAATATATGATTAATTGAAACCCAACCACCAAACACACCGGTATCCACGATCTAGTATTCAAATCCGTATAAAAGTAACTGCCTTTACTAGGAAGTCCAAGAAGATCTAAAACAACTGAAGATAATCGAAAAAATTATAAGGGAAAGAGCAATTTTAAATAGAATATAACAAGATGAAAGTTAAAGGTTCAAAGAAGCTCCAAAACGCAAGAACAACAGTGCTGAACTTTCTGAGGAACGAAAGAGAGAGATATATATCAGAAAGAATGAAGAGGTACTGGGCAGATAGAAAAACAGGAAAAAAATTAACCGCAAATAAATAAATGATCTAACGTATTCCAAGTTGAACTATTCGGAGAAAAAAATAATTTACTTAATTAAAAGAAATAGCTTTATTAAAAATGAACGCTAACCTCATAATGTAAAATTTATCTTTGCAAAATTTTACATATTTTTAACCTTTTTCGAATTAATTCAACAATAAAGCATTTTATTCATTATTATTTTAGACGATATGACCCCAAATCAAATAATATTTTTTACATGACCGCAAATAAAAATATTTACCGCAATTAGGACAATTCCTTTGGTAATTACAACAATACTTATCTGAAAGTAAGGATATAAAATAAAAAATACGTGAAATTAAAATAAAAGTAGAATAAGAATAATTAGAAATATAATAATAATAATAATAAACGTCAAAACTTTTTAAAATAACAACGTACAGTATTTTTTCAGTTACAATTTATGTTTGAACAGAACTTTTAACCGGAGGATATTCAACCAAAAAGACAGACAGGTAAATAAAATAATAAAGAAAGAAGTACAAACAAAAAGATTGTATCATACCAATATTACAACGATAGCGATCTGAGGCGGTTCACCGGGAAGTGACGCTAATAGACTACTATTACAAGAAACGACCGGCAACTAGTAACAAAACACAGCTGTGCAGTGGCATGGTTGTACTCTGTAACGGTAAGATGGAAGTGAAGGTTCTCACATCTCATACCAGTGAGAGAGAGAGAAAGAATATTAAGAGACAGGTTGTATTTAATGTACAATATCTCGACATAAAAAAATATTTCTAGAAAAACTTGTCGGTAATATTTTATTGATATTTATTTTTAATGATATATGATGCTTTATGACACACTTATCGATGAGTTCATTACAATATATTTTAATAATAATAAAAAAAGACTACAATTTTCTTGTAGTTTTAAAAATAATAACAATAATAAGATATAAACTTTCAAATATAAATGCAAATAAAAATAATAAAGAAGTTGTTTTTTTCTGTCGTATAATATCTAATTACCAATATCCTCCTAACACTACTCGTATTTCCATAAATCAATCTACATCCATTACAGGAGTTACCATAAATAGGAAAACATATAATTATAGAAATTCTATCTAAAGTATTAATATAACAAGTTCATTAGAGCTTTGAAACCTCTATTGAAAATAAAAATATCCCTTTCGGCACGCCGGAAGGCGGAGGTAGATTTCAGCGATGCTCAGTAGGGAATAAAAAAGATTTCCACCATAAAATTAAGAAAAACTTCAAATTTACTGAATACGACAATGGTTACATGTGAAAAAAGTTTCACATGTTTAGCATATGGCAAACCCCATCTTCTTACAATTCCAGCAATATTTTGTTCATCCCTAACCGTAAGGGTTGGTCATATCAAAAATTATATCAGACAAACGTTTTATATGATGTTTAGAGGACTAACGACCGCTTTAAACCGATTCGATACTGTGCCTATTAAGGGAGGTATGATTTTTTTTTGTCTTCGAAACCCCATTTTTCCACCCTTTGGGCCATTTTTTGTTGATATCAAAAAACTTTACTTAGATAACTTTTAGAACTTTATCCAAAGAATAGAGGAACTTTAAACGAATTCGATATTTTACTTAATAAGAAAGTTACAGCGATATTTTATTTTTTCGAAAAACCCCCATTCTTTTTTTCTATCCTTATTTTCCGATTTTGCCCATTAACGAACTCAACTGACATTTTGGGTCGTTATATTTTATGTATCAATTTAAAAGTGATTGGTACAAAATTACGGCAGTTATCGTGCCCACGAAAAAGTGAAAAATATATATAAACTTTTGAACTGACGGTGGTTTTGGGGTCTAGAGAATGTTACACGGGAAGATACGTCGAAATTTTCCTGAAGTAGAATCACGGTATCCATTACATGAGGTTACTAAATTATATAATCGCCACATGAATTAAGACATTTATCGTAGCGATACACCAGCTTAAATATACCCTCGTCGTATTCTGCCGCCGATTCATTTAGCCACTGATTAACAGCATTTTTAAGTTCGTCGTCACCCGCGAATTGCTTACCGCTCAAAGTTTTTTCAACTTCCCAAAGAAACGGTAATCAGAAGGAGCTAGGTCCGGACAATATGGTGGATGATCGTATATTTCAATGTGTAAACACTTGTTTTTGGGGGTCGCTACATCCCTACATCTAGTGCATATCCCGGAGGGTAGTTCCGCCACACAAATCATCTTCTGGGAGATGAGAAATTCAATACATTGAATTACTACGATTTTTTTAGAAAATAGTTTAACTATATAAACCGCAATAGTAGGTTTTATAAATACACTGATGGAAATTTTTGCCGAGGCATTCGCATCGATGGCATCCTGACCAGAGATCAAACGGCTGACTGTGTTGTTTTATCAAATTTAAAGGGATATAAAAGACGCCCTCCAGTAAAGCTCATCAGAACTAGGAACAAAGAGGTGTGGTGTGGCAACCACCGAGATAATCACACGACCGGGAAGATTGTCTTCCCTTACTGGGGGTCAGGATGTTTTGATTTAATGTGGCATTAATAAAATTTTAAGAACATGATGAAATATCCCTTGACCCCTAGAAAAAAAACGTAAATTCATTAAACAAGAAAACTACTAAAGATTTTATTATTATTATTGTAGATAATTACGGCCAAAAATAATTTCTTTATTTCTGCTAATTTTTATTTATCATTCGAATGCTGGAGATTACTTTTATTTTTCATTATTTTTTTTTAATTCGTCCATTTTAAAATTGTAAATAAATACATTTAGAATCAAACTCTTTATTTTGTTATTTCACAATGTTGTACAGAGAACAACGAGTAGTATGCAGAGATAGTAATATAAATTAGTAAGCAGCTGCCAGCGCTAAAAGAAAAAATGACTGTTAAAAACAAATGGGCCATTCGATTATTTTCTTTAACCAGTTTACGAATTTTAAAGAAACACCTGCTAAAAGTTATTACAATTTACTATTATAAAGAGATCAACACAACAATTTTCGTAATGATAATGCAATTTTTTATTTTAAAAGTAACTCAGTTAAAGGTCAACCAACTATTTATAACGGATAAATTTATTCAGAGAATATTATCTATCTTACATCAAATCATAGTTAGCAAAAATTATTTTAAAATTTCTATATTATTAAGTATTCTGCATAAATAACAATTTTTATATATCTACTACATGAAATATAAATACGGAATACTAAAGATAAAAATGACCTTCTTACTTTAAAAAGTACATTTTTAATATTTCATTTAAACAGTTTGTATCTAACCCAACCTTAATAACAATCAATAAAGACTAGAAATGCTGGAACCGGAGTAAATTTTCTGTTTTATTATTACTTGCAAAGGTCGAGAATAAAGTTTATTCTCGACCTTAAAAAAAAAAAAAACAAAAAAAAAAACAATTTATATTTTCAATTCTTATTTTAATCTCAACTTTCTTAATAAATTTGTACCAAATTCAGATTACTACTAACAAATAACTAAGCTTTAATTCGGTTCCAAAAATTTTTTAAATATTCTTTTAAAAATTGAAAAAAATAATTTTTGTTTTCTGAAATATTTTTTTATTTAAATGGGTACATCCAAAAAAAAAAAACATTATCACATGCAAAAATGGGTTTGCAAAAAAAAGAGAAAGGTATAAATCCTGCGTATTGATAAAAATATTGAAAAAAGTAGTGCGTGATAAAAGGAACATTACTGAGCGTAAGGCTCTGCTGGAATATGTATTATTATATAAAATTGTCATGCAAAATTTAAAACGAAATAGTTTTTTAAGAGCGATTTTCATATAGATTTAAATTTTAGATATATTAACGCAAATTTTTCAACTGGTTTTCTAGAAGTTCAACGTTCCAGTATATATTATTAGAAATATCCTGCAACAACCCAATACGTTATTCGTAAGCGTTTCGATAAAACAAAATATTTTTCAAAAAATTTATGTGAACAATGTAACGTTTAATTTAAATATTTTCCACCTACTTTATCTTAAAAACAACTGACAATACAGTTATTTCTGATGCACGGCTTATACACGCAACTTAATTAAAAATATTTATCATTTTATTTAAATACAATATATTTTCGTTCGTTTAATTCAATGATTCTAACTAAAGCGCGCGTGCATACAGTATTTAATTCGCACGGGTGAGGTGTACTAATGTAATTTCAAAACTTACATAGAACAAATATCACATGTACGATGGACAGACTGGTGTAGCCGCGAGACTTAACGCACCAGGTACCGAATCGACCGAGTTCGAGACCTGACCAGACCGCGTTACGTTTTTACACTTTAAATATTATTCATTGACCCACCGGGTTGGTCTAGTGGTGAACGCGTCTTCCCAAATCAGATGATTTGGAAGTAGAGATTTCCAGCGTTCAAATCCTAGTAAAGCCAGTTATTTTTACACGGATTTGAATACTAGATTGTGGATACCGGTGTTGTTTGGTGGTTGGGTTTCAATTAACCACACATCTCAGGTACGGTCGAACTGAGAATGTACAAGACTAGACTTCATTCACACTCATACATATCATCCTCATTCATCCTCTGAAGTATTATCTAAACGGTAGTTACCTAAACAGGAAAAAGAAAGAAATATTATTTATTATTTAATTCTACCGCTCGCTTGTGACGTCACAACATAGCAGTAGTTTAGAGCAATTTTGTGGATGGAGGTGCGATTTTGCAAAACGCCTTTTTGTAAATATTGTTAAAATATGTGTCTAAGAAAAATAAGACCTTAATTAGACGAAATCTTGAGATACTGAGGGTGACCTTGCTCTACAGCATCCCCATGTTGACCTTTTAAGTTTTAATGGCATCAATTTCCCATATGTAGAAGTAAGTAATCTGACCAAGTTTGGTCAAAATCGGTCCAGTAATTCTATATATAAAGTAATTAAGAGGCCGACAGTGAACCCACACTCTCGTATAAACGAATATCCGGAAAATATCCATCCGGTTTTTTGGGTTCCTTAGGTGTCAAAACGTCGATTTGGTGAAAATCTTATATGACCAAATTGGACCGGTACAATAATTTCCTTTCTAGAGCTATAGCGCTATCTAGACGGAAAATTAAAATTTTAATCATAATTTTATTGTTACATTTTTAATAATCCGAAACTCATAAAGCAATAAATTTTAACCCATCATCAATATTTTTCCCCATCAAGTGATCTGTACAACAAAATTCTTGTTCGACGAGTCATTCTGTACAGGAAAAGGTTTTTCAAAATACTATATTAGTAAAATAAAAAACGTTTTCATTTTATCCACTACTGTACTTGATATACAAAATATTCAAAAGGCTAATATTTACTAGGAGATTCCTTATGTATCTCCAACTATACTGATGATTACCTATACATGAAAGTATCCTATAACGATAAAAAACATTTATTTTATTTAAAAACAAATTATTTTTACGAGAACAATTTATAAAGTCAAGTCACTGATAATTAAAACTGAAATTGGTATAATTATAAAAAAAATATGTATGTACATTTTAAATGTACATTAAAAAAAGTAGAGTTCAAAATTGACTAGCCTAATCTCACCAAGACAAATTATACTCAACAGTAGTTATAAACGTACTAAAATTATGATTCTATAATTGAAAAATTATGTTACATCCGTTGCTTAGATCACCGTTAAAAATAGATTTCCCACAGAGCAGAGGAACTTAAAAAGCATTCTTATTTTTATTATTTTTTTTAACCATAAATCTACCTTAATTTAAACAGTTAAAATTAAGACAGTTACATCTGATAAAAGAAAACATTTATTTAAAATTTGCTAAGTAAATTTGAATATTTTTTCAATTACACGTAGTATACTAATAAAAAATATTAATATCAGGATTTTCTTTTTAACTGAAGACGGTGAATTAAGTGATAAGACCTTTTCTTTAAAATTTGTGGTTAAAAGTAAGCTTATAAAATAATAATAATCACAATTTCTTAATACTAGTACTTAATATTAGTCTAAAGACTATTTTATTGATAAAACCATTTCCGAATAACTGTGTTATCAATACATTGTTTAATTTAACTTAAATTTTTTATTTATATTACCATGAATAAGTGTAAGAAAGCCGTAATATAAAACCTTGATTAAATCAGTTTCTGTTAACCGACATCTTGGTTAACCGATCGATACCCTTTATATTACAAATTGCAATACGTTGCATACACCAATTATACTATTAAAAAAAAAAAAAAAATCATAATATTTAATAATTTAGTTCTTGAAACGAAAGTTTAAGAAATTTAAGTATTTCGATAAAACAATTTGCTCAACATTTTTAAGAGTAAAATCTATGGAAAAACAAAACAAAAATCACCAACTACTCGAATAAAAATATTAACTTTGCACGAATACAATTTTAATACATAAAGAAAGAAACCAGTTGATCAGTCATTTAGAAGATGGCAACAAAAGAATAAAAAATTCATTTCTCTTAACGTGGAATGAATGTTCAGTTATATCGAAAATTCATTCGCTTATAACGATTCTTTTGAAAGGTGTACTATCAACAATAGATCTCGCTCATTTTGTACTAAATTTAACAAAATGATAATTAAAATAAATTTAAAAACAATACTATGACTATAATTGCCGCAGATGGTTTAGCCAAGGCCAAAAATAATCTTACTCTATTATACATTTTGTAAGAAATATCTTTCCAGAAAAATCGGACATGAGTGAATGGTGACTCAGTCATAAGACTGGAACGTTCTTCCAGGAATATAAACCCAGTTATTTATTTTTTTTAAATTTGAGGAGAAAATTATAAAAAAAAAAATATTAATTCATCGAAAATCAACGGAAGATTAAGTATTTAACAATATTATGAGAAAGAATTAAATTCTGTTCAAAACTAAATCTTAAAAACTATATTAGGCTTAAAAATTGAATAAACAGTAAAAAATGAAGTATCTAACGCGCAGCAGCTGAGAGAGGCTGGAAATAGGTGAATGACGTTACGTGTAGATATTATCAGAGGTATCTGACACGATCTTCTGTACTCTTCTCATCCAGAACTATGAAAACTGACGGCCGTTACTTAGAAATAGAAAGCTTTATGAAAAATCTTTATATATACGTTGTTCTATATAATTTAAATTTTCATAAAAATTGCAAAATGAATTGGGACATTACGTTACACATACATACAATTAAACGAAGTTCCAAAATGTTAAATTAAAACAAGACACTGAGATCAATTAAAAAAGCTTTGAGAGTCCTTGTGCCTTATTAAAAATTAAAACTATTAAATTAAGCTACAGTTTACAGTTTAGCTTTGCACCTTTATAATTAAAGAATAAGACGTTATTTTTACTATGTTTTACCTGTATAATATTATCATTTAAATAAAAAAATATATTTATTATTTTAAAAATCAAATAAAACCTTTCGTACAATTTGTTAAAAAATCCCCTATCAGAATTGTCGAGCAAGTGGGAGGGAATATGGTTGTGATTTGTAGATGTATGAGAAACACTCTGATGTAAGTAGAAGGGATTTACCCAATATTTCATCGGTCTTGTTTTTTAAGACCACTCCCTTTACGAATATCCTTCCTACTGTCTACAACTCTACTCGTGAGTTATCAACATAGCCAAACCTCATCATATGACGTCATTTTTATTTTTAAATATTTGTTTTTCTATTTTATTTGTTTAAATTTTTCAGGAATAGAAAAAACCGTTTTTAAGAAATTTAAACAACTATAAATCTTATTTTCATAAAAAAAAAATAGCATTAACGAAAAACAACGTTAAATAACAACAGATAAGCTTAAATAAGGTTCACGGAAATAAGATTAGTAATTTTTTTTACTTCGCTTCTACCAAAGATCTTTTATAGAGTTTGAGTTGAAAATACTTTTAATATCAGTATGACTTCATGTTTTAAATCATTAAAACAACTAAATTTTAAGTAGTTATGAAGATAAAAAAATAAAAATTGCGTTCAAATCTTTTTATGTAATCATTCTATTGTTTGATTAAAATGTCTGTTGTTTTTTGTTTTTTTTCAATACTACAGTACAATCAGAAGGACTTGTAGAAACGTTTTTTAAGAATTAATAAAAATTGGGAAAATTTTTAAAAGTTGAGTTGAACACATAAATAAATATTGAAAGGAGAGTGGAGGAAATTTTAGGAGAAGACCAATTTGGTTTCAGGAAAAGTATAGGGACAAGGGAAGCAATTTTAGGCCTCAGATTAATAGTAGAAGGAAGATTAAAGAAAAACAAACCAACATACTTGGCGTTTATAGACCTAGAAAAGGCATTCGATAACGTAGACCGGAATAAAATGTTCAGCATTTAAAAAAAATTAGGGTTCAAATACAGAGATAGAAGAACAATTGCTAACATGTACAGGAACCAAACAGCAACAGTAACAATTGAAGAACATAAGAAAGAAGCCGTAATAAGAAAGGTAGTCCGACAAGGATGTTCCCTATCTCCGCTACTTTTTAATCTTTACATGGAACTAGCAGTTAATGTTGTTAAAGAACAATTTAGATTCGGAGTAACAGTACAAGGTGAAAAGATAAAGATGCTACGATTTGCTGATGATATAGTAATTCTAGCCGAGAGTAAAAAGGATTTAGAAGTAACAATGAACGGCATAGATGAAGTCCTACGCAAGAACTATCGCGTGAAAATAAACAAGAACAAAACAAAAGTAATGAAAAGTAGTAGAAATAACAACGATGGACCGCTGAATGTGAAAATAGGAGGAGAAAAGATTATGGAGGTAGAAGAATTTTGTTATTTGGGAAGAAGAATTACTAAAGATGGACGAAGCAGGAGCGATATAAAATGCCGAATAGCACAAGCTAAACGAGCCTTCAGTAAGAAATATAATTTGTTTAGATCAAAAATTAATTTAAATGTCAGGAAAAGATTTTTGAAAGTATATGTTTGGAGTGTCGCTTTACATGGAAGTGAAACTTGGACGATCGGAGTATCTGAGAAGAAAATATTAGAAGCTTTTGAAATGCGGTGCTATAGGAGAATGTTAAAAATCAGACGGGTGGATAAAGTGACAAATGAAGAGGTATTGCGGCAAATAGATGAAGAAAGAAGCATTTGGAAAAATATAGTTAAAAGAAGAGACAGACTTATAGGCCACATACTAAGACATCCTGGAATAGTCGCTTTAATATTGGAAGGACAGGTAGAAGGAAAAAATTGTGTAGGCAGGCCACGTTTGGAATATGTTAAACAAATTGTTAGGGATGTAGGATGTAGAGGGTAAACTGAAATGAAACGACTAGCACTAAATAGGAAATCTTGGAGAGCTGCATCAAACCAGTCAAATGACTGAAGACAACAAAAAAAACATAAATAAAAATGATATAATATTTTTTTTTAAAACTTAAATTAATAAGAAAACAATGTAAAACATTTTCTCCTATTCTTGTCTGATATCATGATTTACATTTTTGATTTTATGGTATATAGTAAATAAGTAGATTAATTTATTTTTTAACTTTCTTTTTAATGTTTAAATAAAAACAGGGGTCCATGAAGAAACGGAGAAACTTTCGCCACGTAGGAACTGAAAAGAATCACCTACCTGAATTAAAAATCACTAAATTACTTTATTCGGAGCCATTTGAAAACGATAACGAACCAGCAAAAGATTAATACTAAAGAAGAGTTACTCATTAAAATACGAAATGCTATTGAATTTATACGAAACGATCCTAAGATGATACGGAAAGCCACCGGAATATTTTACGTCGGGCAGAACGCTGTATACATTGTGAAGGAGAGAATTTTAAACAATTAGTGTATAACTGAGGTTTGTAATTCTGTTACCATTTATCATTTTATTTTATTTTTTAATATATTAAAAATAGTGTTTATTAGGAAAAAAAGAATAATACGATTTTCTGTCTTTTTCCGTCTGTTTTGCTTCAATAAAAAACCGATATTTAAAAGTTTTTATTTACTTTTTATTGGTTATATTTACATTAATTTAGTCAAAGTTAAAAATCTCTGTTTTGTTACTAAATCTTCCGCATTTATTAGTAATGTAACAAAGTTATTGTATTACAAACCTAAAAAAAAAATTTCCGTTTTTCGAACCGAATCTTGTGTTTTAATCAGTCGCATATTTTAAAAATTACTGGAGTTATCGTTCAGCGACCTATTCTATCCTACTTCCCAGCTGAAAATACATTTAAAAAAAAAACCACCAACTTTACTCCTTAATTTTGGTCCCAAAAATTACAGTAGGACTTCTTATTAAAAGAGCTAAAATCCGAGCGAAATCTTTCGCTAGCCGTAACTCGAAAACAAAACGTTTCTAAACCTGTGTTTATGATGAACTTTTTTCATTTTTTTCACCAGTAGAACATATCTTGAATATGTCTCCGTTTCTTCGTGGGACATTCTATATAACTGAAAATTAAAATTTCGAAATCAGATGTATCCCGTAGTTCAGATTAACAATATATCTTTACAATCACTAATAACATTCACTCTTAGAGTAATTGTACTGAATGTTCCTTTATAGTACCGTAAATTCTTTCCAATATTTACCGTTTCTCTTTTTCTGTTTTAGTCTTAAGAACTACCCGAAGGTACTATTTCAAAGGATGAATGAGGCTGATATGTATGAATGTAAATGAAGTGTAATATTGTACCGTTCCTGAGGTGTGTTGTATTCCAATATTTACTCTAAAAATAAAATAAACCACAAACAAAGGTTTATTATTTTAATTTAAAAGTGACGGTACAAATAGTTTTATAGATTTAATACTTGGAAGACATTTTAATTAAATAAGATATTAATGGTAATATAATAAATAATTTTAATGTTAAAATTAATTTTTTATTGTCTGTAAGAGTAATTAATTACATTATTAAAATAAATACTGAATTTATGGTAATAAATTAAAAAAAAAAAAAAATCATTACAATCGAACGTTGTAGCAAATATTATAGTTTATATTATTTAATGAAAGTAAGTTATAAAAATAACTATACATTAAAGGTAGTATGTAACATTTTTACGATCGTCATATAAACTTAGATTACGTGATAAAATAATTTTATCGCATAATAATAGGGAAATATAATAAAAATGAATGATATAAAAATAAGGCAATAATTTAATATTAAAAAAAAAATTGACTGGAAAGAGAAAATAAATTTTCACGATAGAAATCGATGATAGTAATAAAAATAAAATACAAAACAACAAAGATTAGCCTGTTAGATAAAAAAGAATATGAATTTAACCAGCCTAATCAACAGTACAGTGAACTTAACCTAGGTCAATCCAATAGTACGTACTAGAACAAAGTTACTTAACGAAATTTTAAATCTACTTCTTTAATACTAATAAATTAGTATTTTACTATAATAAACTAGCATGCATCCCTTAATTTGAATTTCACTGTTGTATAACACGCACAACCTATATTAAATACATTGTAGTAACGTTCCGTTCCGTTCGTTCGCCGGTAACAGAAAATTACAAGGTAAATAATCCCTTCTTAGTGTTTAGTCAGGTCAAGTCAAGATTAAACCTAACCTTTGTATAAAGTATTACAAAATAATACAGCAGTTATCCTACCCTATACTAAACGGAATTTGTATGTGTGTCTGTCTGTGTGTATGTGTGTCTCCCTTAGCATAGCACCGGAATGTACCGATGACTAGCGGAAAATCCCGATTCCATAGTACAAGTCTCGTGGTGGTCAGGTGTATACTAGTTACATTATTATATATCGATATACTGTACATATATATATATATATATATATATATATATATATATATATATATCTCGATATACATGCGAAATATATATAGTCGAACTTTTGAGAAAATTAGTACTTTTTAACCGAATCCGAATTTTCAGACAAAAATTGCAAATATCTCAAAAACGGTCGGTCCAAGCGCTCTGAAAATTTTTTCGGCTCCCCCTCAACAATAACTCAATCGTTCCCAGTGGAACCCGTCAGATGATAATATTTTCAAGTGACCCCGGGGCGCATGAAAATTGGGGAGCTATCTTGGCAATCGCTCGTCTTTTTCTTTTTTTTTCCTGTTTAACCTCCGGTCGGTAATTACCGTTCAGATAATACTTCAGAGGATGATATGTATGAATGTAAATGAAGTGTAGTCTTGTACATTCTCAGTTCGACCGTTCCTGAGATGTGTGGTTAATTGAAATCCGACCACCAAAGAACACCGATATCCTCGATCTAGTATTCAAATCCGTGTAAAAATAACTGGCTTTACTAGGACTTGAACGCTGGAACTCTCGACTTCAAAATCAGCTGATTTGGGAAGACGCGTTTACCACTAAGCCAATCCGGCGGGTTCGGTAACCGCTTGTCTGATTATCACGATTCAAACGACGTATGTATCCGCAGGTCGAGCGCTAACTGTTTAACGCATCGGGTACACTCTTGATCGACCGGATCTTGGTTATCAGAAAATTAAATCGTTTAACCCTATGTTCTGATTGCACTAACCAACCGTAAAACGTACCGTTCTGTTACTACGATCTGTTACTAAATACGCTCAAACCTGTGCCGCTAGCGCAGCTGGAAAGTATAAAATCATGAACACTAATAAGTAGAAAATAAAAAATATATTTAAAAAATGTTAAATCACCACTATTAAATTAAACTAACTAAAATGTAAAAAATAATTTTACCACGGTATCTCACAAATGGAATTGACAACCAGCTTTGATGGTGATATATAAGATTATGTGAAAGCATAGCTTGAAATTAAAATTTTAATGTTTTTTTCATATTTTTCTTATGCGTGATGAATGGCCTAAAGAGTGGGGTGCATACGCGTGTAAGAAACAATTGGCAAAAACATTAAAATTTTTAATTTGAAGCTATGTCTTTCACATAATCTTACATATCACCATGAAATCCATTCTGAAAATAATTTCCTTCCTAAAATAATTTTTTTACCTTTTAGTGCGTTTAATTTAAGAGTGGTGTTTAACATTTTTTTACACATTTTTATTCATTTACGTGATTGTTTTTCTTCATAAAATAATAAACTATAACCAAAAGGTACGCACCGAAATATACCGATCACTAGCGAAAAATCCCCCTTCGTTAGTATCAATTTCTAGAGTTAAATTTCTAAATTTTTAAATTAACTTTCGTTATACGGATTTTCATCATTCAAAAAAAATATTTTCACACAAGAGGTAATCAACTTTGGACAACTAATAATTCCGAGACGTCGGCCGCCGGAGGGCCTAGCTATGGAGGTGTACCGTAGTTTAGTGTTAAACTAAAATAATATATATATATTTTTTTTTTTCGATAATTTTATATGATTGGACATTTCAAAACTACAAAATGTAAGGAGATAATGAAGTTTCGATTACGTTTATCTTTTAGTTTCTCTGTAATAAATGTAAATAACATTAGCAGTACGGCAGTCTAAGAACTAACAATTATCTCAATAATGTCAATTCGCCTAACCCGGATATGAATAAATTACTTCACGGTTTAGAAATCTAAATTTCTCTGTTTTTCTAAGTTATGTAAATTATTTATAAAATTCTTTATATATATTTATGTATATTCTTCTAACTTTTACTTTCCTGACATCGTGTAGTTGTAGAGCTATTTTGCAAGGAAAGTATGGTTATCAGTCAAAAATGGGGAATGGTTTTTTTTTTTAATTTCTCGACGTATCACGACACAGGGACCCCCCCCCCCCAAAAAAAAAGTGAGGTAATAATATTCGTGTACATTTGAAACTTAATAACGTTTGACTGGATAAACCGATTTTGATGAAATTTATCACAGAAACTCATGTATATGGGACAATTTGTTGTTAATGGTTTGGGGTCGTCAATATCTCAACCAAATATATATGGCGGTATGTAGATTTCTTTGGGGGTCAATTGTCTCAAATTTTTCGAATATAACAACACTTTATATTAAGTTCGGTACATGCGTACACGCTTACCTTTCCGTTTAAAACAAAATATCGCCTCCAAATTCTCCTACTTTCCCAAAAATCGAAGAAAGCTATTTTTTTACTTATTGCATATTTTTTAATCGAAGTTTTTCAATTATCGGAAGTGAAACTTGGACGATCGGAGTATCTGAGAAGATAAGATTAGAAGCTTTTGAAATGCGGTGCTATAGGAGAATGTTAAAAATCAGACGGGTGGATAAAGTGACAAATGAAGAGGTATTGCGGCAAATAGATGAAGAAAGAAGCATTTGGAAAAATATAGTTAAAAGAAGAGACAGACTTATAGGCCACATACTAAGGCATCCTGGAATAGTCGCTTTAATATTGGAAGGACAGGTAGAAGGAAAACATTGTGCAGGCAGGCAACGTTTGGAATATGTAAAACAAATTGTTAGGGATGTAGGATGTAGGGGGTATACTGAAATGAAACGACTTGCACTAGATAGGGAACCTTGGAGAGCTGCATCAAACCAGTCAAATGACTGAAGACAAAAAAAAATTGAATTATCGATGCTTTCAATTTTTAAAAAAAATTTTTCACGTATCATTTTTTCCACAATATAAGAAAAAATAAAATTAATTCCAGGAAAGTATTACAATTTGGTTGTCAGTTTTTTCAATCCCGAAAAAAAGGAAGCTTATAACAATTTAAACTGCCAGAATTTTACTGCGAAAATTAACAAGAAATTTAAGTTTGTATCTTGTTTATTAATTAAAAAAAGTTGAAAAATAAGACAACAATTTATAATTTGAGCCTAATTAGTGATTGTTTGTTGCAGCTGTTGTATAAACAGATTATATAGATAAATAAGTGTTTCTTTGCTTGTTTTTTTTTTTTTTATCTACAACCGCTGACTTGTATCTAACAAAAAAGAAAATATATATAACCGTAACGCTCACACCTTTCTGTGTTATAATATCTCACCCTGTAATCATATACAAGGTTTCCCTTTTAAATCGGTTAACTTTTACCCAAGCCCTCTATAATGAACCTAGTTGTCCTGTTCTTTCCCGCTTTAACCGCTATTAGCTTCTCTAAACCACAAACTCATTACCGTTTAAATGTTTTGATTCTTACAGGTATGTGATCATATAGCTTTACACTTGCGAGTAATTTACTAACGTTATTTTATATACCAAGGGTGCCCAAATACGAGTTTCATGACGTAACGTTTATCGTAAAATTATATATTACGAAGGAAACGTTTACAAAATTATTTGATACGAAAAAAAGAATTAAAGTAAGAATTTTAAAGCTCACTTTTAAAAAAATCCATTCAGAGTGATCTTTTAAAGCGAATACCTTTATATTTTAATAAAAATTTTACTTAAAATAAATTGGTATAAGTAATTCTTATTTAAGTAAAAAAAATCCATTATTAATCTTTCCAATGAACTCCAACTGTAATATAATAAATTAAAAAAAATCATTTAATTTTTTTTTTTAAATAAATTCACGTAAAAATAATTCTAATACACGAATTTTTCAAAGTGGTCTATTATTAATTTTAAAAAAAATAATACTATTTTTATTCTTTAGCTCATGTTTTAAGGAAGATTTCCTTAATACATATACGATTAAATTTTAACAACAGGACTTTTTTCGGCTGAAATAAGGAAAAATAAAAAAAAAATCTGATGTGAACACCACATGGCTTCCTTGTACACCCAATAAATTACATATACATATTTTTTGCTGCATTTCAATTAAACTTACTTCATTTGAAAGTTGAGATACGATCCTCCAATACTTTAATAAAGGTGACAGTTATACAATTACTGAAATATTAGTTTTTATTAACATCAAATATTTATACAAATTATTAATTCAACAATCTTACATGAAATATTAGGATAGAGTAAAAGTCCCTTTATTACTCGTATTACTAGATCAATATTATCCGTATCTTCGTGAGTTGCTGATTAACGAAAGTTTCAGATTTCTGGAGTGTCATATAAATAAAATTTAATAATAATTAAACTATTCTGTTTAGTGAACTTCTGTACACTGGGTACAAATGTTAATTTCGACCTAACGGTGTAAAATATTCAGTTTTATTAATGGATTATGTGGTGAAAAATAAAAAATGAAAAAGAAACAATCATACAAGAAAAAGAAAGATGATAAATATAGAGAGGAAGAATATGTTAAAACCAAAGAAAGAATAAATAGATTAAGAGATGATAAATATAAAGAGGAACGTGTAAACAAATTAAGATCGGAAAAATTACATCAAACCAAAGAGCGATTAAACGATCGGCAACAAAAAACAAACAACGAAATGATGGTCAAATCCGACTTAGGGAGAATATTGTCCGAAAATATCATTAATATGAAGTAAAAGACAAGAATTTTTTGCAGTTTATTAAAGATCGGGCATGTATGCCCCAGTGTATATGTTGTTCTTCTGAGGATCTATTTTTCAGTCGGTTTTTAGTTAACTTTAATGAACATAAAATTAAACAGAAATTAAACTAGAAAAACCAAAAATAATACGATTCTAAATTATAATTTTCAATTAATATTAAATAATCAGATGTTTAATCAAATCTATTACATATGTACATATGCTATGCCGATTAAATTACATTTACACAATTTTGAAAGTACATAAAATCTTATTTCACTAATATATTTTTTTTTATTTATGATTGAATTATTATTTATTGTAAACATTTGTTTTACAATCCCTGGTTAATAATTATTAAATCAATATATTTAAATTAAAAAAAGAAATGTTAAAAAAATAAATAAAAAGAAAGTTAAAAAAACAAAAGGCGATGAGTCTGATTCGAACCGATAACCTTCCTTCCCTTTAAAATCAAAATATTTCATTAATTAAAATATTAATCGCAATCAAAAAGGGAGGCGCATAACTAGATGTTACAACATTGCTAAATCCAAAATTTCAACATCCTACGGCTAATCGTTTTTGAGTTATGCGAGATACATACATACAGACGTCACACCAAAACTAGTCAAAATGGATTCAGGGAAGATGAAAATAGATATTTCCGTTGAAATATGAAAAGCGAAATGTTTCGCGATCACAATACTTCTTTTACTTCATACAATGAAGTAAAAAGCTGACATGTTTTTTCTTCCCCTGCCACCCGGAACCAGACCCCCGATTAAGGATACAGTTACGGGAGGTACCTTTGCCTCTAGTGACCAGACGACGGAAGGACCGGCTATGCCGTTTCCGGCCCCCATCACCCAGCAACCTGGACTCGGTCCTTTGTGCTTCCCCTCTAACGGGGTCACCTCCAAAGGGAAGGCCCCGCCGGGACTTTTAGTCCCAGGTCTTTTAGCTCAGGGACTCGAGTCTCCGCACTTCATCACGGGCGAACGGCAGCTCCGTCCCCTCTGCCCTCATCCGCTCGCTTCCCGATATTTCAGTTGCAGTATTCCCGACACAAACCTCGTCACAGTGTCGAACTCCACCGAACTTCGTAACATCGTTCCAACGATGGTCCCCACCTCGAGATGCCCAGTTACGGCAGTACAATAGCGGCGTTCTTCGTTTCACCGCGGGCACTGGAATATCACGTGTTCCAACGCGTCTATCTCCCGACAGTAGGGGCACAGTTGTCGACAACAGTCGACAAAGTCCGCCAACAGAGTTGTCGGACTTTCCCGTCACGAGGTTAAAGCCGTGTTC
The DNA here is from genome assembly GCF_047948215.1 of Lycorma delicatula. Taxonomy (NCBI): domain Eukaryota; kingdom Metazoa; phylum Arthropoda; class Insecta; order Hemiptera; family Fulgoridae; genus Lycorma; species Lycorma delicatula. The sequence goes on along the minus strand of NC_134462.1, from coordinate 132,562,682 downwards.
CAAGAAAGTCCTACAACTGTGGGTTGTTTCTAATGCAAGGTTTACATACACACACACACAACTTAATTTAAAAATATTTATCATTTTATTTAAATACATTTTTTCGTTTATTTAAATCAATGATTCTAACTAAAGCGCGTGCGCATACTTTTTTGATTCGCGCGGGTGTGGCGGTACTAGCGGCGAGGGTAATGTAATTTCACAAGTTATATAGAACAAATTTCGCATACGCATGTACGGTCGACAGACTGGTGTTGCCGCTTAACTCGTGACGGGAAAGTCCTACAACTGTGTTGTCAGCTTTTTTAATGATGTTTTTAAGTCAAATATCTGCGGTTTTTTTACAAACGTATTAAAAACCCCATTAAAAAATTGTTAGATTTATTAAAAAAATAAATTTCATAAAAAAAAATATATTTACTTGTTTATTTATTTAATAAAAAGACAGCTGTTTTTTTTTTTAAATTATAAAATTTTTTTTTAATTTTGGCTTTCCTTCTTTTTTCGTTGGAATAATTAATAAAAAACTAAATACTTTTTATTTACGTTTATTTTTAAATGAATTTCTTGTTTATTTATTAATATAAAAAAAAACAACAAAAAAACAACTTTTAATAATAAAAACAATAAATATTATATGTGTCAAGGCAATAAGTAATAAATAATATGTCATTAACTCCACATGAATCAATTACTATTATTATTTCCTTCCGAGGATACAAAATCGACTTTTATTAATTCATTTATATAACTCCTGATAAATAGAAATATAATTTTATCGCTTATCAATTATATCGCCAAAACAAAGCAAACGCTTTAATTTATATAAGTTATACTTAAAAAGATATAATTTAATTAATTTAGAAATGATTTTATTAATTAAAATGCAACAGGGTACTTATTATCATTGCACTGAATATTTAAATTGATTAAAGATAATGATATATACATGTATATGTAATTAATTATTAATTAAAATCATCTCAAAGTATCGTAAGAAACTATGTAAAGTAATAAATAAACAGTAGAGGAAGAATTAAGCAATTATTTTATCGCTCAAGTTTACTGACCCATAACCAACAGCTCGTTAAAAATTAATATTTCATTATTTTAATCAAAATGATATGTATATATTTTTATACACTATTAGTTGAATTAGTTTACGAATTCTATAGATTATTAGGAGTAAATAGACTAATAATAAATAAAAAACAGTTTATAAAATATATGAATATAGAATAAAAGAATGACCGTCTAAAAAGAAACAAATTACAAAAGAGAAACAAAATTAATTGTTATTTGTTTTAAAATTGAAGGTAAACTACATCAAAGTTCCCTTTTTAAGACAACTTTCAACGAAATTCAATAATACTCCATATGAGATTTACAAAACGTATTTTTGTTTTGTTTTCATTAACATTAAAAGTTCAACTGAACTTTTTTTTTTGATCAATGGTTTCCGAGATAATAGCTTATTTGGTAAGCAGAAACTATTTTATAAAAAAAAATTATTGAAAAAAGAAAAAAGAAATATACTATTTACAAATAAATAATAAAACATGTTAACGGAACTAATTAAAAACAATCAAATATTAAAATAATAATGAAACAGTTTTTAAAAAAGAAAAATATTTTATTAATGTATCATTTAAAAATATTAATTAAATTGGACTAAAAAATTAAATTCATCTTAAAATTACATATATTATTAATTTCGAGTTGAAAAGACATTTAAACACAAGCTTCATATGTTGATAATTTTTATTTTTTTTAGTAACTCATTTATTTTTCTTTATAGACTGTTTTCGATATTATCTTCTTTTTCTAATACTTTTATTTATAGTCGCAACAACAATTAAAGTCATCGACTTATCCGTGTAATGTAACTAACTGTACCAATAAATTTGTAGTTTTGAACAAACTCAGGTCGACTACTCCTGAGACGATGGTCAATTAAAACCCAGCCACCAAGGAACACCAGCATGCACGATCTAGTATTCAAGTCCGAACAAAAGTAACGAACTACCTTTATTAAGATTTGAATCTGAGAACTTCGACTTCGAAATTAGCTGATTTATGACGAGTTCACCACTAGACCAACCCGGTGGGTTGAAATTATCTTGTTTGACAATTTATTGAAATTACGGGATTTATTAATACATCCTTTTATTTATACAAGTAGACAAGATATAAGACGCCGGTAAGTAATCTCTAACTCAATTAAAAGTTATAAAAATCAAAATATTAAGTAAAATTATTTAGTGAAATGGGAGAAACAATACTGAGATCTGAATTTAAGAGAGCATTAAAAGATTTAAATGGCAGAAAGGCTCCTGGAATAGACGGAATACCTGTAGAATTACTGCGCAGTGCAGGTGAGGAAGCGATTGATAGATTATACAAACTGGTGTGTAATATTTATGAAAATGGGGAATTTCCATCAGACTTCAAAAAAAGTGTTATAGTTATGATACCAAAGAAAGCAGGGGCAGATAAATGTGAAGAATACAGAACAATTAGTTTAACTAGTCATGCATCAAAAATCTTAACTAGAATTTTATACAGAAGAATTGAGAGGAGAGTGGAAGAAGTGTTAGGAGAAGACCAATTTGGTTTCAGGAAAAGTATAGGGACAAGGGAAGCAATTTTAGGCCTCAGATTAATAGTAGAAGGAAGATTAAAGAAAAACAAACCGACATACTTGGCGTTTATAGACCTAGAAAAGGCTTTCGATAACGTAGACTGGAATAAAATGTTCAGCATTTTAAAAAAAATTAGGGTTCAAATACAGAGATAGAAGAACAATTGCTAACATGTACAGGAACCAAACAGCAACAATAACAATTGAAGAACATAAGAAAGAATCCCTAATAAGAAAGGGAGTCCGACAAGGATGTTCCCTATCGCCGTTACTTTTTAATCTTTACATGGAACTAGCAGTTAATGATGTTAAAGAACAATTTAGATTCGGAGTAACAGTACAAGGTGAAAAGATAAAGATGCTACGATTTGCTGATGATATAGTAATTCTAGCCGAGAGTAAAAAGGATTTAGAAGAAACAATGAACGGCATAGATGAAGTCCTACGCAAAAACTATCGCGTGAAAATAAACAAGAACAAAACAAAAGTAATGAAATGTAGTAGAAATAACAAAGATGGACCACTGAATGTGAAAATAGGAGGAGAAAGGATTATGGAGGTAGAAGAATTTTGTTATTTGGGAAGTAAAATTACTAAAGATGGACGAAGCAGGAGCGATATAAAATGCCGAATAGCACAAGCTAAACGAGCCTTCAGTAAGAAATATAATTTGTTTACATCAAAAATGAATTTAAATGTCAGGAAAAGATTTTTGAAAGTGTATGTTTGGAGTGTCGCTTTATATGGAAGTGAAACTTGGACAATCGGAGTATCTGAGAAGAAAAGATTAGAAGCTTTTGAAATGCGGTGCTATAGGAGAATGTTAAAAATCAGACGGGTGGATAAAGTGACAAATGAAGAGGTATTGCGGCAAATAGATGAAGAAAGAAACATTTGGAAAAATATAGTTAAAAGAAGAGACAGACTTATAGGCCACATACTAAGGCATCCTGGAATAGTCGCATTAATATTGGAAGGACAGGTAGAAGGGAAAAATTGTGTAGGCAGGCCACGTTTGGAGTATGTAAAACAAATTGTTGGGGATGTAGGATGTAGAGGGTATACTGAAATGAAACGACTAGCACTAGATAGGGAATCTTGGAGAACTGCATCAAACCAGTCAAATGACTGATGACAAAAAAAAAAAGTAAAATTATTATTTTCAAATATCACTCCGCGTTTTAATTTATATATATAATTTTCTAACTTTTAAATGATAAGCAGTCAACTTATACCATATTGTTCAGAATTAAATTCTCTACGAGTTTTGTTAATAAGTTTTATTTGTTCATTACCGATGTAATAAAATTATTATACTTTAAATTAAAAAAAAAACAGGGGTTTTTACCCCAATTTATTGATTTTTACCCCAGATTGCTAAAAAATTACTACAGATACGGTCTGGAATTCGATTTCCAGGCCAAAAACCATAAGAGATCACTAGTTCTGCCCATTAATTAATGTTCTAAAGATTTCAGTACGACCTCATTTCACTGGGATAGCTGAAATCCGAGTGAAATTTTTCACTAGCCGTCACCTGTAAACGGAGCGTTTTAGGAGGTATGTTCACGAAGAGAATAGGTTTTGATAGCCCAGGAGAACTTCGTCACATTCTATATATATATATATATATATATATATATATATATACATACAGGATACACTTTTAAGATATTAACGAATTTTAGATGCCCATAAGGTCAGGTAAAGTTTAGAAGGATTAATAACTCAAAAAAAAAACAAAAAAAAAATTAAAATTGCGTAGGTCAACAGAAAATATATCTTAAAATTTTATACTAAGTATCGTCTCATATGATGAAAACGATCTAACACAAGACTTATCATAACGGTATACCGATTTGAATAACTTCACGTAGTAAACTTAGTAACAAAAGTGAGGAATGAAGCGGTTTCCTTTTTCCAATTAGCTGAATACAATATTCCATATCAACACTATAATATGATATTCAACCCTGCAAATGAAACCTTCTATCTGTTCATCGCAGGACCAGCAGAGAGGTTGAATGTATAATGATCACTCTCAGAGAAAATTAACTACATTAGTGCTATTAGGACTCTAATGGTTACGTAAATATAACAAAAAGGTCAGATAATACAAAAAAAAAAAAAAAAAAAAAAAAAAAAAATACTACAGTATTCCTTTCTTTGGAAATAATCAATTTATATACTGTTTCTTCCTATAGTTGTAGAATTAAAAATTCATAAAATTGAAGATATATTTCTGAGTAAAATTGAAGGTATATGTTATATATCTGAAAATTTGTTAGTTTACATATTATTTAATTGCTTTCAAGTAACTCAGATGTCTGAATCAAATTTTTGAAATATACATTTCTAATGCTGGAGTAATGAATGAGCTATTTCTTATACCGAATAGATTCCAAAGATCCCGAGGAAAACCTATTCATGCTTAAACGGTTTACGACAGAAATAATTTGCCAATAAAATGTTGGGTATTCTAACACCAAACAGATTTAGTAAACTAATTATGTATTAGACTAATGTCATACTTTAATTTAAATTATACAAAATATTAATTTAAAAAAAAAATATTTCGGTAAATATTTAGTCTTATCATCGAATCAATATTAGAAAAAATAAATAAAATACGACAACATATTTTTAATTATTATCATTTAATCATTATTATTACTAATTAATTACTAATGATTAGATATAACATATATTAATTTTCCCGGCTGAAGAACGGATAACTTGGCAAGCATTTTACAATATGTTAAAAAAAATAAATATATATAAGTAAAATTGTATTTAATACTATAAATTAATTAAAAATTGAAGCGATATTACCAAAATAATAATAATATCCCAAGGTTTTATATAAAAACATTTTTATTTCCATTAACGCACGGAAAATAATAAAAATACTCAAAAATATATAAATAAATGTTTCCTAATTTAAATAATTCATTTACAATAACTGTGATGCAATCTGTAGGTAAAACTATATTTATAAAATATCTATATATGTATAATAAAAATTAAATACATTAAACTTATAATAAAAATAATTAATAAACAAATCAGTTAGTTAAAACAGAGAGAATAAATGCTTAACCTTTTCCCATCACAATGCTCCGCGCTTCTTAGCGCTCCGCAAAAATAGTTGGTATCTGATTGCCTCTCTTCATAGTCTTATGCTACCCTCTTGTGAAAAAATTTTCAAAAAATTACAGTATATTAACGAGATTTAACAGATTCTGACAAAAAAAAAACCTTACGATTGGATATTTTTTATGCCTGTAACAACAAAAAAATTGAAACCGTACAAAAATTACAATAATTTAATTGCAGAATTTTTTTTGCGCATTTCTACCGCGTTTTTTATTAGCGAATTTTTTTTTTTTTTTTATTTGTGTTTATGAAACATAGTTTGCTGATTAAAAAAAAAATACTTTCAAGCAAATCGGTTGAAAGTTGGGCAAAATATGATGAAAAACCCGTGTCATAAATTACAGATTAATTAGCATATCAGTTTCGAGAAATTTTTATAGTTATTTATTTTTTCTTAGCGTTACATATAATGTAAAATTTATTTTAAAAATTATAAGACTTCCTTAGAGCATTTATTACGTAAAAAAACTTTTTTTACAACAGAGTATTGCTGTTACACGCCACGGGGGGGGGGGGGGGCAATAGAGTTCATGAAACGCATAATAATTACCCCAGTAATTACAAGCTATTCGGTACAAACAACAGTTATTTTTTATGTTACTATGTATATAAAATCGTAATATATATTATATATATATAATATATAAAATAAGAAATTACGAGCGCGCACTAGTTTTTACACAAACATATAAATCGCAATATGGGAGATTCCCCAAAAAAACAAAAGAATGAAATAGATGAAAAATAATAAATAACCTAAACAAATAAAATGAAGTAATAAATTTATAAATAAAAAGCTCTTACCCCTAGTTGGTGATATTTTGGCGTGTGTGATACACGAGAAAGCATCCATCTATACAGAGTGGTACCTCACAAGCCACACACCTCCAGACTGATCTTACGCGAATGCCGTTTGCCGAGCACACAACGCATTGTCTAAAACTGTTTGTTCCCTCACGTTTAGGAAAATGTCTTGCTTCACAACTTTCAAGACGTAAAAATTCACGATTTCTTACATAAGATCCTCGTGCAGAAAATCTCGTAGGAGATGATGAAACAAGCCCTTTCAAAACCTCATTTCGAAACCATCAGAAGGATTGGTTCTTCTCCATCTTATTGCCGTATTATTTATTATTGATTGTAAGCCGTATAAGCATTGACAAGGAGCATATCAAAAATGTGGAAAAAGAGCATATCAAAAATGTGGAAAAAGAGCATATCAAAAATGTGGAAAAAAAGTTTTTTCGTCCATTTTGTCATGCGCCTATGTAAGTAATAGCTTGAAGACAGAAGATAAGATTGATCAACAGCCCCCATATAATTATTGTAATCTACAATCATTACAGGTCTCACGACATTTTCTGTACCGTGAATTGTTACACTGTATTTACCCTCTTCAGCAGGCCCATGAATAGAAGACAGAAGTGTTACCATTCGCTTGTCATTGAATAGAATACAAGATATTCCATCCAGTGTCGTACGACAGGCTAACCGGTGTCTGGTCAAACCTAATTGTTTACGTCTGTTTCGTGTGAATTCAGCTGGCATTCCAGCACGATTGGATCGAGCTGTTCCACAAGCTAGAATTCCCACATCTTTCAGTCGTCGATATAATTGCAGGGATGAAAAAAAATTTTCCATATACAAATGATATCCACAATTTTCATAACCTGCAATTAGATTGATAACTGTACGTTCAGTAATTTTTTCGTTTACATTTTGTTCCTCTCGTTGTCTCCCGAGATATACATTCATATCGAATGTGTACCCAGAATTATCGAAAAGTCTGTAAACCTTTATCCCAAAGCGCTTTCGTTTACTAGGTATATACTGCCGAAACAAGACTCTACCCTTGTAGGCGCATAAAACCTCATCAACTACAATTTGTTGTCGTGGATTACAGAGTTCACGAGATTTCTGACGAGCAATTTAAAATATTTCGCGTACTCTCCAGAGACGGTCATAGTTACCAGTTTGCATTTCTGATTCTATTGGTGGATCCTGGTTAGTGAAGTGTAAATACTTCAAAATATGAAGAAAGACAGTTCTCGGTAATGTATTCCCAAACCAAGCGAAATGGGAAACCTCGTCAGTCGACCGGTATTCTTGTAAAGTGTGTCTTACAGTATGACCCATTTCCAGGATGATTGCAAAGAAACGTTTCATCTGGGCAAGACTAACGTCACCTTGAATTCTGTCCTTAGGTAATGGCCTATCAGGTCTACGGCTTTGAAAATACAAATTAGTTTGTGATGTTACTTTTTCAAGGATAGCCCCAAAAAACAACATAGATACGGCAAACGGCGTCTGCCCATGAATACGGGGATCAGGAATATATTCAGGCACATTGTGTAAATTCCTACGACGCTTCTTAGGCCGACCTCTCTTATGAGGAGCGGATTTAGCCAAAAGGTCGGGATTCTTTACAAATGCACCTGGTTCCGGACCCATAAAAGGCAAACTGTTTAGTGTGTCATATTTACACCTATCAGTACAAACTAACCAGGGATTTCCAAGAACCGGCAGACGACCTTCCAACTCGTAACCTTCGTCATCTGTAACTGTTTCGTCATTTTGGGCCCGGTCAGTTGGATTTTCTTGTAACTCCGCCGTGTCAAGTTCCTCATCTTGGAGAGGAAATTCAACAGCTGGTTGCATTTCAACATCCAACTGCACTGGAGAACGATAATGGATTTCATGAAATATATTACCGTTTCCTTCAGCATGTGGATGTAGAACTGAACCGGCTACATTTATTTTCTGTTCCGTGTCAGTATCACTAATCGAATGACCTGGATCATCATCGTCGCTACTAAAATTCAGGAGATGCGGTTCCGAAAAATCGTTACTCCTAATTTCAGTATTTTTGATGTCGTCCAAGCCCTCAAGGTCGTCACTGTCATTTTCGTCATAATCTGAAAGTTCTTCGTCAAGAGCAAACCTAATCTGTTCGTCATTCATTGTCTCGATAAAAAAAAAAATTACGGCAAATAAAAAAAAATCACAAATTTAAAAAAAACGCCCTATATGTGAAAAAAATCGCACTGAATAAAAAAAAAACCGATGTAATTTTGAAAAAAATAATGAAATAATATATTACCAACGGAACGCCGGTTTGCGATATAAGTTACTTACTGCAGTTCACTCGTACTCACTCACACAATAAAGTAACATATGTTAGTATAAAGAAAGAGATTCAGTAAAAACTACGTTTTATAAAAATCCCCTCCACTTAAAAGGCTATTCGGATTGACAAAAAACTATTTTTACTGTATACTGTTATTCATTACGAATCGGTATGTGTTTCATTGATGCCGATATCTTTAGTCAGAAAAGATTTATTAGGCCTCAAATAAAAGTGACACATTTATGACCACAAATTCCTTCTTTTTTTTTTGTGTGCCGTATAACATAACTTATTATGTGTTTCAATACATCGTTTTGTTGCTAATATAATAAGCTAGTTTTGTAAATAATAAATAAATCCGTAACCCTCATAGCAATTATAATACACCAGTCACACACACACACACAAGCACATTTCTGAGAAAAAAATGGTCATATTCTTTCTTGTCCAAATAAAACATTTTAATTCGTATAACTATAGTTCAAATTGTATAATAAAACTGATTTCTTTGTGAATATAAAAAAATATAACCGACTTAGATCCCATATAAAATGATTTTGTAACAGCGTTTTAAAACTGTCACCGCACAGAGCCACTTTACTGGCTTCGTGATCTGTAAAGGTTAATTTTGTATTACACGTTTAAAGAATGTCCTAAAGTCTTTCCTCGATTACAAAAAAACCATTAGTTATAGCTGTCCAGTTTGTGGCAAAAGAAAAAAAATTATCAAGTTTTTTTTTAATATTAGTTTGTTGCAGGAGAGTAGAAGGCATTGTGATCAATTTTTTATAAAATGGCATCAATCTAGGAAAAAGCGCAATGCGTGATGTGGTACAACGAGTCGAAATCGCCGATTAATATGCAGCGAAATTTTGGAAAGGAATACGAAAGACCAACACCTGATAGCAAGAATAAAATTGCGTGGTATGTAAATTTTAAGGAGAGTGGAAGTGTAGTCAATTTCTGCGAACAGGGCGGCCATTCGTTAGTATAGAGAAGGTTGAGGTTGCGCAGCAAACATTTCTACCCGTCGTGAAATAGGAATTCCCCGGTCAACGGCGGACAACCTTTTTCACAAGAAACTGCGCGATTGCACGCGTATAGAGTTCAGATATTGCAACATATTCGGATTGTAGAGTCGATGATAATGGGCGTCACGTCTTGTAAGTTTGCCCAAAGTACGAACCTGAATGTACTACTACAATTAAGGAACTTGGGAGAATTAATTTTCTATTGGATTTGCGGATAAATTGGAAAAACGAAGGAGAATGGGATATAATTGCTGGTTTTCTTAGGTTTCTGGCCCTGCAGAGGGTGGCTGAAAGGATTTGATGCCTAGATAGCCTTGATAGCTAGAGTAGCATTCAAGGTAGGTAGGGGCCTGGTTAGGTGCTTGTTTCGTTAAGATAGGCGTTTCGGCATCGAGACCTGCTAAGTTTAGCTGCTCGTTTCATGATGGAACTGCAATGTGGGAGGTTGAAAGCATTGAATTGACCTCCCATCCGAAAATGGGCCACATCAGAGTAAGTTAGTGTTTGTCGCTTTGTGAACTTGTTCTTAATTGTTTTTGATGAATTGATTTCTGGTACCTAGGGTATTTGTAGAACAAAATTTTCGTTGTTCAATAATTTAAGAGGTATAAAAATAGAATTTTAGATGTTTATAGTAGACTCAAATGAATTTATATACTTGCTTCTGTCTCGTGAGGCGCGGGGATTGCGTTTCCGCAAAACGGTTAAATAGTTGAGAGGGTTAAAAATTAGAACAAGTGTGCGAAAATGTTTGGAAGAAACCTACAGGAAAGGTGTAGGATAACGATGATGAACATGTTACGGGTCCAATACTGGATTTACTGAGAACATTTGGATTGGAAATTTACGATCACACCCCATACAGTCCGGACTTAGCTCCTTCTGATTACCATTTGTTTGGGAAATTGAAAGGATTTTTGAGTGGTAAGCAATTCGCGGGTGACGATGAACTTAAAAATGCTGTTAATCAATAGCTAAATGGACTGGCGGCAGAAGAATACGACGAGGGTATATTGAAGCTGGTGTATCGCTACGATAAATGTCAATTCATGCGGCGATTAAGTTAAGGTATGTAAAAAAGTATTTATAGTTTTTAGAATAAATGTTTTTACAATGAAATTGTATTTACTTTAGAGATAACATATCGTAAACATCGGTAATAATTTAGAAAAACATAACAAGTTATTAAGAGAAAACATTTTAATTAATATTGTTATTGTTTTTTGATGTTGAAAAAAAAGGAATAACATTCACCAATAATTCCCTTTTTAGTTTTAAAATACAACTATTTTTTTTAAAATAATATATTAAATTAAAAATACTTAACTTTTAAAAATTTTCTTTTGAACCGATCCGTAAATTACAATCAGAAACTCATTTTTGTTTAGCCGATTTCTGAATATATTTTTAATCTAACAATTCTATGTAAAAATCGCAGCGATTTCATACAGTGAAATCTACTACTTATGATAAAAAAAAAACTATACAATAGAAAAATCTCATAAAAAAATGAATAAATACGAGAAAATGTTATTTTATTGAAATCTAAGAGAAAACGAAACAATTAATAAAGAAAGATCAATTGCACATCAAAAATAAATATAAAAAAATATATAAAGATATTTTGCAACAATAAAAATAAATGACTTGCTCAAAGATAACTTCTTCAAAAGGTTAGTATCCTTTGTACCGGGGAAATAACGAGATGTCAACATATCAAATAGTACAATTCCAGATATGTCATAAGCATTCAAACGAATTGATGCCTAAAGGACATCACTATTCTAGTCTAAAGGATTTTAATAGCCCCGTTATATGTAATCTTAATTAAATATTCTTTTTTTTCTGCCAAATTCCATATTTTCAACAAATTGAAGAAACGGTAAAAAAAAAAGGTTTTTTAGCTAAATCAATAGAAATTTTAACCTCGAGAAAAAGCTTACTTCAGCAAATAAATTGGAAAAGGTTTGGAAAAATATGTAGAATAAAAGTATGCCCTAGCGAACATAACCGATTATGTTAACAACAAATTAAGGAAAAACGTTTAATTTTTGGCCAATAACGGCTTTATTTTTTATCGCATGTAAGAATAAAAATCACCAATAGACAGCTGAGAAAATTTTGCATAAAAAACCTCACGTTTACGTTTTTTTCTATGAGCAAACCTAAGGGCGCTAGCAAATTTTATAATAAGCACAAAATCGCGCTATAGCTAATATATATCATAACTCGAGGGCGCACAATAAATAAACTTCCATAACTCTGTTCCTATTAGAGATAATTAAAAATTTCAGACAGGTACGAATTTATAAGATCCAAGGCTATAAATTACTTAAATTTTCGAAGTACATCTAATTTCTGATCGCCCGTTAACCCAGATCTACTGTGAAAAATTTGCAAGTTGTTGATAAAACCCTTATAAAAATAAAGAAATTGCAAAAAATTAAAAACGTCAATATAGAATTCTGTTCTTGAGCATATTAGTCATTCCATATGGATATGTGCTCTTATCTATTTAATTGTTTAATTATCACATTTGAAAATTCCATTTTTTAAAAAGAGCGTGTTTGGTACCTTGGTAAACGCTCAAAACCGGTCATTATTAATTTTGTTTTTTCAAATATAAAAATATTTTAATTGTAAGAAGAAAACATGTACTTTAAGGTGGTACAAATGGTTTATCAAAACCTTTTATTTTCAATGAGTTTTAGGAAAAAAATATGTTAGTATACTTCGTAAACACATGAAAATTACGCTATAAAGAAATTTTATAAAAAAATTAAGGAAAACAGATATTTTTTATGCAAATTCGTACATTTAAGGGAAGTCGGAGTAGAGAGGTTCAGCTGAGATTTTTACTTGTACGGGGTGCTATCTGCTGGGAGAGCGTCAGTGCATAAAGAAATACTAGCTATATGCGAGTACTAAGTGTGGACGTCGTTTGCTGCTTTATTCCAGTTATTTTTAGAAAATTCATGATTTAAATGTAAGAGTTATAAAATTTATTTTGATAACTTCATTTATTTATATTTTTTAACAGTAAAGTATTTAAATTTTGAATATTCTGCAAAATTTTACAGTTTGTACACGTATTGAACACAGGAACACTGTGTTCCTTTTAAACGTTTGGTTTAAAACCTGGCGGCTTGGGGAAAATTAGGTCCGGCTGAGATAAGGGCACGTAGGTCAACTGGTTCTATATACCCCTAACCGGAACGGAACGGAACGCAAAGATGGCGGGAGTTTCATTTCTCCCTTCGAAAACGCAGAACCTGGACGATGTCCCTTGCTGCTGTATCTATCTATTATTCGGAAGTGTTTACGGGTTTATTTTAATGTCGGGTATGATTTTAATGGTTTCTTTTAATTTTATGGACGGATTTCGTATAGCGTTCCGTGTCCGTTCATGTCCAGCGTCATCACACCCAATTCTGGGTCAGGAGGCTAGGCTTTTTAAAAACCCGTGCTCCCGACGTGATTCCCCTTCAGTCCGTCCACTGAAGTCCTTTCGGTGCTAACGCTTTATTGGCTAGCAGGAACACGCCACAAGGGGGCATTGGTTAATTGGAGGGAGCAATGCGCCCCCTTCTCCGGAGGAAGTCGCAATTGCTGATTTAATTAGATTTAATTGTAAGTTGTGTAGGAAAAGGTAAAAGCTCTTCATCCACTTTTTTGTTGGCTACCCTTCAGGACGCATCTCTGCTGGGCTTATTTCCGTACTCCCTTCCGGGAACCCCTAACCCCATAAACACGTGATTTCATATCATTAACCGAATCAACATTGCTTATCAATTTATAACAACGAGAATATTCAAATACATTTGAAAATTAATATAAATTAATTACATAAATTTCTTTTACTAATAAAATTATTTTATTCATTGACGTAATAATGAAGTAGTTTTATACAATATTCGATAAAAGTTTTGTTACAATGTTACTTATCAGACATATTATTATCTATTATTTAAAAGTAATAGATTAAAAATTAATAAAATTAGGCTCAATATAAATTAATATGAAAAACAACCGATAAAGATTCTTTTTGTTTGGCAGGCCTTATACTACACTTGCGGGAAAATCTAATTCTAAGACGAGTTGCAGGAAAAAAATATTTCCAGTTGAAGACTGAAGTTACGACGATCAGGATAATTATCTTTGAATTTATTGTCAGGAAAGTTATTTATGTTTGAAACCAGAACGATGGATAATGTGCAAAACTTGCAAAAATTGGGCACATGATGAATGTGAAGGGGCAGAAGATGACAGTATGTGACGTTTGTAAAAAGAAAAGTAATAAATAAATAATATGAAACAATATAAATTTAGTAATAAATGTAATAATAAAAATAAATAATATAATAAAGTGGTTTATATACGTAAGTATAATTAAATAACATTTAACAATAAAAAAAATTATGTGTAGTTTATTTTCTTTACACTTTGGGACACACGGGACTAGGCGGCCCTATGTACCCCAAAGCACGGGGCATGGGAAGGACCTGTTGCAATACGTAGTTTTCATTGTTTTTTTCCAGAAAATATTATTGATTATAGCTTTCCAATCAATTGGTACAACAATACAAAGTACAAGTATTAAAACATTTTTTTTTTGAATTAAAAAAAAAATTGATTAAAACAAGATACACGCGAAAATAACTTAGTGGGTTCCCTGTACTCCGACTTCCCCTACGTCTTTTATCAATATTTAACCTTCATTTAATTAATTCTGCAAAATTTTGTACATTTTTCCTCTGTGGAAAAAAGTGTTTTTTTTTTTTTAAATATCTAGTCATTCGTAAATATTTTGTTTATTTTTAATCTTATAAAAACAATAAATACCACCAGTAGATAACTACGACAATTTTAAATAAAAAACCTCCCGAACACTTTTTTCTACCAACAAAATTATGAAATTATTAATTTATCCTTTTATTTAGTCTTACTGTATAAGAGAAGGTATAGTTTCCAAGCTATTCTACCATAACCCACCGAGTTGGTCTAGTGGTAAACGCGTCTTCTCAAATCAGCTGATTTGGACGTCGAAAGTTCCAGCGTTCAAGTCCTAGTAAAGCTAGTTATTTTTACATGGATTTGAATATTAGATCGTGGATACCGGTGTTCTTTGGTGGTTGGGCTTCAACTAACCACACATCTCAGGAACGGTCGACCTGAGACTGTACAAGACTACACTTATCCTCATTCATCCTCTGAAGTTATTCCTGAACGGTAATTCCTGGAGGCTAAACAGGAAAAGAAAGCTATTTTACCATAGTGCGATTTTGGTGCTTATTGTAAAATTCGCAAGCGCCCTTAGTTTTGATCGTAGAAAAAAGTACCTAAAAGGTTTTTTATGCAAACTTTTCTCAGCTATCTAATGTTGCTTTTTATTTTGACATGCGATTAAAAATAAAGCAGCTATTAGCAAAAAATTAAACATTTTTTTTGTTTCTTTTTATTTATAGTCGCATCAACAATTATAGTCATCAGCGACTACAGAAACATTATCATGTCGTATTATATAAAACAACAAAAATCATAAAGAACAAAAATAAACAGGAACAATAAAGAATAAACATAGACAAGTGACAACAATAAATACAAAATAAGATACATGAATCCGACAAAAATCACTAAATCTTCACTCCACTGTAGGAGAGGAACCGCAACAGATGTGACCTTCAGAAGAGACCTTCTTTCTGGTTTAATAAAAATTTCATATCCGAACACAGGTCTAAGTTTTGTCGGATGGTTCCGAAGATTAGGCAATCAAAGAGCAGGTGGTACACGAACCATTTGACCTTGCAAGCCATAATTTGTGTAGACAAATTAAGTAGTTATTCCCTCATGTCCGTTAGGACACAAGTTTATTCTACACACTTTTCCGAACCCGTTCCAATAATTCATTTTCTGTAGTAAATTGTTTCGAGATTAAGGGCTTTTTGAGTCTTTGTTGACTCAATTATTTAACCTACTTCAACATAACACTCATTCCACAAAATTAAATAAATAAAATCAAAAATATTACTTTATAGTAATTAATATTTGTAATTACTTTGTCAAATTTTAGTGTTTCTTAAATATTTTTTCAGTTATCAATTGTGTTTTGAATAAGTATTACAGTTAATGATTTTTTTTTTGGGGGGGGGGGGGTTCAGGCAAAAAACTCACACGTGTTTATATTAAAAAGTTGATATTCCATGCTCATAAACTGAAACATTATAAGTAACCATATCACTTTGGGAAAGAATTATTAATTGAAATAAATAAAGAAATAAAAAAACAACTGCAACATTAATTGAAGCAGTTGAAGAAAATTGAGGTAGAAGAATTTTGTTATTTGGGAAGTAGAATTACTAAAGATGGACGAAGCAGGAGCGATATAAAATGCCGAATAGCACAAGTTAAACGAGCCTTCAGTAAGAAATATAATTTGTTTACATCAAAAATTAATTTAAATGTCAGGAAAAGATTTTTGAAAGTGTATGTTTGGAGTGTCGCTTTATATGGAAGTGAAGCTTGGACAACCGGGGTATCTGAGAAGAAAAGATTAGAAACTTTTGAAATGCGGTGCTATAGGAGAATGCTAAAAATCAGACGGGTAGATAAAGTGACAAATGAAGAGGTATTGCGGTAAATAGATGAAGAAAGAAACATTTGGAAAAATATAGTTAAAACAAGAGACAGATTTATAGGCCACATACTAAGGCATCCTGGAATAGTCGCTTTAATATTGGAAGGACAGGTAGAAGGGAAAAATTGTGTAGGCAGGCTACGTTTGGAATATGTAAAACAAATTGTTAGGGATGTAGGATGTAGAGGGTATACTCAAATGAAACGACTAGCACTAGATAGGGAATCTTGGAGAGCTGCATCAAACCAGTCAAATGACTGAAGACAAAAAAAAAAAAAGAAAAAGATAATACTATAAAGGTGACATAATAAAATGTACTCCTTAGTTTCTTCTCTAAACGCCTGGTGTAAGACAAGATTAGTAACTTTCTGGCAAAAGTAATATACAGTAAAATTGATTGATAAAAGCGTAATATATTTTAATTAAATTTCTTTAAAAAAAATAGAAATCAATAAAAATATTATCTTTATAATTTTATAGCACAAATGAAAAAAAAAACCGGTTCATAGATTCAAATACGTGCAGATTGGACGAGTTCAACGAAAAAAATATTAATTATAAGCAGTTAATATTAGATATCTTTTTAACATATCTTTATACGTTTTACATTAACATTAATCCAAGTTAGGTTCAAAAATACGCTAGAAAGGAATCTTTTCCATAACTTTTCAGAATAAAAATTTCGTTACTTAAATGAAATTGTATAAGTTAACAAAAAGAGAAAAATGTGGGGGAAAATAAAATAATCTTTTGCCATTACTATGAAGTTCTTAATATACAGTCATAGGTAAAATTTTAACGCGTAGTTAAGAAAACAAAATATTTGAAATGTGAAATAACCCAAAAAATAGTAAACTCTACTAATACAGTTAAAATAATATTTTAATATTCTTAATTAACGTAAGCTCATACCGAATTTAAATTAAATATATGTTATACGACGTACCCGTTACTACAATCAAACTGTATTCCCTACATTATAACATTATTAATGCACAAGACTTAAGTAAAATAATAAATATTTATAACATTACATAATTTATTAAATTTAACACAGCGATATTCAAATAAATTAATTAACATATTTTTATCAAAGCTAATTTATTTTACACACCTCTATGTAATACTTTTATTATTATGACGCATTATCAAAATCCTATACAGTTTCAATATATTTTTGTTGGAAAAACAAGAAAAATGTATTGAAAATTCATAAAGTAGTAACTGATTATAATTTGTAATGAATTTTATTTAATAATAGAAAATTAACCGTTAATTTAAATCTCTCTTTTTATAATATATTTAGTGTAATATTATTAAAACAATAGGTGAAAATAATTTTAACTGAAAAAAATATTTTAAAGTAACTGATTTGTTTTATAATAATTTTACTTAAAAAGGATATAATGTAAATTAAATAAAAAATTAAACTAACAATCACTCCAAAAAAAAAATAACTTCGAATAAATTATTAAAATATACAAAATCTTTCAATGTAAATAATATCCAATAATTACATACGCCAATTTATACAAATAAAAATCAAAATTATCATAAAATAACTTTGTAACAAATTAATGTTAAAAAAATATAAAAAGAAATAATTCTAGGTTAAAAGATTAAGGTTAGGTTAACAATTACATACTACTTTTTTTTAAATTAAAAGGCAAATGATTAATTTATCATAAAACAAATAAAAAAACGTAACAAGAATAAATCGTACTCATCTTTAGACGGCTTCACTTTATGTCTTTTTATAGCATTACCCATCCTTCGTTTTTTTTTTATATATATAAAAATAAAAATAGAACAAAATTAGAACACTAAACGAAAAATATTTCTAACTTTAACGAAGAAAGACGTAGCATAAAATAATTATTATTAAGAGAATAGTTGTTCATAACGGCACTATTGCAAACACAACTGAGTACACAAAACTTTACGAGCGCGCATACATACACGTACGCAAAAAAACATACACATATAAATGTATCTTACAGTCTAAAACAATATTATTGTTAAACAAAAAAAAAACTATACATATTGTTACACATTTTGTAATATGAGTCTACAAATATATAATAACACTGTTATTTGAATATAGTTACATCACAACGCGTCAGGGCTAAGTAACTATTAACTATCTACTAGTGGAAATATTAGAAATAATTAAAAGTTATCATTCAGCAGAAAACTGATAACAATCTAAGATTACTGCCATAATTTCTAGCAATAAAAAATTATTACAGTTTTAACTGTACCAATAAAAATGATTTTAAGTAACGTTTAAAATATAGCATACAAATGGGTAAATATCAAAGTTTATCTAAAGAAAAATATCGAAAACAAGTAATAATATAATTATTATCTGTTATCATCAGCTAATTATAATATTAGTACACATTTAATAAGAAATCTTACGAAAACCACCAATAAATTAAAATAAGTACATATTTACAAAAAATAAAAAAGGAAGTATATAAAAAGTAAAATTGTATAAAATTTTATTTTTTTTTAATTAAAAAAAGTTATAAGCTTAAGTTATAATTATTCTACGTAATAAGGAGGTTTTAGAGTATAATCAGTATAACATTATTATAATGAATTTAGAAAGACTTTAAAAATTCCAACATCAGGTAAAACGTTTTCTTTCAATAACTCCATACCCAATTAAACGTAGCAGAATTTTATTGGAAGATAGTTTATCAGATGCTACAGTGGTATCGATTGTAATTATAACAACAGGCCACTATTACTACCATTCATTTATGCATAGCAGCAACTGAAGTCGAATCGCCATACTAATCGAATAAATGACTTAATCGCTCAACATATACGAGGCGACTTGGATACATCGAGAAAATAGAACAAGAGAATGCAAGCACGTAATTTGTTGCCACTGTACAATCCAGTAACTAGGAGTCGGCAAAGCCCAGCCCCTCTCACCTTAACCAACCGGGTTGGTCTAGTGGTTAACGCGTCTTTCCAAATCAGCTGATTTGGAAGTCGAGAGTTACAGCGTTCAAGTCCTAGTAAAGCCGGTTATTTTTACACGGATTTGAATACTAGATCGTGGATACCGTTGTTCTTTGGTGGTTGGGTTTCAATTAACTACACATCTCAGGAACGGTCGAACTGAGACTTCAGCTGTTCTAATAAAAAAGAAGCCCTACTACAATTTTCGGGACCCATATTAAGTCGGTGATATCTTATATGTTATGAGCTGGGAAATAGGATAAAACCGCTCCCAGAACTGTAAGTATAATAGTTTTTAAGATATCCGACGTAAAACACAAAATTCGATGTCAAAAAACAATCTTTTTTTAGGTTGGTAGTACGTACAATAGGTTTGTTAGATTTATTTTATATATACATATGAATTTTTGTTTGTCCCGTATGTGTTCCTATGCCATTCATCCGATTGCGATGAAACTTTGGTGAGCTGTTGTGCGCAGGCCCGCTGAATTAGTTTGGACCCGCTACGTGGCGCTGGAGTAACTCACCGGGTTGGTCTAATGGTTAACCCGTCTTCCCAAATCAGCTGATTTGGAAGTCGAGAGTTACAGCGTTCAAGTCCTAGTAAAGCCAGTTATTTTTACACGGATTTGAATACTAGATCGTGGATACCGGTGTTCTTTGGTGGTTGGGTTTCAATTAACCACACATCTCAGGAACGGTCGAACTGAGAATGTACAAGACTACACTTTCATTTACACTCATATATACCATCCTCATTCATCCTCTGAAGTATTATCTAAACGATAGTTACCGGAGGCTAAACAGGAAAAAGAAAAGAAACGTGGCGTCGGGGTAGAAATATCTCGAAAAATTGTATTTATGGTCCGATTTGGCTCATATTCAGAATATATATTAGTTACGTGAAAAGAAATATTTTTGCGAAAATTGGAAATATGGAGAAAGGGAAGAAGAGAAGATCGGAAATAGGGAAGATGCGAAAAAGGGAAAGGGTGAAAATTTGTGAAGTTCTTAACATTCAGTTTTTTAATGTTTAAACTTTCAATTGTGTTCATTTAATCTATCTATATACGAGTATGTATATATATATATATATATACACCCAAATCTACCAATGGTGAAGCTCTGCCGGGTCAGCTAGTTACTAATAAATGTGGAAGATTTAGTAACAAAACTTGTGAGAGTTAATTCCGAGATAACTACTGCTGCCAATAAAAATTATAAAATTTTTAAACAAAGCAAAACAACGAGAAATAAACAGAAAATTATATTATCCTTTCTGTAACTAATACATTCTTTTTAAAACATTTTTTGGTATATCAGCTTTTATGAACGAAAGTCATTTCCAACATGTTTGTTTTCTATTGAACACCAAGTATTTCATCGTGAGATTCAGCAAATTAAGCATAGCCCAGGCGAATTTCATGTCGTATTTTTTTCACGGTGAAAAAACAAAGTGTGGCGCATCCTACGGAGAGAAAATCTTTATACTTTCCGCCTGCAAAAAGTTCAAAATTTGCGGCCAACAGATTACCCCCAGCGGTTAAACTTTTGTCATTATCTTCTAGGCAACTCTGCATGGTAAATTCAGTTTTATTTACTGATGAATTCGAGAAACGGAGTGTTCAATGGAGCGAAGCAAATCTAAACGGTACTGTGGAAACTAGTTTCCATCATAAATTTTACATTAATGTTTGATGAGGCATTATTTATGACAAAATTCTGGGACCATTTGTTTTCTTCAATAAAAATCTTACTGGAGACGCATACGTTGATTTCTTGAAAAATAATTTGCCGGCTTTTTTGGAGAATGCACCTTTTCAAACTAGATTACAAATGATTTTTCATCACGAAGATGAAACGCAAAGTTTGTCTTTAGTAGCTAGAAATCAGTTGAATGCTAATTTCTTAAATTGGTTTGGACGTGGTAGACCAATCGATTGGCCACCACAATCGATTGAACGCTAGATTACTTCATTTGAAGTCACATGAAAACGATATCAAACCGACATACTAAAGAACAGTTACTCAAAATACGAAATGCTATTCAATTTATACGAAATGATCCTGAAAACCAGCGGCAATATTTTATGTCGGGCAGATGCTGTATACATTGTGAAGCACGGAATTTCAAAGAATTACTGTAAACGATATTTGTTATTCTGTTACCGTTTATCATTTCATGTATTTTCTTTCACTATATTAAGAATAATGTTTATTAGGCACAGAAAGAATAATACGATTTTCTGTGTATTTTCAGTCTGTTTTGTTTCAGTAAAAACCGATTTTTAAATGTTTTTATTTACTTTTTATTGTTTGTATTGACATTAATTTTTTCAGGATTAAATTCTCTTGCTACTAAATCTTCCATATTTATCAATAATTTAACAAAGGTGTTGTACTACAAACCTAAAACAAATTTTATTTTTTGACACCGAATTTTGTGTATTACGTCGGCTATCTTAAAAAACTTACTGGAGTTACAGTTCTGGGACATGTTTTATCCTATTTCCCGGTTCAAAGTACACAAGAAGTTACCAACTTTACTCCTTAATTTAAATTCCAATAATTACAGTAGGGCTACTTTTTATTAGAAGAGCTGAAATCCGGACGAAATCTTTCGCTAGCCGTACTAGAAAATATATCGTTTCCAGACCTGTTTATATGAACGTTTTTCATTATTTCCATCAGAAGAACATGTCCTCAAAGTTTCTCCGTTTCTTCGTGGAACACCCTCATATATATATAATATATATATAATTACTTTTTAAACAACATTTTTTATCGTGTTTGATTAATCATTAACTTAAAAATATTAATTTAATAGAAAAAAAATATTTAATTTTAATTCTTCGTTACATTAAGTAATTTATAAATACATATAATTAAAATTACAAAGTCGTACTCATATTAAGTTGAACAAAATATTAAAGGAAAGGGGGAAACGCTCACTCACAGAGTTTATTATTTCTGTTAACATGTAAGTACATTAATCAAATTGTTTATTCTGATTGTTTTATTTTTAACATGGAAAAAATTGCAATTTAATTTTAATTAAACGTTACACATTTTTAATTTTTTTAATTTTATTTTAATTTACGTATGAAAAAATTTCATACATTTGATTTTTTCACTAAATCAATATTTTATCTAATAATTCGCGAAATCTATCTTTTTTATTTTTTAAATTTATGACAACTTTTAATGTTTAAAGATTTTATTATACGATTAAAAATATTTAATTGTATTATATCATTTTCATTTTCTTTTTATTTTATTTATATTGAACGTAAATATTATTCAGTACTGAATAGGCCACATTAAAACTTACTAAATGTCAAAGTCTTATTAATTAAATTCAATCACTTTCTCTAAATTAGTCACACGTTAATTATATTTTTACTTTTTTTATACAGTTAAATAAACAAAACGTTAGTGTGATTAATTTCACAATTTAACAAGCATTTAATTCGTTAATAATTAGTGTAGAATTCAATTTACATCGATAATAAACTAAAAGAAAAGCTGCAATAAAAAAAACAAATAAAAACTAAATCGTTTGCGTACAGTACTTTTATATTAAAATAAATTTTCGATTCATACCGCGCAATATTTAGCCATATACAAGTGTAATTTTTTTTATAAAAATTTTAGCAAGCTATAATTTTACTTTCCCGTCTAGATAGAGCTATAGCAGATATACATAGCTCTAGAAGGGAAAATATTGTAATCTGTCCAATTTGAGAATACTCTGTTTTTATCAGATCTTGACGTTCTGACACCTAATGAACCCAAAAAAAAAGTATAAAAATTCTGAGGATGTTCGTATGTATATGTTCGGTGTCGGACTCTAAATCACCTTATATATCTAGAACTACTGGACCGATTTTGACCACACTAGATCGGATTACTTCTATATATGAGCCATTGATACCGTTAATTTATCAACTTAAAAGGCCGAAGGGATGAGGTTGTAGAGCAAGGTCACTCTCAGTATTTCGAAATTTCGCCTAATTAACGTCATATTTTTCTTAGGCACATTATTTTACGATTAAAAAATAGTATCTGCAAAAAATGTTTCGCAAAATCTCATCCCAACGTCAAAAAATGCTATAAATGTTGAAGCTTTTTTGTGATCGCTATGGTGGTTGTTATTCATTGTGGTTTCTTCTGTTGTCGTCTAATTACACATATAAATTAATCTTTACTAAATTTGGAGCCCCAGCCCCACCGAGCGGCCCGACCCCGACTAATAGTCATTCATTTTTTAACATTTTTCTTCTTTCCCTTTTTTATTGTAACCAAGACTGCTTTAAAAAAAAAACAAAATGGTATTTGTGAGCCAATACGTCCTCCAACCTTAATCATTTTCAAATGTTGAAAAATATGTTATATAATTAATAAAAATACAAGTTTCAAAAGTCGGAAGGCTGAAATTACCTCATTATTCTTCTCAGAACCTATAATGGCAGTAACGTTGTTATCAGCTGTTTTGGGCAACTCCATCATATAATCAAGATACAGTGAAGCAAGACTGCACCATAAATTATGTACTTGGGTCTTGTAGTACCTGTATTTTCTTTTTAAAAAAACTCCGCGAGATGCCCGTGCAGGTGGTGCTTACAATTTCCTACCGAGGAACGTTTGAACGCACTTCTCGCCTCGCACGCTCGATTGTTTGTGTA
Organism: Lycorma delicatula; assembly: GCF_047948215.1. Lineage (NCBI taxonomy): Eukaryota > Metazoa > Arthropoda > Insecta > Hemiptera > Fulgoridae > Lycorma > Lycorma delicatula. Next base: position 132,538,432 of record NC_134462.1, on the reverse strand, counting down.
TGAGCTCCCGTGTCCGGATGTATGAAATATTTTTCATTCATCGCTAAACGTCGTGTTGCAAATAATTATATGTCTTCCAGCAATCGCTAACAATTATTTTACCGTGAAGAATATACTTTTTTATGATAAGCAATAAGGTGGCGTGTGTGATGGCTGGTGTAGCTAACTCTATAAGGTATTATATTGTTAAAATAGATTTGGGAAAAAATATTTGAAACAGTAATTTGGATTTATAGGGTGTACAAAAAAAGAATATCGGTAATTATCGGTTATACGGGACCCCTACTGTAATCCAATTGTTTACGTATATAAAAATAAAATTACCTATGCGTATAACTTATTGTGTACAATTTTTATTTTATTTTTAACGTTAATCAGACGAGGTTAGCGAGCGAAGCGAGTGTAGGTTATGTTTGATTAGCTGTTTTTTCTTTTAGAAATACCAGGCTTCAAATTTGCGGTTTTAGCTTCAAGCCAATATTGTTAACTTGTAATTATAATGTGGGATTTTTTTCAATATGTCATTAATATATTATTTTATTTATAAATAGCTTTGTGACGAGAAAGTCCTACAATTGTATTGTCAGTTTTTTGTTTTTTTATTTTTATTTAATTGGAATATAGTATACAAAATAAAAAACACATTTTGAATAATACAATAAAATTAAAACCCTTCTATTATATGATTTTTTTTTTTTTTTGTCTTCAGTCATTTGACTGGTTTGATGCAGCTCTCCAAGATTCCCTATCTAGTGCTAGTCGTTTCATTTCAGTATACCCTCTACATCCTACATCCCCAACAATTTGTTTTACATACTCCAAACGTGGCCTGCCTACAAAATTTTTCCCTTCTACCTGTCCTTCCAATATTAAAGCGACTATTCCAGGATGCCTTAGTATATGGCCTATAAGTCTGTCTCTTCTTTTAACTATATTTTTCCAAATGCTTCTTTCTTCATCTATTTGCCGCAATACCTCTTCATTTGTCACTTTATCCACCCGTCTGATTTTTAACAATCTCCTATAGCACCGCATTTCAAAAGCTTCTAATCTTTTCTTCTAAGACACTCCGATTGTCCAAGTTTCACTTCCATATAAAGCGACACTCCAAACATACACTTTCAAAAATCTTTTCCTGACATTTAAATTAATTTTTGATGTAAACAAAATATATTTCTTACTGAAGGCTCGTTTAGCTTGTGCTATTCGGCATTTTATATCGCTCCTGCTTCGTCCATCTTTAGTAATTTTACTTCCCAAATAACAAAATTCTTCTACCTCCATAATCTTTTCTCCTCCTATTTTCACATTCAGCGGTCCATCTTTGTTATTTCTACTACATTTCATTACTTTTGTTTTGTTCTTGTTTATTTTCACGCGATAGTTCTTGCGTAGGACTTCATCTATGCCGTTCATTGTTTCTTCTAAATCCTTTTTACTCTCGGCTACAATTACTATATCATCAGCAAATCGTAGCATCTTTATCTTTTCACCTAGTACTGTTACTCCGAATCTAAATTGTTCTTTAACATCATTAACTGCTAGTTCCATGTAAAGATTAAAAAGTAACGGAGATAGGGAACATCCTTGTCGGACTCCCTTTCTTATTAGGGCTTCTTTCTTATGTTCTTCAATTGTTATTGTTGCTGTTTGGTTCCTGTACATGTTAGCAATTGTTCTTCTATCTGTATTTGAACCCTAATTTTTTTAAAATGCTGAACATTTTATTCCACTCTACGTTATCGAAAGCCTTTTCTAGGTCTATAAACGCCAAGTATGTTGGTTTGTTTTTCTTTAATCTTCCTTCTACTATTAATCTGAGGCCTAAAATTGCTTCCCTTGTCCCTATACTTTTCCTGAAACCAAATTGGTCTTCTCCTAACACTTCTTCCACTCTCCTCTCAATTCTTCTGTATAAAATTCTAGTTAAGATTTTTGATGCATGACTAGTTAAACTAATTGTTCTGTATTCTTCACATTTTTCTGACCCTGCTTTATATGATATTAGATAATAATTTCAATTAAGAAGAATCAGTAATTAAAATTAAAGAAAAAAGCTATTTTAAAACTCCTTCAAAAAATATATATTATGAAAATTCAATGGAGGATAGATGCTGACCTACAGCAACAGTCTAGTCAGTAGTTAGGCTACAGATATCAGAAAAAAAATATTTTCAGAACCTCTGAAGCGGAATCGATCTCACGGACAAAGTATCGTAGGCAGAACACGTTTAAATTAACTAAATAACAGTATTAATATAAATAGTACATAATAAATCGATGTTAACGTAAATTCTCTACGCTACGGTATATAAAGTTATTGATAAAAAAAAATAAATTAACATCAACTACAGTTACATACTTGTACGTGTATGTACTGTACATGAATTACATACATGAATATTACACACTCTTATTAATATAACTACGTACATTAAAATACAAACAGAGTTATCACATCTGAATAGTACAAGGTGCAATATTCTAAAGTATTAATCTCTTATTTTAGTATTTATTCTATGGACTACATTTTTTCTTATTGTATTTAAATTTATGCTACTGTGTAATATCACTATCCAAACAAATAAAAATGAGGACAAGTCGAACATACATCCAATTACTATTTAAAAAAAAAAAAGTCAATTTTTCAATAATCAAATGTTATAACCAAATGGTAGAAGGTAAACTGACATGATACATCAATCATTATTAAATAAGGCACGCCATTCTAATGAAAATTTAAACAAAAAGTGAAATGATTTCCTGTCATCGCTTTCCTTCTTCACTAACCTAAACAAACTGTTGCGTAAAAGAATGCCAAGCCCGTCAAAATATAGATAATAAATACTTAGCTTTACGAGGATTACTCACTCTGTTACCACATAGTACAGTCGATTAGTATTTTTATTTGAAAATCCGTATTGATGTAAAAAACATCAAAACAAAAACATCAATACCGATGGATGTTTTTCCATATGTTAAGGGTGATGAAGGAAGCTTAACTCCAGATTTTTAACATCCCCCTCCAATAGATTTTTAAAAAATTCAAAAAGTTTTTGAAATGCGTTTTTCTCTGAATCTATGCATTATAGAGAAAAGTTTTACAAACAAAAAACGTAGAGGACATTCTCCTCTACAATTAATGTATTTGAAGTTATGCCGTATAATTTTAAATTGAAATACTAGGTGGCGCTGAAGTTGTAAAAAAACGTATTTACGGTTTTTTCAACGGAAAAAATTGTTTTTCGTCTGTATTGCATTTGGAAAAGTTGTTGATCTCAACAAAAAAAAAAAAACAGACAACTTTTATTTAAACAATTTTCTTGTACGACTTACCGTTTTGGAGCTGTAGCTTGTGAAAGTGTGAAAATGTTGTGAATTGGGCACGTGTTCGAAACCTGTCTAATCGTTTACAACGTTTTCTACAACTTCAGCGCCACTTAGTATTTCAATTTCACGGTAAGTCGAGAGTTCTAAGATTCAAATCCTAGTAAAGGCAGTTACTTTTATACGGATTTGAATACTAGATCGTGGATACCTACCGGTGTTGTTTGGCGGTTGTGTTTCAGTTAACCACACATTTCAGGAACGGTACAAGACTATACTTCATTTACATTCATACATATCATCCTGATTCATACTCTGAAGTAATACCTTACGGTGTTTCCGGAGAATAAACAGAAAAAGAAACATAAAACAGTGTTTTCTTTCTTTTGTCTCAAATTTCTCGAAAAGTACTAAAAATACAATTCTAAAACCGATTTTTTTTCAATTTTTCAGGTCGTATATCATATAAAAACAATTAATATAATCTACCTTAATTATGTCGAAGGCGCAAAAATAAGGGCAAAATTTTTCGCCAGCCGACATTTGCCAACGAAGAGTTTCCGAACCTATCTTTATGAGCTTTTTTTTATTTTCACCTGTAGAACATGTCCTGAAAATATGTTATATTCTTCGTGAATCACCTGTATGTATATATATATATGTGTGTGTGTGTGTGTGTGTGTGTGTGCGTGTGTGCGCGCGCGCGTATACACTATTGTTTGCTTCATAGATTCAAACGTTAAGGTTGATACGTTAAAACTGTGTAGAAATCGGCCTGATAGTGTTGAATATTTGAGGTTACAAGTTTCAGTGCAATGTTTTACTAATGTAAATCTTTAAATAACACATATTTAAAAATATGCGTGAAAAATTTGTGAAAATATATTTGAAAACTTACATTTACTAGAAGCTTAATAAAATTTTTATTTCATAAAATGTTTAATATAAAAAACAATGTTGAAAATGAAATTCCCGATCTCCGTGGCCGTAACGTCTCGGCCTTTCATCCTAGGATTAGAATCCCAATCAGGCAAGGTACTTTTCATACGCTAAAAAATTCCATTTCTAGATTTCCACGTATAAGCTTCTATAATGAATTAATTTATTAAACAAAAAAAAATCATTTTAAAAAGGGTAAAACACAAAATTTCCCTTCATCTACAATATCGAAGAAAGAAATGGAGGTAGTTTGTAAATTTTTTTTAATATTATGATCATACTATTCTACAAAAATATTTAAAATGGTTCAATCACATTCTTCTTACCTATTAAATAGTACCTTATTATCTCTCTTCTGGAATTAGATGCACGTAAACAAAACACAATGGAGATTTGTCAATCGTAGTGGGTACAAATGTATCATAATCTCATTCCTAATTTTATTTTTTAAAGAAAAAATAACATGAATATATTGTTATGTTACTAAAAACTATACTTTATTTAATAATAAAGTAAAATGTTTCCTTGACATGAAAACAAATTAAAAAGAGACATCAATAATAAATATACTATTCTTTATGTAATAATACTATAAAAACAACACGAGTAAATAGAATTGAAAATATAAGTAATTATACATTTTATTAAAATATGAAGGTCATTCTATAATCAAAAGAAATAAAAATATTCGAGAAAGTTATAAAAATGCATAATAAAACAATAATTAACGTTAAGAATAAATAATATTTAACCTCCGGTTGAAGATCAGGATATGAAGCTAAAGATAATAATAAAATGTAAACCGTATACTGCTTCCTTTCTACTTATCATTCATTATAATAAAAAACAAGTAGTTACGTTTCCCGCTTTCCCCATAAAGGATAAGGATGATGCATTAAGTTTCCAGTAGTAACACACGCATCATGACGTAACTGAGGACGTAATATTATGTACTCAGCCGCCTACACACACACACACACACATATATATATATATATATATATATATATATATATATATATATATATATATATATAAAAACTAAATAAGTTAGAAAATTATACAAATTAATAGAAAATTTTCTAATGAAAAGAGGAAAAGGTCCTTTTGAGGTTTTCTGCTTTTATTTTTATTATTCTGTTTGTTTGGTTGTTGCCCTAATAAATTGCATTAGAAAATTTTCTAATAATTTGGATAATTTTCTAACTTATTTAGCTTTTTTATATTTGTCTAACCAAAGAATAGAGTTAAGTTATTATTTTATATATACACTTTAATAATTGAGTACATATACATATATTCAATTATTAAAGTGTATTATAAATAAATGTTTGCGAATGTTATAAATCAAATTTATTAACAAAGAAAAGTAAATTTGTAACTTCTAAGAGAAAACATTCTGTGAGGTATAAAATATAATTGAATTAGATAATAAAATCCAGTTGCAGGTTTTTAAATTTTAAATACATATGCTGTGTCGTGTCTTTTAAATTTAACGATGATGTGATGATTAAACTAAATTAATTAAGACAAGAGTATTTCAATTCACAGAACATTAAGAATGAAACTAGATTTAAATTTTATATAACGATGGTAATATCTAACCGGCATCGAAGCTTCTTTAAACAAAAAAGTGATTACAGCAACAGAATGCGAATTTTAAGAACTGGGAGTAGCTGGAAATTAATAGATAGATAAGAAATAATATACCCGTAAACAATCGGGCATTTTCACTTTGGAAAATAAAATTAATAGGTGGCAATATTTGGAATCGACGGTTAAGAGATATAATAGTTACGATTCTATTACAAGGAACATACATCTACGGTTTACAAAGATGTTGATCGATTTGAAAGAAAATGGTTTCCGGAACAGGCAGTGTTGCATAACTCCTCTTTTTTTCTGTTTAGCCTCCGGAACCATCGTAAGGTATGACTTCAGAGGATGATATGTATGAGTGTAAATGAAGTGCAGTCTTGTACAGTCTCAGTTCGACCATACCTGAGATGTGTGATTAATTGAAACCCAACCGCTAAAGAACACCGGTATCCACGATCTAGTATTCAAATCTGTATAAAAGTAACGCTGGCTTTACTAGGAGTAGATTATTACTTATTAAAGACATTTATTACTTATTTAAGACAGTTATTTTAAGCTAAACATTAAAAGGTTTTTGGAACTCTAATTTTGGGTTTTAAGTCACATATCTTAAAACCTAAAAGAGATACAATTGTGGGACCTATTTTATTGAATTTTTCAGGTAAAAAACCATAGAAAATCATTAATTTCACCTCTAGATTAACGTCCACAAAATGTCAGTTCGACTACATTTTACTGGGGGAGCTGAGATCCAGGCGAAATCTTTCGCTAGCCGTAACTCGCTAACGAAGCGTTTCCAAACCTATGTTTTTATGAAATTCTTTCATTGTTTTAATAAACAGAATACGCCTGTAAAGTACTGCAGATTCCTCGTGAAAAACTCCGTATATAAATCACCCACTTATTAATGTGTCTATGTGTACGTAAGATGAATAAATGAATATTTTAATATATATGTGCACGGGAGTGATTTACACATTTGTAGATAATACGAATATTTTATTCCTTCCGACTTTTACATTACCCTTCTACTAAAAATAAAGTATATGAAGTCTACAATAAATATATATATATATATATATATATATATATATATATATATGTGTGTGTGTGCGTGTGTAATTTTTAATTATTTAACTAAATTCATCATGAAGTAATAAATTTTAAAAATGAAATATAACCACCAAATTCCTTTGATAATTAGCTGAGTCAACAGAAACTAAAAAAGGCCTTAGCATCAAAAAAATTCACTACAGCAAAACTAAGTGGGCTAGCTAATTTTACAATAAGCAATAAAAACCTGCTGTGGTAGAGTAATTTGGAAACAGGGTATACAGTTAAAATTAAGTGAAAAAATAAATAATTTATCCATAATTTCTACATTTTTGCTCATAGAAAAATGTGTAAAAGCTTTTTTTATAGAACCTTGTTTTAATTTTCTACTGGTGGTATTTATTTTTTCATAAGATTTAAAATAAACAATATATTGACGAAAAACTAGATTTTTTTGATTTTTTAACTACGTTTTTTCCACAAAAAGGGAAAAAATTTGCAAAATCAATCAAATCTTAAATATTGAAAAATGACGTATTTTTACATAAATCTACGAATTGCATAAAAATATCTGTTTTCATTAATTTTTTATAACATTTTCTTTATGGCGTAATTTTCATGTGTTTACGAAGTATACTAACATTTACTTCCTAAAACTCATTGAAAAATTAAAGGGGTACTTACATATTAACGCCACCGCAACTACAGCTTTATTTAAAAACAAAGTGGTAATCGGATTTCGGTGGAAAATGAACAATCTCTTTATTAATTTTAATAAATATTTATTTTATAAATATAATTTAACCAAACTTAACCTACGCTCGCTAATCTTGACTAATTAAAAGGAGTGTTTTGATTATTTAAATAATAAATAATTGCAATAATTACTGAATTTATTAAATAAAAACTCAAAACACTCCTTTTAATTAGTCAAGGTTAGCGAGCGTAGGTTAAGTTTGGTTAAATTATATTTATAAAATAAATATTTATTAAAATTAATAAAGAGACTGTTCATTTTCCACCGAAATCCGATGACTACTTTGTTTTTAAATAAAGCTGTAGTTGCGGTGGCGTTAATACGTAAGTACCATTAAAGGTTTTGAATAACCATCTTTTCCATCTTAAAGTACACGTTTTACTCTACAAATAACAATTAAAATATTTTTATATTTGAAAAAAAAAACAGGGTTAATCAAGGTACCAAAACATGCTTTTTTTAAAGAATGCAATTTTCAAATGTTTATTTAACATATAAAGATATCCTTTGTGGAATGAGTAGGTAGTAAGTTCAAGAACAGAATGATACATTGGCTTTTCCATTTTTTGCAACTTGTTCATTGTTACAGCCGTTTTATCAACAACTTGCAAATTTTCACAGCAGATCCGGATTAACGGGCGATCAGAAATTAAAAATACTTCAAAAATTTGAGTAATTTATAGCCTTGGGTCTTATAAATCAGTACCATTTCACATTTTTTAATTATCTCCAATAGGAACAGAGTTATGGAAGTTCATTTACTGCGCACCCTCGAGTTGCGTTACCTATGTATGATAGCTATAGTGCGATTTGATGCTTATTATAAAATTCGCTAGCGTTACTGTTTTGCTCGTAGAAAAAACCTGGAAGGTTATTTTATGTAAAATTTCCTCAGCTATCTATTGGTGCTTTTTATTCTTACATACGATTAGAAATAAAGCCCCTATCGGTGAAAAATTAAAAAAATTTCCTTAATTAGTTAACCCTCATATCTACTAGGGTACATTTTGATTCCACATATTTTTTCTGACACCGTTCCAATAATTTATTTGCTGTAGTAAATTTTTTCGAGGTTAAAATTTCTATCGACTAAACTAAATTAGTGAAAATAACAGAAAACTTTTTAAATGTTAATATCTATTGTTTAGGCCGGTTATAAAAATAATACTACATTTTTGTTCTGGTAACTTGCAAATAAAGGTACAAACAAACAAACAAACTGACATGATAGTTTGATCTGGTTGCTTCAGTAACGGTTGTTTGAAAAAAAAACATAAGTCACAGACAATTAACTGCGATGTGTTCTAAAACAAGAACAAGATAAGAACTTGTACGATAGTCTAGATCGATAGCACTATAACTAGCGCGTATAGTGTATAGTTTCGTTAATAAACTTTTTTTAATGTGTTTATCTGGAACTGAATACGTGTTAAAATTATTTAAAAAAGGAAAACGTACTTTTTTTGTACATACGATATATTACTAAACATATTAAAAAATAAGCAAAGATTATTAAAAAATATATAGAATATCCATTTCATTATCATCAATTTCATTATCATTGGTGATAATGAAATGTAGATTGGGGTTTAAAAACCTGAAGAAAAGGTGTCAGATGAATCGGTGGAATTTAGAGAAGCTTGAGGAAGAGGAGGTAAAGAAGATTTTTGAGGAGGACATCGCAAGAGGTCTGAGTAAAAAAGATAAGGTAGAAAATGTAGAAGAAGAATGGGAGAATGTTAAAAAGGAAATTCTTAAATCAGCAGAAGCAAACTTAGGCGGAATAAAGAGAACTGGTAGAAAACCTTGGGTTTCAGACGATATATTGCAGCTGATGGATGAACGTAGAAAATATAAGAATGCTAGTGATGAAGAAAGTAAAAGGAACTATCGGCAATTAAGAAATGCTATAAACAGGAAGTGCAAACTGGCGAAAGAAAAGTGGATTAAAGAAAAGTGTTCAGAAGTGGAAAGAGAAATGAACATTGGTAAAATAGACGGAGCATACAGGAACGTTAAGGAAAATTTTGGGGTACATAAATTAAAATGTAATAATGTGTTAAACAAAGATGGTACACCAATATATAATACGAAAGGTAAAGTCGATAGATGGGTGGAATATATTGAAGAGTTATACGGAGGAAATGAATTAGAAAATGGTGTTATAGAGAAAGAAGAGGAAGTTGAGGAGGATGAAATGGGAGAAACAATATTGAGATCTGAATTTAAGAGAGCATTAAAAGATTTAAATGGCAGAAAGGCTCCTGGAATAGACGGAATACCTGTAGAATTACTGCGCAGTGCAGGCGAGGAAGCGATTGATAGATTATACAAACTGGTGTGTAATATTTATGAAAATGGGGAATTTCCATCAGACTTCAAAAAAAGTGTTATAGTTATGATACCAAAGAAAGCAGGGGCAGATAAATGTGAAGAATACAGAACAATTAGTTTAACTAGTCATGCATCAAAAATCTTAACTAGAATTTTATACAGAAGAATTGAGAGGAGAGTGGAAGAAGTGTTAGGAGAAGACCAATTTGGTTTCAGGAAAAGTATAGGGACAAGGGAAGCAATTTTAGGCCTCAGATTAATAGTAGAAGGAAGATTAAAGAAAAACAAACCAACATACTTGGCGTTTATAGACCTAGAAAAGGCTTTCGATAACGTAGACTGGAATAAAATGTTCAGCATTTTAAAAAAATTAGGGTTCAAATACAGAGATAGAAGAACAATTGCTAACATGTACAGGAACCAAACAGCAACAATAACAATTGAAGAACATAAGAAAGAAGCCCTAATAAGAAAGGGAGTCCGACAAGGATGTTCCCTATCGCCGTTACTTTTTAATCTTTACATGGAACTAGCAGTTAATGATGTTAAAGAACAATTTAGATTCGGAGTAACAGTACAAGGTGAAAAGATAAAGATGCTACGATTTGCTGATGATATAGTAATTCTAGCCGAGAGTAAAAAGGATTTAGAAGAAACAATGAACGGCATAGATGAAGTCCTACGCAAAAACTATTGCATGAAAATAAACAAGAACAAAACAAAAGTAATGAAATGTAGTAGAAATAACAAAGATGGACAACTGAATGTGAAAATAGGAGGAGAAAAGATTATGGAGGTAGAAGAATTTTGTTATTTGGGAAGTAAAATTACTAAAGATGGACGAAGCAGGAGCGATATAAAATGCCGAATAGCACAAGCTAAACGAGCCTTCAGTAAGAAATATAATTTGTTTACATCAAAAATGAATTTAAATGTCAGGAAAAGATTTTTGAAAGTGTATGTTTGGAGTGTCGCTTTATATGGAAGTGAAACTTGGACGATCGGAGTATCTGAGAAGAAAAGATTAGAAGCTTTTGAAATGCGGTGCTATAGGAGAATGTTAAAAATCAGATGGGTGGATAAAGTGACAAATGAAGAGGTATTGCGGCAAATAGATGAAGAAAGTAGCATTTGGAAAAATATAGTTAAAAGAAGAAACAGACTTATAGGTCACATACTAAGGCATCCTGGAATAGTCGCTTTAATATTGGAAGGACAGGTAGAAGGGAAAAATTGTGTAGGCAGGCCACGTTTGGAGTATGTAAAACAAATTGTTGGGGATGTAGGATGTAGAGGGTATACTGAAATGAAACGACTAGCACTAGATAGGGAATCTTGGAGAGCTGCATCAAACCAGTCAAATGACTGAAGACAAAAAAAAAAAAAAAGAATATCCATTGGGGAGAAATAAATTCAGTCTGGAAGAGAAATTAAGATTGAATAATTTTAATCGAATTTTACAAGTATTAAACTGATATTCAAGTAAAAATTACATTTTAAGCGTTAGAATACGAAAAATAGCATCGAGGAATAACAGAACTCATATGTTTTCACATATACGTTGTACATAATGCTGATGGATTTTTCTAAGTGTGAACAAATTGTCCATCCAGTACACTATTTGTATATTACCGACTCTTAAAACATCATATTGTACTCAAATCTTAAATAACAAGTAAATTATTCAGCTTAACTAAACGAACAGTTCTAATTTTCTTTTAAATCGCCATCCATATTATTAAATTACACGTATTTCCATGTTTTTTGTATAACTTCTAATTCTCTATATATCTAAATATAAAATTAACGGTTAAAAGTAAAGAAATAATTTATGAAAATCTTTATTAAATAAATGAATATTATTTAGATTTTCAAAAAGCCTAGGATTCCATACGTCAGGATTTAAAATATTCTTGATTTAAAATAGACACAAAAACAATTAACATTATAAAAGAAACACAAATACAAAATCCAAAATTAAATTCCCTTTCTGAACCGTTACAAATAAAAGCAGGCGTTAGACAAACAGACGGACTTTCTCCGATTCTCTTTAACCGCACTATAGAAAAAGTAATTAAAGAATGGAAGATAGAACTCGAAAAATTAAATATTGCAGGAAATTTTAAAAGGGCATATAAAACAAAAGTATAAACATAACCTTATTAGCCTTCTCAAATGATATTACGATATTTGCAAAACACATGAACGAGACTCGAATTAAAATCCAGAAATCCAAGAGGAGGTGCTAATAAAATAGACTTACAAATTTTAAAACAAAATGGTTTTTCCATGTTAAAAAAAATAATTTACGAACAATAAATATTCTCGAAGATCGGGAAAATTAAAAAAGTAACAAAATTTAAATATCTCGGAGAAGTAATAACGCCAAACGCTCTAGAAAAGAAAGCGCTAAAAGAACGAAAACAGAAAGTGGCGTCAGCTTCAACTTAACAAGAAATTTATATAATAAAAAAAATCGCCTTTGCATAATGCTAAACTCTTACAAAACAGTAATTCTTCCGGAGGCGTTATATAACGCTAAGAATTTTCAAATTTTTCGGATAAAGATCTTTTTAAAATAAAAAAAAGGAATTTTAAGAAACATATAAGGATCCGATTACCAGGATGGAATTTATAGCAGTCCTCGTAGAGGGAAGGACGGTCTTGGAGGTGCGGGAGAGGGTGTATGCGGCCATCGACACTATACAGGAGTGGTTGAGGTCCAGGGGTCTGCAACTGTCTACGGAAAAATGCCGGTGTATTGCCTTTACGGGTAGAAGAGTGCTAGAACCGTTCAATATTTCCATCAACGGTCATGCTATAGAAGAAGCGAATAACATCAAGTACTTAGGAGTTATCCTCCAGAAAAACGGTAGATACACCGAGCACATAGTCGATGTATGCAACAAGGCAGAAAGGATGATAAAAAGTCTAAACATCATTATGTCATCGCAGAATGCCCCTCGGGCCTCAAAGCGCCGTTTACTGGCGACCACCGTCGTGTCTTCGCTTATGTATGCCGTTCCGGCCTGGTGGCGCTCTATCGCCATCAGGCGCAACAAAGAGAGACTGGCGAGGACGCACAGGTGTGTGCTCCTAGGTGTTGTGTCCGCATACAGGACAGTGTCCTATGCCGCCCTGTGCGTGTTATCGGGTACACCTCCTATTGACCTATTCGCAAAAAAAGAGGGTGGAGAGGGCACAAGGCAAGCCAGAGGTCAGGGATGCCGTTTATAATATCTGGCAGGAAAGATGGTCGCAGGAAGCTGTGGGTCGATGGACGAGAACCCTCATCCCCAACATCAAGCCACGGTTGTCGAGAAGATTTGGTGAGGTTGATCCATCACCTATCGCAGTTTTTTACAGGACATGGTTCCTTCAATAACTACCTGCACAAAATAGGCAAGAAAGAAGAACCAATTTGCAACTACTGCAACGAGATAGATGATGCTGAGCACACCTTTTTTGAGTGCAATAGGTGGGACACACTTAGACATAGTAAGGCACTCACAGGTATAACTCCAGAGACAACAATAGACTACATGCTAAGAAGCGAGTCAAACTGGAATAATTTTGCTAGTTTTGTTAGACAAGTTGTTCTACAGAAATACTCCGATGAGAGAAGACAAGGTGTTGGCTAGAATAGGACTGGGTGGACAGCCTTGCCGGTGAGGTCCAGCATGCTGCGGTGTGTTGGCACTGATGAGCCACCAAGGACTCCACGGGTAACAGTCAGGCAAGAGCACACTGAATACTGAAGGGACCCGGTACCGCGTCGCGGCGAACTGGGTCTGGCGTGGTGTATTAGTATTGCCCTTTTGGGTCCCCAAGGGGCCAATATTGATAAAGAACTCTCAAAAAGAGCTAACCGGTAGGCCGACCTGCCTTGCCGGTATATAGCCGGTAGGTGGGGAGGCCTATTTGAGTTTAAAGACACTCCCCTGGGCGGCGTAATACCAACAAGTCGGTCCGGCCCAGGGGAGCTGAGAGAAAAAAAAAAAAAAAAAAGAATGGAATTTATAAACTGAAAAGTGAAATAGAAATTTATAAAAATACAGAAAAAATAAAAGCCGATCCTCAGAAGATTACAATTTTATGGAAGTTTATACAGAATGAGAGAAAATAGATTAAAAAATTTATATTTAACTTTTATAAAACAGTAGAACTATTTAAACTAACCGGTTTAAGGAAGTTGAAAACGATCTTAAAACTTTAAAAATCCCCAAAGAAATTTGTTTAAATAAAGACCGATTTAGAAAATTAATTAATGAATCTAAGTTTCCAGAGAAAAAGATAGGAGTATAGCAAGAAAGTGGACCGAGGAAGAAAAACAATAGAGTCAGAAAGGAAAAATATTGGAAAAACAAAAGAAGTTCCAGACTATTATGCAAACGTGATCCTTAGAAGTCCGGACGAATAATAAAAAAAAAAAAATATTTGTAATAACTTAATTAGCCCGCCAGGACGAACGAAGCGAGTCCTTCCCGTCTAGCTAGAGAGCGGAGCACCTGGAACCACATTATGTTCATTATCCTTATGCTTGTGAGAGCAACAATGATTGGGTAAGTGAAGCCTGTTAAATTTATAAAAAACTATCCGTGTATTGTAATTTTTTCAGAGCAACAGTTTTGTTAGCCAAGGACTAGAAACTTTGAGTGATCTGAAATATGCGGATTTCATAATAGTCAACCCACAACTTAATACAGCAGTTATAGCCGGTTACCCCGTCATTAGTATGGTAAAAAAAGTATTTTACACGGTTCTTAGCGTTATAAAATAAACACCACGAGGACGTGACCGTCCTTCGATTCTTTTTTTTTAATGTTTTTCAATCAAATTACTAGAGGCAGGTAGACACAGTTGCATACACACAGTGGCAGTGGCGATGTTGATTGAGCCACCATCCTTTAAAGATACTTTTCTCGATATCAAACTTTAATTTCAAATACTGCAAACGGTCTCCGATTCAATTTGACCAATAGTAAAAGTTAATTATCGGCAAGGAACATAATTCAGTTGTTACCGTAAACCATTAAAAAGGCCATCTTCAAGCGGTGAAATATTTCGTATGACAATAATATTACGTTCTTTCCAGGTATAAAAACTATGTTCACGTAAAATTTCAGCCCAAAGGTAATTTTCAAACGTTTCTACTTCGTCAGAACGTAAAAAATTAAAATATACAGGTACGAATATCATTTACATAAACTGTACTTACTATTCTGCTGTTACTACAAATTTTGTTCAATTATATTCTACTTTAAAAGATTTAAATGGCAGAAAGGCTCCTGGAATAGACGGAATACCTGTAGAATTACTGCGCAGTGCAGGTGAGGAAGCGATTGATAGATTATACAAACTGGTGTGTAATATTTATGAAAATGGGGCATTTCCATCAGACTTCAAAAAAAGTGTTATAGTTATGATACCAAAGAAAGCAGGGGCAGATAAATGTGAAGAATACAGAACAATTATTTTAACTAGTCATGCATCAAAAATCTTAACTAGAATTTTATACAGAAGAATTGAGAGGAGTGTGGAAGAAGTGTTAGGAGAAGACCAATTTGGTTTCAGGAAAAGTATAGGGACAAGGGAAGCAATTTTAGGCCTCAGATTAATAGTAGAAGGAAGATTAAAGAAAAACAAACCAACATACTTGGCGTTTAAAGACCTAGAAAAGGCTTTCGATAACGTAGACTGGAATAAAATGTTCAGCGTTTTAAAAAAATTAGGGTTCAAATACAGAGATAGAAGAACAATTGCTAACATGTACAGGAACCAAACAGCAACAATAACAATTGAAGAACATAAGAAAGAAGCCCTAATAAGAAAGGGAGTCCGACAAGGATGTTCCCTATCGCCGTTACTTTTTAATCTTTACATGGAACTAGCAGTTAATGATGTTAAAGAACAATTTAGATTCGGAGTAACAGTACAAGGTGAAAAGATAAAGATGCTACGATTTGCTGATGATATAGTAATTCTAGCCGAGAGTAAAAAGGATTTAGAAGAAACAATGAACGGCATAGATGAAGTCCTACGCAAAAACTATCGCGTGAAAATAAACAAGAACAAAACAAAAGTAATGAAATGTAGTAGAAATAACAAAGATGGACCGCTGAATGTGAAAATAGGAGGAGAAAAGATTATGGAGGTAGAAGAATTTTGTTATTTGGGAAGTAAAATTACTAAAGATGGACGAAGCAGGAGCGATATAAAATGCCGAATAGCACAAGCTAAACGAGCCTTCAATAAGAAATATAATTTGTTTACATCAAAAATGAATTTAAATGTCAGGAAAAGATTTTTGAAAGTGTATGTAAGTGTATGGAGTGTCGCTTTATATGGAAGTGAAACTTGGACGATCGGAGTATCTGAGAAGAAAAGATTAGAAGCTTTTGAAATGCGGTGCTATAGGAGAATGTTAAAAATCAGATGGGTGGATAAAGTGACAAATGAAGAGGTATTGCGGCAAATAGATGAAGAAAGTAGCATTTGGAAAAATATAGTTAAAAGAAGAGACAGACTTATAAGCCACATACTAAGGCATCCTGGAATAGTCGCTTTAATATTGGAAGGACAGGTAGAAGGGAAAAATTGTGTAGGCAGGCCACGTTTGGAGTATGTAAAACAAATTGTTGGGGATGTAGGATGTAGAGGGTATACTGAAATGAAACGACTAGCACTAGATAGGGAATCTTGGAGAGCTGCATCAAACCAGTCAAATGACTGAAGACAAAAAAAAAAAAAAAAAAAAAAAATATTCTACTCCAAGAATGCAATTTGCTTAAGAATTTATTTACTATCGATCACGTTTAAAAAAATATTTTCTCTCTTCAGTTTTTCTTCGTATCGTAAGGGAAATTGCATTCTTACCTAAGTATACATCACAACATATTAATTATGTGATATTAAATTAAAAACGCAATTCGACAATCTTTTCAAGTTTAAAAAAAAACGAAAAAATATCAAAGATAAAAAAAGAATAAAATTCAGACGAATATAAACCTAGCCGAAGAAAATAAACAAACGAAATTAAAATATATAAAATTATATATATAAATTAACTTAACATATAAATAAATTGAAATTTATTTTTCTATCAGTTTCCTTAATTAAGATTTAGCAGTTGAAATTTGTTGAGAAATTTACGGAAAACTCCTTTCTAAAGCCAACTTATTAAACCGAATTAGGAATAGGGAATTTGTAGAGTATGAAATATACCGTTACTGATTGGGATGCGAACCCAGAACTTTATGGATGAAAGATTGAGAGGCTACCACTCCGCTTAAAAAGTCGGTAAAACAAATATAATAAAAATAATAAATTAAAAAATCTTATTTGGACACCACATAACTTCCTTGTACGTATCAAATTACATATACACTTTTTTTTTTTAATGAAAAGTACATAAAATTTTATTTGAACTGATATTTTTTTTTATTGTTATAATTGAATTATTATTTATCGTAATTTTATTTTTTTACAATCATAGGTTAATAATTAATCATTAATAAATCAATATATTTAAATTAAAAAAAAGGAGATGAAGTCAGATTTGAACCGATATTATGCCTTCCCCAAGTAAGATCCAAATATTTCATTAATTATATATATCGTTGGAAAGCTCTCAATGAGGGCTTTATTACTGCAGTTAAGACACTTTTGGTCCAGTCGATTGCAATCAAACGGGAATCTGCACAATTATATGTTTCCATTTGTAATGCGACTTATCCCACCTGATGTCGATTTCAATTAATAGTGTAGCCAGGAGGTCGGGCGTTAATTCGAAGTCTTAGTTCAATAAGATAAGCAGGCAAACGTGGCACGTAAACCCGATCTTTAATGAAACCCCACAGGAAAAAAAATCTAGCGGAGAAATCTAAAGAGCGAGGTGGCCATGCGATTGAATCTTCACAGCCGATCCACGGACCTGCTGGGAAACGAGTGTCGAGAAAATCTCGGACTTCTAGGCGGTAGTGAGATGGTGCCCCGTCTTGTTGATAGTAATGGCGTCCATTTTGGTCATCATCGTCTAACTCAGGAATTAAACAATTTTGATACGGGTCCAGATAATGGATACAATTTATGGTTGCCTCCTGGAAGAAGAACAGTACAGTCTTTGTTTCTTTATGGCACAAAATCACTTTGGTATGGTGCCAAGAGTAAATTGTACGCCTGCTAGGAAGGTCCCTAACGTACTTTCTACGAAAATTACGTTGAACTGCAGCAGCTGCTGATTGCAAATAGTGAAACCAAAACAGCGAGCACTTTCCGCATCAGTAATACCTATTTTTAACACTGGTGATAGTAAAAAAAATTCGGTAATAATGAACTAAGCGAGTCAAAACTTGTTTTTCTATAAAATGAGACCTCAACCGAATCTGTAAGTTATTTCAATAAATATTTATACGGTTTAAAAATTGTATAATCCTTTTTGAATCACCCGGTATTATAACAATTTTTTTTTAATATTTGTAATATCTCTGGGGTGGAATAGTAGTATCTCTGTCTTTCATCCGGACCTTCTGTGTTCGGTCACGTTCAGGAATATCATTTTTTCACGCGCTATAAAAACTCATAATTTTATCTATTAAAAGATACCAGCCACAATAATGATAATACGGAGGAATTAATTACTGTTGGATTTTCTCTCCTTGAAGGCAATTACAAAGATTCACATCTATTGTTCTGAGGTAACAGAAAATGTTTACAAAAATAAATAATAATAAAAATGTATATACGACAAAATTTCACACGTCAATACTTCTTTAACGATAAAATTAAGTTGTATATATATTTGATAATATCCAGAATAAAGTTACAAGGTTAATTTCTTTTCAAAATAAAATCCTTTGAACAATCACCTCGTTGCGAAGAATTTGATAATAAAACGAGCATAGAATTATTATTATTTATTTATTATTTTTTTTTTACAAATAAGCGTATAACATTGACCTCCGCGGTGTAATCTCTACTTTTCATCCAAAGGTTGTACTTTCAAGTCTCGGTCAGGTTCGACATTTTTTCACACTACTAAATTTCTTTATCATAAAAAAAGAGATTAGCTATAAAAATATAAGCGCCTGTACTTATCTTAAAGAGGATAAATAAATAATTAAAAAAATTAAATTAGTCTTGATTCAGTTACAAGAAGTAGATTAATAAGTGAAAATAAACAAAAAGTGTAGAATAAAGGAAAGAGATTAAGTAAATATAAGCAGATCTAAAACGAGGTTTACGAAGATATTAGTGGAATCCGAAAGTTGGAAGAGCAAATAAAGGGCTGTAAATGAAAAAAAAAACTAGAAAGTCATTAGTTGGCAAAAAAATTTATCTTCCATGAAAATGCGAAAAAAATGACATATTTTTTCTTTATTACAATTATCTGAAAATTCTTTTTTACTAGTTCATTTCATCCGTTAATTTTTTATAGAGGGTAAAACCTAAAAACAAATAGTAAACAAAAATTTTAAGAATTTAAAACAAAAAAATATATATCTAATAGCAAAAATTAGACGATTAGCACGCTTCAGTTTTTTTCTTTCTTATTTATATATATTTTAAGATAACGTTCAGTACTTTCTAAAAAAAAAAACAAACTACAAAAGTAACAAAAAATAAATAAAATTTTATAATCCAATAATTTTATGAATAAAGCGAAAGGTGACACTGAGTACAAGCATATAAGATCATTAAATAAAATACTATTTTCTATCGTGTATATTTTAATAAAATTAATTATATTAATTAATTACCGTAATTAAATTCAGATATTAGCAAATAAACTTCTACACTAAAATTAAAAAGAAACTTGTTTTCTAGTGGAAAGCTGAAAAAGAAACTAATAAATTTTAATTCTGTACACGATCTAATAAAGCATGTAATAGAATAAATTTATAATCTAACATAAATAAAGATTAATTATACCGTAAATTATTTTTTTTCTGTACTTAGATAAGTATAAGTTAAGTTTTTCTACGTAAACAATTAATTTATAAAATATATTTTTTATATAATTCTCATATAATTTCGGAATAAAAATGACTATAATTCAAGAAAGACTAAAGTTAAACTAATTAAAATAATACTTACGGTAAGTCTCGACCGCATTCGGAAGAGTTTAATTTAAAAAAAAAAGGAAACGTAAGTAGGTATCCAATTAAACGAGCAAAAAATGATGATATTCTATAATCGACCAAATCTGCCGCATCAAGATGGATGTAAAAAATTTGTTTAGAGGTTATACGATACAAGTAATTCAAACTTATAATAAGAACTTGAACTTGAACTTAAGTAATTTATAAGATGAATAACAACTTGCTAGTCGTTGAACTTGGAATAAGAAAGTAGAAACCAACATACGTTCAAGTACATCGTAAAAACTACCACCTAACAAATATTTTATCCTTTATAAATCTTAATCCAGATTATCAATAAATGATTTCATTTTCAAATTTTATAGAACCGGTCAAGATAATTTATCTTTTTATAACTCAATACAGTTCTTCGGTATATAAAAAAAATTACCAATTTTTAATAAAATACAATTAATAATACTACTTCCTCATTTAAAAGGCACATCCTTTAGTTTTAAAAAATAAATAAATAAAAAAGTAATTTTTTATAGTAATATATTAGTTCGTTGAAACTTTTTTATATACAGAATATCTCACAAAGAAACGGAGAAACTTTCAGGACGTGTGCTACTGGTGAAAATAATTATATTAAAAGACATAAATCTGGAAACTCTTTGTTTTCGAGTTACCCGAAAAGATTTAACCCGGATTTCAGCTCTTCTTATAAAAAGCCCTACTGTAATTTTTTAGAACCAAATAAGTTGGCGATTTCTAATGTAATTTGAGCTGGGAAATAGGATAAAAAGATCCCAGAACTGTAACTCCAGTAGTTTTTTAACATATCAAACGTAAACACAAAATTCGGTGTCGAAAAATATTATTTTTTACATCTTTGCCTGCTGATCTTGTTTAGCCAAGATTTCGAATAAAATCCGCAGCTGCGGAAGTAACTTGATGTGTTTTGGTATGATACGAGACCTCAACCGAATCTGTAAATCACCTAAATAAATTTTTATATGCTTTTAAGTTTTGAAATCCTTTTTGAATCACCTATTATACATACATATAGGTGTTTCCAAAAAAAAAGCGGGCTGGTTATACTTTTTCGGATTCTATTTGTAAAACTAAACAAAAAATATCCTTAGGGAAAATGGTAATTTCTCCTTCGTTCTCCCACAGTCCGCCATTTTGTTATTTTTATAAAATAATTTATATTTCAAGTTCGTAATAGACGAATAACATTAATATTTAGTAAGCGTCTCGATAATAAAGTTTTAAAACCAGGACCTTTGTAAATTAGAAAATGGCGGCCATGTTTATTTTTCAATCCGTTTTAACTCTATAAATATTAGTTTTATCAAAATTTATGTTATTTGCTAAAATATTAAGCCTTTTATTTTGAAAAAAATGACATTTTATTTTTTTAAATCGATTCACAAATAGTCGAGTTATGGGAGAAAATTGATGTAATTTTGTGTCGTAATTATTAGGTCTATTATTGTGAGAAAATTATTACTTAATTTGATACTAATTTACAATACTAGAATTAACAATAAATAAAAACAATTAATCGAATTGAACGTAAAGTGGTGGACATGAAAACAGGCACAAAATTACAACGTCAATTTTTGTGCCATAACTCGACTATTTATAAACCGATTTTCAAAAATAAAATGTAATTTTGTTCAAAATAAAAGGCTTAATATTTTAGCAAATAACATACATTTTGATAAAACTAATAATTATGGAGATATAACGGATTGAAAAATAAAAATGGCCTCAATTTTTTAATTTGCGAATATATTTAAGTCCTGATTTTTTGCTAATTTTAAAACTTCATTAGCAAGACCCTTACGAAATGTTAATTTGATTCATCTATCCGAATTTACATTTTTATATAAGAATAATAAAATGACGGACAGGGGGAAAACGAAAGAGAAATTGCCATTTTTCCTAAGGATACTTTTTGTTATGTAGAATCCAAAAAAGTATAAACCAGCCCACCATTTTAGAATATATAAAAATAAAATTAACACTCAAAACTTTGTTTACAACAAGCAAAATAGTGAAATTTAATTTTAAAATAAATTTCTTTTGTAAAAGAAAAAAACAGCTAGCTGTTTTTGTAGTACTCATCACCCAGTTTTACTACTCGGATAATAGATAAAATCAATGACCTTACAAATAACTAAACGTAAAATTTTAAATTAGTTTTGTAGTCCTTAACATATTTTAGTTTACTGACGCACGAACAGTAAATAAAAAGAAAATACGTCTAGTTTAAGTTAGATATATGTCAGCGGTTACTATTTCTTAGTTTGTCTTTATAAACTAATATAAACATCCTTGAGAACGGACAAAATACATTTTACGTAAAAAAAAGTATAAAAAATACAGGTCTACGAAAACAGTCATATAAATTTACGAGAAATAAAATAGCCAGTTCTTCTCATTAGATAATTTTTTTTAAATAACAATTCCTGGTAAAAAGAATAATAAAACAAAAGTAACAAAGAATGTTTCGTAGAAATTAGTTTTATTTATATAAGGATTTAAGGATAATTTAGATTCGGAGTAACAGTACAAGGTGAAAAGATAAAGATGCTACGATTTGCTGATGATATAGTAATTCTAGCCGAGAGTAAAAAGGATTTAGAAGAAACAATGAACGGCATAGATGAAGTCCTACGCAAGAACTATCGCATGAAAATAAACAAGAACAAAACAAAAGTAATGAAATGTAGTAGAAATAACAAAGATGGACCACTGAATGTGAAAATAGGAGGAGAAAAGATTATGGAGGTAGAAGAATTTTGTTATTTGGGAGGTAGAATTACTAAAGATGGACGAAGCAGGAGCGATATAAAATGCCGAATAGCACAAGCTAAACGAGCCTTCAGTAAGAAATATATTTTGTTTACATCAAAAATTAATTTAATTGTCAGGAAAAGATTTTTGAAAGTGTATGTTTGGAGCGTCGCTTTATATGGAAGTGAAACTTGGAGGATCGGAATATCTGAGAAGAAAAGAATAGAAGCTTTTGAAATGCGGTGCTATAGGAGAATGTTAAAAATCAGATGGGTGGATAAAGTGACAAATGAAGAGGTGTTGCGGCAGATAGGTAAAGAAAGAAGCATTTGGAAAAATATAGTTAAAAGAAAACACAGACATATATAGGCCACATATTAAGGCATCCTGGAATAGTCGCTTTAATATTGGAAGGACAGGTAGAAGGAAAAAATTGTGCAGGCAGGCCACGTTTGGAATATGTAAAACAAATTGTTAGGAATGTAGGATGTAGGGGTATACCGAAATGAAACTACTAGCACTAGATAGAAAATTTTGGAACTGCATCAAACCAGTCAAATGACTGAAGACAAAAAAAAGGATTTAAGTAGCTACAGACAACGTCTTAGTATCCAAATCTTTTTTTTTTCTCCAAAAAAGGAACAAAGTGTCAAGTGAGGAGAAGAGAAAGAAGATTCAATACGCCGTAAAAATTAGAAATTTAATTCACTCCATAATAATATTACACACTAAAAATTAATTTCTATATCTGAATTATTTATCTGCTGAAAACAAAAATACACCTCATTCTAATCACACAATTAAAAAAACAACATATTTTTGAAAAAAAAAAACAAAGAATTTAGTATAGCCAGTACAAATTACTAACATGCATTCACTCCAAAAATAACGGATGCAGTAATGGCACGCTTAAAAAAGGTAACAACACAGTTGCGCCACGTTGCGAGAAAATCCTACAACTGTACGTTGTTTCTGATGCACGATTTACACACACATATTTATTTTAATATAGTATTTTTTTGTTAATTTAATTCAAATATTCAAACAAAAGTGCGCGCATACAGTATTTAATTCGCGCGTGTGTGGCGGTACTAGCGGTGACGGTCGGCACTAACTAAACTAATGTAATTTTACAACTTACATAGAACAAATTTCGTTTGTACGGGTGGCAGACTGGTCTAGCCACGAGGCTTAACGCACCAGATACGGATTCGACCAGGCGATCGAATTCGAGACCCAGACAGACCAAAGTTACTTTTTTACACTTTAAATATTAATCTTTTATTCAATTATATCACTCGCGTGTGACATCATAACATAGCAGACGACTACAACCGCATTTTTTGGTGTGAGGATGCAGTTTTGAAAAACATATTTTGCAAATTGCCATTTTTTAATTGTTAAAAATGCGCTTAAAAAAATACTATCTTAATTATACGAAATGTCGAGATATTGAGGGTGACCTTGCTCTACAGCCACACCCTCTTGAGTTTTTTTAAGTTGAAAATTTAACGGCATCAATGCCCCATATACAGAAGTAATCTGAACGAGTTTCGTCAAAATCGGTCAATAGTTTTGGAGTTATAAAGTGATTTAGAGACCCACACCGAACAGACGTACAGATAAACATCCGGAAAATTTACATCCGGTTTTTTTATTTTTTTCAGTTCCTTAGGTGTCAAAACGTCAAGATCCGGTGAAAACCGCATATGTCCAAATCGAAGATTACAATACTTTCCCTTGTAGAGCTATAGCGCTATCTAGACGAGAAAGTAAAAACGAGGGACTGCAACAAGTAAGAAAATATTTTTGCCGTTACTAGTGAATACTGCCCGATTGATGTCGGTAAAGTTTTAAAGAAGAAAAGTAAATTATCATAATTAAGAAATAAACACTTTAAAAATAAATTTCAATGAAACTTGATCTACGTATCGGTGTAAGATCTCGTAATTTATCAAACGAAATCTGTAGTTAATTTTTAGAATAGGAAAACCAGAATTC
Source organism: Lycorma delicatula (assembly GCF_047948215.1). Lineage (NCBI taxonomy): Eukaryota > Metazoa > Arthropoda > Insecta > Hemiptera > Fulgoridae > Lycorma > Lycorma delicatula. Next base: position 132,513,535 of record NC_134462.1, on the reverse strand, counting down.
TTAAATGAAGTACATGTTAGAAAGGCCTAACAGACTGATTGCGCGGGCACATATTTTACACCGTAAAAATTCAATAGCGTTTTTTATCACAATTTAAGATTAAAACAAATAGAATGAAGAATTACATTTAAAAAAGAAATTAAACAACGTAAATAACTGAAAAATAGTAATTACTAAATTAAAACAGGTTTGGAAAAAAAAAACATTTAATTTTATGATTTAAATTCTTATAAATAAGTATGAATATATGCATACTTATTTATTAAATACTTATTTTATACGTGTGCGATTCAGGTAAACGACCTCAGGTGGGGGCATTGTTATAAAATTTGCTTATAATTTCAAACTGGTTCCACGGAGAAACGGGGAGCAAGACTGAGTGGCGGAAATAATTAGGGCTTTGTCTGCCAACCGACAAAAGCACATACATGTAGCCGTATATATATATATATACACGACTACACAACACACACACACACACACACACACACACAAAACACTTGTTAAAACTGAATAGCATACCAGAACAGTAGCTTGTTGTTAATAAAAGTTGGTTAGGATATGCTTAAAAATATAAGTAAGAAAATTTAATTTACCTCGCAATTGATTTACTTTCAGACTTAGAAATATAAATGATTATTTTGACAGTTAAATTACCTTTTTCTTTCTCTTTTTCTAATAATAATTTAATTATTTCAACAGGAATACGATTAAAATTGATTATTTCTAAATAATAATAATAATTAATTTTAACGTATTGCAAGAGAAAGAGATTTAAAAAAGCGTTAAAGCGAGACAGAAACACAACATCTTTGTAGAATCGAACACGAGACGATTACTCTGTTACCACCGGCGTAAAATCGACCATCACTATGGAACGAACAATGTAACTTGGCGACAGACTTATTTATTTCACCGTAAAAAAAAGTTGTTATAAAATAATTTATTCAGACTATCAAATCCATCAGTAGTATTTCCTGTCATCGGTCTGCAGCTGTCGTATTTTTAAATACAACTTTTGTAAAAAATCAAATTTTATCGATCGATTTCATAATTTTATTTTGTTTTAAAAATTTCTGTATTTTTACTATTCTTACTCTTGTTAGGAATTTCGAGACGCATATAGAGAACGCTTATGCAATATCCCTATTAATCGAGGACATTCCTGCACCGTAAGGTGGACCGGCCTAAATTTGTTAATATTCTCTCCGCTAGATTCCGTGTCTTAATCAAATTTATATTGATAAATGATTTCAATAATAAAAAATTACGTAAATACTATTTATATCCGGAAATGCCCCGGAGGATATTTTAACTTCCACATACGTTTTCCTACTTCATAAAATGTTTAAGATAATCGAGACTAGATGGATACAGGTTACTGATATTTGGTAACTTACTACATTAACATAAAAAAATTAGGCTAAGAAATTAATTTTTATGTATTTGATGCTGTCGTGAGTATACTTTCTTCTAAGTTGCGGCCGCACAACGATTTTAAAGGTACTGCAATAAAGCGCACAGAGAAATTTATTCCTCGCTCATCTACAATCAGCTGTTGTAAATATTTAACGTATACTCAATGATATATTTAGTTGAGACTATATCATACACCGTGACTTTCTTAGGGAAGATTTAGGATTAGATGATGCATGGAAAAATGTATCTATTATGCAGGATGTAGAAAGATTTGATTAGATCCTTGCACACATTATTTCACCGATCTAGCATCAAAAACAAAATATTTTGAAGAATTAGCTCAAGTGTCAAAGCATGATGTATAATTTAAACCATTAACGAAGTTAGGTGGTTATTAAGAACCCAGCGGGTTGGTCTAGTGTGAACGCGTCTTCCCAAATCTGCTGATTTGGAAGCCGAAAGTTCCAGCGTTCAATTCCTAGTACAGTCAGTTATTTTTACGCGGATTTGAATACTAGATCGTGGATATCGGTGTTCTTTGGTGGTTGGGTTTCAATTAACCACAAATATCAGGAATGTGTCGAACTGAGACTGTACAAGACTACAGTCATACATATAATCATCTCAAGTGTTATCTGAAAGGTAATTACCGGACGCTAAACAGGAAAAAGAAGAGAAAATATGGTTATTCAGGTCGCAGTCGATGCTTTTGTATAAAATTACAAAAGAAGTAAAGTTTTTGTAGAAGTCAAATAGCAGAATGCAATGTCCCGATTTGTAAATATTGTGAGAAAATTCTTGACTAATTCACAATATCGGGTATTCACAATACTTGCTCTGAAAGATGTATGTAAATATCTACAAAAAGCGATTTAACAATCATCGGTATGTAAAAATTAAAATTAACAATCTAAAAACTCAATATTTGAAACACGAAATCTTCTGGAATGACAATATAAGAGAAATATTATTGGAAGGTCAAAATTATACATGTTATAATTCGATTTATTGAACGTGCGTGTTCACTTAGAGAGCAGATATCAAGATGAAGAATTAAAAGATCGGTAAGCATTTGATGATGAAATTATTATAAATTCAGGAAACAATTTTGATTTCGGAAAGCAAAATATAAAACAGCTTTCAAAAAAATATTCACAGTTTATGGCGGATCTCATGTATTATACGACCACCACTATAAATATCCACTAAATATCTGTCAATGTTCGGTTATAAGGTAGTATTTTCAACTAGTATTAGTAACTAGTATTTTCAACTAGTAACTAGGTAGTATTTTCACTTTCAACTATATGACCCGCCAAACTTAATCTACGCTCGCTTCGCTCGCTAACACTGACTAGCAAGCGAAGCGAGCGTAAGTTAAGTTTGTTAGATTATATTTATACTTATAGATTCACCCACCAAAATGCTCGCTAACCTTGAATAGCAAGCGAAGGTTAGCGAGGTTAAGTTTCGTTAGATTATATTTATAATTTTAGATTTATTATTAAATTTATATATACATATTTAACCTAATATTATATATATATATATATATATATATATATATATATATATATATATATAATATATATTTAGATAACCAAATATATATATATTTGGTTATCTCATAGCCGAACACGGAGAGATATTTATTGTGATCGTAAAACCCACGAGACCCTTTATGGCAAATAAAAATGTTGATATAGATAAAATATGAAACGAATATTCAGAATTGAAATTTACAGTTCTAGAGAAAACTAAACTACTATTGTTCACGACTTTTAGCGATGCATTAAACTTTGTCCAAACTAACCCTGAATTGTCTATCTACCTTTCCTTTCTATATAACATTATGGGAACGTTTAAGGAATCAGGGCAGACTGCGAAAGTGCATTTTCTATTATGAATTCCGTAAAAACAAAATACCGAAACGACTCGAAAATGAACATTTGGATGACCTTATGAGAATTAAATTACGTTTAGCCGACGGTTATGAAGTAAATACAAATAAAGTTTATAAAGAATTAATTTCTATTAAAGACAGACAACAAAAATGTTAAAAAGTTAAGAAAAATGTTAATTTAAAATAAAGTAAGTCAGCTAATTATTTTCGTTTAAATTTGTATACATGTCAATACATTGTACAATTGATACATATGTGTATAATAATAATAAAATATTTTGCACAAATTGATCTTTGAATAAATTTTTTGGCCACACATAATTTTTGTGCGCGCACTCTAAAAAAAATTAAAGGGAACTTTCCCTTTAACAGTAATATTAATATTACTAGTAATACTTTTATATTAATTAAATTTTAAATTATTTACAACGAATTGTTTTCATTAATTTTAAAATTTCGTAAAATTTTTTTTTTTTATAAAAACAAATTTGCAATTACGGCTCGAAAATTCGGTCGTAATAAATAATTTTGTTACCATTTAGGTTTTTAATTATTATAAGGTAGTCTTGCATGCCTGTTAAGATACTTGTTTTTATTATTTTTACATAAAAAACAAGATTACTTTAGTGAAAAAAAAAATTGAATATTAGCAAAAACTTAATTCGATTTAAAAGTTAGATATTTTCTAATATTGTAAGCCAAATCCATAAATTAGTATAATTCCAGAAGAGAATTTGATTTATTTTCAAGGTTAAAGGAATAATCCTGAATAATTTCAATGAATTCGCTTAAATAATTTTAAAAATAACACTGATTAAATTGTAATATGAAGTCTCAACAAGACGGACAAAAATGATAATTTCGTTCCTTCATGACAAATTCCGATTTATTTCTACAACGGTTAAGGAGTACTCTCAATATTTAAAAAAAATAGACAATCGTATAACCAATTATTAACAAACTTAAATGAAGATTAAATTTCAGGCTCTTTTAGTAATAAATGTTAATTTTTAAAAGAAATTATTTTCAATTTAAAAAACGTAAATTAATGTGTATTAAATTAACTAACATAGAATCTCAGTCAGCTTTTTCCTAATAAATAACGGTTTTTTTTTTACAAATGATTGTCAACAATATTTAATTTGTATGTATTTCAAGTATGATGTAACACGGTAATAAATGCAACGAACGTGACTTTTTTGTCATGTTTTTTCCTGATGTTAAGGATGTAATCAAACATCATACAACCGACGAAGACATGTCACTGCAATCATGAAACTGGAAAAATCATTCTTTGAAACAATGCAACAGTCATTTATAAAAACAGTTTTTATAGCGTATCATATATCTTGTAAAATTTATTTACAATACATTTTACCATTTTTACAATCATAATTGGTTATATAAATCATATTTAAATATTTATAAATCTTATTTAAATATTTTATTTATCAGATTATTAATCAATTTAATTATTAGTATATAATTTATATAAAAAAAAAACATTAAATGTTATCAAAGTAGTGAAAAATGTGGATTTTATAACATGTTAAAAATACGGTGGTGTTTAATGCTTTGTTCCGATAAACTTTCCTAATCACAAATTTGTAAATAGATTTTGAGTTTAATTAATAGAAATTATTTATTTTAAAATCAAACCTAACAATTACAATTAATATAAGTTACGCCATCAAACAAGTCTTCAAACAATATCAGACAAATATTTTGTTAAAATACAATTATCTTAACATGAGGAAAACGAAAATGGAAATTACACCTGACGAAAATTTTGATTCAACACACAAAAAAATAACAGATTATTATTTCAAATAACCTAACAAAATCTCAGTTAAAACATCACTGTATCTTTTATAAATACTTTTTCCTATTTATTACTACTTTTTTTTTACTTTTTCCTTACTATTATTAAGTAATAATCATTCTTTGAATTTTGTTAAAATTATGAAATTAAATAAAACTGTTGAGAATTTTTATCTTACAAACAGGCTGAAACTGGTTACAATTCGAGTTTACAAAATACATGTTAAATGTAAAAAATAAATTAATATTTGGTATACAAATTTCATTAACAATTAACTCTCCAAAAAACTAAATTAAGTAATTCTCTTCAAAATAATTAATAAAATCTCCAATAAATTAATTTATTCCAGTTTCATAAATAAATTTAACGATTTCTTAACAAAAAGGCAACATGAAAACATAATTATTTTGTAACGTTTGTAAGCAGCTACTTTTAGGTGTCATATAAGGGTTTATAATTTTTTACGTTCTGAATTTAAGAAAAATCTCAACAAAGACCGACCAAAATATTTAAGATATAAGCTTGCCCCACCCTGTCAATATTTATAGAGCACAGTTCAACAAACAGCTGATAAAAAATGTTATAAAACAGTTAATTTAGAGTAAACTTAATAACATAAGCGTTGAAAATTATTCCTTATTAAATATAACTAAAAATTCTTTTGTCATTAAAAGATGACATCTAAAAAAATGTTAAATATTCCAAGATTCCAGCGGCAGGACAACACGTTTATTACCCCCACTTATAACTCAGACAATGCGAGACACGGAACAAGTATAAACAAACATCGAAACGTACGTTATATTAAACATTAACGTAGTAGTTATTAAAAAAAAATAAATACAGTATTTTACTTACCGAACAGTAGAAGGATGAAGTATATTATCTCACAAACAAACACCACAACACCTAACACACACTGGCAGTCACTGACTCGGAGTTGTAAATGAGCTTGAAAGTGGAAACGCAGCCCTCAGCACACCGGTCCCTCATTATCCATTTATGGCGCTCCTTCCCTTCAGCTACAAGCTATTTTAGCAACGATTAATTTCGACGATACCTTCGCTATCTAGCGGCATTTCTATAAAATGTTTTAGAATCTGCTATAGTCGGTAATATACTCTCGCACCTTGATTCAAAAACATAACCTAAATATTCACGTCGTCAAAATATAATCATCAATAACTTTACTTGTTATAATTCATTAATTTTTTATACTATATACAATTTTTTAAAATGAGGATTAATATTTTTAATAATGAAAATCTCTTTCTCTCTCTATATGTATATGTGCCTGCTAGCACATTCCCTTGAATATTACACAACATAATTCTTTGTTTATACAGTTGGATACTTCCACTAACCATGAAGTTCAACAAATGGGTAAGATATTGTCTTGGCAAGAATAATCTGTTCTCATTCAGTGTAATTTATTTTTTACAAAAAAGTATAACTTAATTTTTCTTTAATGTTTTGCTCTCATCTTTGATAAAATAATTTAGATCTCTGAAGGGAAAGCAGTGCCCACTTCCTGAGATAGACTCAAAATAGTGTTGAGTGAGTTTATTTGTAGCTAATTATGGTTATATAACCGGTCCCAGGTTCAAGTCTCGGTCAGGCATTGCATTTTGACAAACTACTTGTCATTCCCCTCATCCTCTGAAGCAATACCTAACCGTGGTCCCGGAGGTTAAAAAAAAGGAAAAAAATTACGGTTATATGAATCTAAGCCAGATACCTGCTGGAATTCAACTTATCCTTAGGCTCTACAACTACTGAGCTTCAGTCCACTAATTTGATAGTAAACATGCAGTGATTACTAAGTAAACATATAACCATGATACAATCTAAAATTTAGCATATGATTGAATTTTTATAAAGCAATATAAGATTTGTTATTAATTATAATGGGGTTTAAGCAATAAATTTAATAATATGAAAATACAATCATTTGGTTTTACAGACTTCATACTGCTTTTGAGCGATAAAACATTTTATATTTATGTAAAACCTTATGGTATTTTTTATATTGATTACCTATAAATATGTTTGCAAGATTTTCTGGAAAAGGACATTTATACGTTAGTTTAATGTCAGTCATATATTATTTATGTGGCAATATGTAGTTACTTTGGTTCAAGTAAAGCACAATAGTCTAAACATTTTAATCGATAAATCTACAAACACTTTTACTTTTTAGGGTATCTTCTAATCACTTTGTCCTTAAATAATTTGTTTCTTAGCTTATTGCTGATGATGTTTCTTGAGGTTGTTGATGATTTTATAATTTTCATTTTTTTTTTATAATTTATTTTTTTTAAAGATTTATTGATGTAATTGAAGATAAAAAAATTAATATGCATTAATCTCTAATGTACAGCTTTACTAGAATCATTAGATCCCTTGATTTTGATTTACTCAACTTAATTATTATGTATCAAATAGCTACGTTACAGTGTACCAAATCTAATCAATGAAATTATTACCAAATGAAAATTTATGTCTGCATTTCAATTAAACTGTTTAGTATTTCAGCATTATTTTTCTCCATCCAAATAACACAAAACTGAATATGTTTAAATTAGTTTAAGCATCCCTTGGCACTAATAGAGTAAGATAATTAGATTTAAAACATGAATATAGAGGCAAAATTTTCCTGTTGATCAGACCAGGTGGAAAAGTTCCCTAAGCATGCCTCAATTAACATACTAAAAGTCAAAAGCCTCACTACTATTATTCCGACATTTGTTTATAAACAAAATAAAATTTAAAAACAATGTTTTTTTTCACTATTTTTGCTGTAGGTTGTTAAATATTGATTTTATAAAAAAAGTAATTCTTGTCAAAAATGTAGAGTGGAAAATTCTACACAAAAAAAGTCTTTGGACAAGTTCCAATCCAATCAAAAATAAACGAATTAGTGCAATAAACCATAGTGCTCTATGCCTACGTGGAGTGGATCTATACATTCAGGTCGATGTAGTAAAATAGCCCACTCTGTATATCATCGATGTAAATGTGTTATAATCCCATTTTTCGGTTATAATTAATTAAATATTGAATTTATCGAAAAATGTTACAAAAAAAATTTTAAACAAAAAATTTTACACAAATAACTTCCAGAAACATTTTTATAATATCATAAATAAATGTGAAAATGATTGTTAAAAATGATCTGAAAATAATTCATCAAAAACAAAAAAATTTTTTTTATCTTAAATAAATTTTTAGAACATGTTTAAAAATAATGAAATCAAAGGTACATATTCTGGAACAAAAAAATCTGTTTTTTTTGTTAACACTTGACAAACATTTATTCATACTGTTATTTTCACTGCTTGGTGTGCACTGATGCATTTTACAAATATTATGCTCACAAAACTCAGTAAAAAATTAAAACCTACATTAAACTGATATTACCATCTAAAAGTAAAAAATCTTCCCTAACTGTTGCTATTGTTTAATAATTAATTTTATAAAATTTGTATAAGTTATGGTTGGTTTTCTGTAATTAGTTAAATCCCAAAATATGTTTTTTGAAATAAAATGATTTTAAAATTACTAATATTTAAAAAATCACAACATATTTTCCTACAAAACTTATTACAATCATAAATAATCACCTTAAGAATATATTTGCATAGTTGTTTTTCGATTTTTGGAAATTGGTTTTTATTTGCAGACCTTTGATAAACAAATTTGAAAAAACATCAATCAGAAAATACTACACTAAATGTTATTCCTAAATGTAGTGAATTCTTTTAAATTTACCAAGAGTTATTCCTTTAGGTATCATTTATCAATAACATGGTTTTTTATATTATCGATCATAAGTTATAGGTATTTGTTTATCGTGCGTGTGTGTTGAAACAGTGCCGCTGGTTACCTCATATCTCTCTGCATGAACATGAATACATATACAAGCGCTATGGTTTATTGTGTTGGCTCATTTATTTTTGATCTGATCGGAATGTGTCTATAGACCTTTTTGTGTAGAATTTTTTGCTCTACAATTTTGACAAGAATGATTTTTTCTGTAAAATCAATAATTTACGACCTGCAACCAAAATAGTTTTTAAAAAAAATCATGATTCTTTAATTTTATTTTGTTTATTAACAGATGATGGAATGGCAGACAGGCTCTTGAATTTTAGTATGTTAACTGAGGCATCCTCAGGGACCTCTACCTTCTGGTCTGTTCGACAGGAAATTTTTTCACCTATATTCATGTTTTTAATCTAATGCTCCAATTCTATAGGTAGATATTTTATTTTTATTTCTTTAAATTAAATTTTTTTTTCATGGATTTAATCGAAGAAAAGTACAAATATAATTTAATGTAAAGGAATTCTTGAACCTGGTGTAATTTTCTTTTGAAATCAAGATGGAAAAAGTAATAATTTTGTTTTTATTATTACTACTCAATCCAATTGTTCTTTAAGATTTCATCATGGTGTTGCTTGGGTATCAAACATCAGAACATTTTTCAAAGTCTGAACCGAAGAAACAACCATTTTAGTTAATCAAGTGTTTTAGTGGATATTGCTTAGTAGATTTAGTCAATTACACAACACATCTAAAGTAATGACAGATTGTGATCTTTGAGTAACATTAATAGTGTAATATAACCATTCTATAAAACGTTTTTCAGTTTGAAAGAAGCAGACTAATGCTTAACAATTTATTTTTATGAATAATTCCTTTCTTCCAGTACTTTTTTTTTGCTTGATACTACCACATAAGCTTGAAGGTTGGTTGTGCATGGGATGTGGAAATGAAATTTTGTAGCATATGAAAAATGCCATGCCTTATGTATGGGATTCGAACCCGGGACCTCCGGATGAAAGGTTGAAACGCTACCACTCCACCATGGATATTGGCACTTTTGATCATTCTTTTAAGTGAAATCATTCTATATTAAGATCATTCTATATTATAAGAAACCTATGTTGTTACATTTATCTTTAAATGTAACAATAAAGCTTCTTTGTAGCACAACCTTAAACATTTAAATAAATAACATTACATTAGAGATCTGCAACTGCATATCATTTTTGATAAACTGAAAATAAAAAAATGAGTTGAAAAATAAAACAAAACAATAAGTAGATAAATTATAATGTAAATTTATTATATACAAAAAATAAATGGATAAATATATATGTTTTCATTTAAAAATAACTTACACGACATTCAATGTTTACAAAACACTAATTTTAAATTACACCAGATTAATAATATGGCATATTTATTTCAAATTAATAATATAATAACACAACAAACCAAATAAAAATAATTTTGAAATCAACAAATTAATTTCATTATAATGGAAGAAAAAAGGAAGACATCTATAAAATATACACAAATAAAATAAACATATAACTTAAATTAAATAAAACTGGTTAATTACAAACATTAAAATATGAAAAATTAAAAAAATTACGCACAAAAACATTTAACAATTAATTATAAAAAATAAAATTTTAATACAAGAAATTTGATAACAATGATGGGAGCAACATTAAAACAAAATAGAAGCTATCAAATAAAAAATATATATAAAATAAACATCTCTACAACAAAATTATCACTATAGGAAGTAAAATAAGTTATAATTATCTAATATAGATGCTTTAATCTATCTTTCTCATTAACAATACAAGTATTATTGTTCTTTTTTTTTGTAGAAATTTTTACAATTTACTATGTGGGTCATATACTTTAAAGAACAAAATTATACTTTCACATAGTAATTGAAAAACATAACCCAAAAAATCCACACTGTCAAAATATAACCATCAATAACTACGAGTTACCAGGTAATTATATCTTTAATATTTTTACAAACCATATTATATATATAAATATATATCCAATATTAACTGAAACCTAACTACCAAAACACTGTAAACAGATAAGATACATTCCAATGTGGGCAGGGGAGTTGCATGTTCATCTATAGTAAGTTTCAGGATTATAAAAAAGTGATAGATTAGGAATTCTAAGTTTGAATGTTTTAAAAATAATTGATTTTGATATAATTATAGAATTAAATGCCAACTGATGATGTAGGATGTCGCAAAAATAGATTATCAGTATCTGTTTACTGTGTTTTGGTGGTTAATTTTCAGTTAATAATGGATTTGATTAGCAAAGTGGTCAATATGTTGATGAATTACTTGAATTTTCAAAAAATTATATATATGTGTTGACTGTAAGAAATATATAGGTTATACAATACAAAATCCAAAATAATTAACCCTTCCCATTTACATTTTAAATATTACTGTTTACTGTACTGATTATATTTAATTTTGCTATTCTTAAATGTATATGATCCTAACATTGGTAAGTTACAGTGCACAAATAAAACAATGTTGGGAAAAAATTATAATTGTTTATAATATTTTTTTTTCATTTCCTACACCAGGCTTACTTACACTATACAAACATCTGTGATTTAACCTAGAATTTGCATTTCCAGAAAAACAATAAATAAATTTGCTCATCGCAATGGCTTGACAATTGCTTGGAATTACTTCCACAAACACTTTTTTGATCATCTAGAAGCATACATACAAAAATCGTTGCTTACAAACTGTTGCTAATACAAATCTAGTTACAAAATGTTTTATTTTCAAATAAAAATAACTAAAGTAACTTATCTTTTAAATGCAACAATTTACAGGGTGGATGCAGCCATAGTCAACATTGCATTTGCAACCTCACATCAACATCTGGATTATTAAATTTGACCTCATAGCTAGAAAATAGTTTTATACAAAATAAAATAATGTTTTTGTCTTGCTAGGTTGGAAGTACATGAACCATCATTCAGCTACATGATCACTAATTTCAGTTAGTATAATTCATGTAAACCATTATGGTTATATATATTTTGTTGGCGATTGAATCTACCTTCCTAGAAGAATAAAGCTTTCTCATCTTTACTAATAATAGTTGAATAAAGCAATCTCATCAAAGAACTTATTAGTCTGGCAAAAAAAGGCATATGCCACAAAGGCTTACTAATAATGAGAGGTCTATTTTTTCTCCAAATTGAAATTCCAGGGTGAATGATCCCTAGCCCCCTTCCCTTAAAAAGAGAGGGGGTTGGGGACAAAATCAGATGCTTATTTAACTGTATCATTTCTCTGCAGGGATAAGATTCACCTGCCACTATGGCAAAACATTTTTTAATACAAGACAAAATTGTCATGGTTAACAGAACCTGATCAACTGTCATTCTTACATGGACTTTAGCAACAGACCTTTGACAGGATTTTGTATCCACCTTATATTATTTTTCTGGTATGATGTCATAAACAGATCTTCCCTTAGTATTCCAACAACAATTATGCAATACAGCAATGTATAATGAAATTAGGTAAATCAATCAACTCTGATGTTTAATTGCATGTCACTAAAGAATCAACTAGAGCTCAGAAGACATAATGAATTTTTTTAACAAAGGGTATATCTCACACAGTAGCAAAGTTGAAGCATATAATCATAAAAGTGTACAATAATACACCCAAAAGAAAAATAATAAATATATATAAATTAATTTAACATTTACTTCATGCAGAATTAAAATATGAATGTATGTTAAACAATAACAACTAGCTCGTTTTTTTTTATTTTCAATGATTTACACATGTACTACTAATACAACCATTGTCCACATCACAATATGTTCAAATTTTATTTTTATATTTTATTAATATTTAATCACATTAATAATTTAATTAAACACTTAATAAACATATATAATAGCAGTTCAAATAACTTCTAGTTTTAGGTAAGGGCTTTCTCAAATGCTATATGGGAATACATCTGTTCATATTTTTCTGAATGAAAATATTTCAGAAAATTTGAAATAAATTAACAGACATCAGGAAGACTAATAATTCAACAAATCAACACAACAATTATCAGAAATAATAATAAAAAAATACATCTGACTGAAAAAGCAAACCAATATATTAGATAAAACATATTTGGAAATAAAAAATGAGTTAAAAATATTTACTATTTTTTTTTTTTTTTTATTCATTTGCTTTTCTAATTTTTTAGAAAATAAGGGGGGAAAATTTTTTTTTTAAATAAGTTTTTATAAAATATGTCAAAAATTTATTTCAATAATCATTTAGCATAGCTCTTTATTTGTATTTTTTATTGAAAGGCTGTTTGAAATTACTAAAATAATTTAGTTTTATAATAATTAGGTGATATATTTAAAAAAAGCAATACTAATTGGTGCATGTGTGTGAATATATATATATAATCACAAGTAAATGATATTGGGGTATTCCATTGTAATTCAACAAATTTTCAAACATTTTATTGCATTACTATTTTTGATTTTGATATTTGGTGTATGATAACTACCCACCTTGCTTTTTGCAAGTTGCTCTGATCCATTTAGCTGTCACACTAAACTGGTTAAGAAATCTCTTCGAGAAATATCTTTGACACTTTCAACAAGCAATCAAAATTTTTTCCAGTATTTTTGACATATTTTCTAAAAATATGTCAAAAATACTGGAAAAAAAGTTCATCAAAATGATTTTTTTTTTGCTGTGCTTTTTTCTCTGAAATTTCCTGAAAATGTTGATATATTTATTTTTTTTCCAAGTTACCTCTAAGTAAATGAAAAATTTTTAAATTTTGTGGCACGTCATTGTAAAAATTTCCCATGTTTACAAATATCAGTAACTTAGATACATATAAGCTAGAGAGGAATTTTTTTTTATTTTGTAAGAAATTTTTTGTCCTGTTGGTTTATATATTTTTCTCTGCGGCAGTAGCACTGTTAGCTATGTGCACTCACAAGTTTGTTTACCAAAAAGTAATCAAAATCTGTAAGGTATAACAGAAAACGGTATGGTGCCCTTACAGACCACAATTAAAAATCTAACTAAATACTATGGAAATGCTATTTTGGAAAACACAAATAAAAGTGTAACTGAAATGAAGCAGTCAGTTTTAATTACACTTAAACATTGCACAACAACTGATGATACATCACACATGTGTGATGATGTCATCACACTGATGACACATTATAAGTACCCAACAGGAAAGGAATCTCAGTACTTTTATAATAGAGGGCAAGCACATGATAAAACTCCTGAGAAACATAAAGAAAATATGAAAACATCGATCAATTTGTTTTTCAGCATATTGCCCCTATACATAAAAGAGTAACAGAGAGCCAACTGCTTTCAAGATGCTCTAGAGGGCTAACCCAAAATGATAATGAAAGTTTGAATAATTGCATATGGCAAAGATGTACCTGTAGTGCTTCTCATAACATTGTTGAGACGGCTATAGCAGAAGGTATTGGCGAGTACAATTTTGAAAATATATCAATTTTGTCAGCGATGGACAGAGCTGGGGTTTCTTCAGGGCATTCATCCAGTATTCTTGGAGAAAAAATGGACAGGAGAAGAAAATGGAGAATCACTGAAATACAGTCAAACACATACTGAAAAAGAAAGAGAAGGTTACGTTTAAAGAATTTAAAAGATGAAGAAAAACAAGTGCAGGAAGAATGTGTAACATATGAAGCAGAGCAGTTTCCACTAGTAAACATACTCTGATCAGCTGAACCTTGTCGCAGTATACTCAGAGGATCATAGATGGCAGCTCTAACCGGTCCAGACACTCCCTAAAGCACTTGTCTACTTCCCACCAATTCCTGTCTCAAGTCACTGCTGTTGTGAGTTATAGATTACATGCATTTTCCTCATTTTTTCTTTGGTGATAAAGACTACATATGCGGTAAGAAAAATTATTTTCTGTATTTGTACACTTTACAGATACCATTTATGATATTAGCACGCTTAACATATTAGTACAGTTATGTTATTAGTTATAAATTTACACGCAAATATACACAGAGTGGCAAATGAAACCACCATGAAATGAAACAAATCTGCTTAAAATAATTCAGTTGCTACTGTTTCACTTATGCTGCTTAAATATTGCCCAGTACATCTAACAATGCCAGTAGTAGTACAGAGAGCAGCCCAAATAGTACAGCTAATATAAAGGCTTCTATAGTAGAACCCAAAAGAAAATGGATAAAGAAGGAAGTAAATATGGAAATTCCAAATTTCCCACAAAAAGAAGGTAAGAAATATGGCATTGATAGCAAAGAATAATTGGTCTAATAGACTACAGTTACTTTACAAAATATGTTATCAATTTGTAAAAATGCAAACACTTATGTTTATCTTTTCCATTTCTTACAGATCGACTGCATGTAGTTTTTGCTAATTGCAAGACGCCTACCGACATTTTTGTATAACTGATAATGCCTTGTTTGGAGAACATTATTTTTCAATCAAACTTGTATGCAACTCAGAAAAATAGACATTTAAAACTTCATGAAGATGAATTTCTTGCTTTTACGGAGATTAACTTTTTGATGGGTTACCACAAGTTACCATCCAAACAACATTACTGGTCGACAAGCAGGGATTTGCGAGTTGATATTGCTGAGACCATGACTCGTGTCAGATTTGATGAAATTTTGAGTTATGTTCATGTAAATGATAATCACTTACTGCCAGGAAATTGCAAAGACAAATTGTACAAATTAAGGCCCATGATTAGTGAATTTAATGATGTATTTTTCTCCTCATATGATGGGACAAATGAACTAAGCGTTGATGAGTCTATGATATTATTTAAAGGTAGACATCAATTAAACAATACAACCCAATGAAACCCATTAAAAGTGGGTATAAACTCTGGTGTATTGCAGATATGAAAGGCTACATATTAAATTTTATGTATATCAGGGAAAAAATGAAATTTTACAGAAAGAATTTGAGAATTACAGTATAGGAGAGCAACTCGCTCTCCTATACTGTAATTCTGAGAGACTGAGAACAACTCGTTCTCAGTTTTTCAAAAAGGTTTTGGGGTACAAATAGAGTTATTGTATTTGATAATTATTTTAGCTTTGTTGCATTAATGGAAAAACTGATAGTTGAACAGGTACTTGCTTGTGCAAAGATTTAACAAAACCGTAAATGGTTACCTGAAAATATGACATAAGATAAAGATTTAAAACGAAGGGAATAAGATTATAGGGTTTCAAATGTTGGTATTTCATTTTTTAAATGGAATGATAATAAATTTTATTTCAAATTTTCACGGCACAGAAAAGACAGAAGTTAAACGTAAACAAAAAGATGGTTCTAGAAAGTGTGTTCCATGTCCTATAGTTGTAAAAAGATTACAATCAATTTATGGGTGGCGTCGATTTAGCTGATCGATACTGTGTTTTGTATGGAATAGATAGAAAATCTCGAAAATGGTGGCACAGAATTTTGTTTGGGTTACTTGACATAGCCTTTGTAAATACATATGTAATATACTGTGAAATGTTTGATAAAATTCCAGTTTTAGAAATGAGGCGTTCTGTTGCGCTTGGTCTAATGGCTAAGAGAAATCTTAAATCTCAAAAGGGGCAAAGAAGATCACTTGATTTAGATAGGGCTAGCCCTTCAACCCAAGTTACTAAGAGGAGAAAATCGAATTATTCTGTTTTCAAAGATGTTAGGTAATTTAGGTGCTCACTGGCCATTCTTCACTGAAAAGAGGGGTTGTGAAATGTGCAGTACACTTAAGACAGAATATAGACCTTTTTCTAAATGTTCTATGTGTAAGGTTTATTTATGCATAAATGACAAGAAAAATTGTTTCATACAATATCATGAAATTAATGTTAACTAATGTACATTATTAAAATCTTTTATTAAATTGGAATTACTCATTGCAAATTTAGTTTTAATTTTGTATTTTTATAAAAAGGTGTTGGATTTATTTTATATTTAGACGTTGAAATTATCATAATTATAACCTTATTCCGATTTGTTATTAGTTATTATTGTAATTATTATTATTAAATGTATACTACACTAGTAACTTGACATGTAAAATGTATATTTGCTTATTGCACAGTTATTGTGAATGTTTTCTTCCTCTTTATGTCCTGACGGGGCTTATGAGTCGTTCCACCTCTGTATTTTGCACAAATTTGAAAAAAATTTTTTTTTTTATTTTTTATATTACATTTGATGCTTAAGTGTAAAAATAAAAAGGTCCAAACAAAATAATTTGAATGTTTCATAGGTTTAGCATTTAAAGGGTTAATGTTTAATTTTGTTAAGCTGCACACTTGGTAATTAAACAATATTAGGGATACATAATTTTTAATAACAAATTATGGTTCCTTTATTGAACATTATTTACCTTATTTCTTTCTGCTTGATCATTTAATTAAGAACAGGCTTGATTACATTACTTTAAATTAGCATAAATATCATAAAATTAATATTTAAAGATTCCTAAATGTTTAAGCTACACTAGAACTTTGTAACTGCAAAGAGAAAAATTTTTTCTGCCAATAGTACTGATCATTCCAAGTTTGTTGATTCTTCTATTGGAATCTCTAAGAAAAATAATAAGAATTCAATCAAGTCTGGTAGTCTCAAAACCAAAACTAATTTGGTCTCTTCTCACACTTGGAAGAAAAAAGCCCTATTTGTAACAAAATTTAATACTACTGTTACCTTTGGTAAAGTCAACCTCACCTTCACAAGAAGCAGACACTCTGTTGCATCCTATCTATACTAACAAGGCTATGACAATCGAACGACTCCTGGTGTGAGGAGTCCCCACTTACCAAGTGCCAACAGTCTGACAACGGCAGATGAGCGGGTAAGGATAAGGCATTGTCCCAGGGATGAGAAATTGTCCCTGAAGGCAGAGGAACCAATAACACGGTCAATGGCAGGGGGATGCAGAAGGCAACCGGAAACCACACATTAATTATCCCGTATAGGATTCCCAAGGAGTAATATGGCTGTGTCCAATTCAAAATTTTCCGGAGCTTCAATTTCCCGATTCAGATCTACGGGGGAGAATGTCTTGGATAAAGCTGCAAAGAGTAGACGTCGGAAGAAACTTTTTAGAATAGGAACATGTAAGAACTCTTTTAAAAGCTGGGAAGTTAAGATGGTGATGAAGAAACCAGAAATGGACATCTTAGGCATCTGCGAAACTAGATGGGCAGGAAAGAGAGATTTTCAGTCTGAAGATTTCAGAGTTATTCACAATGGCAGTGCCAGGTCAGGAAGAAATGGAGTTACAGTAGTTTTAAGAGGGAAATGGAAGAACGTTTTGAACACATATCATCATATTGACAGAGTAATCATGGTTACAATTAAAGCCCAACCTGTTAATTTGTATGTTATCGTAGTCTACTTACCTACAACTAATAGTACGGACAAAAAAGTGGAGGAAATATGTGAACAGATAGTGATTTAATGAAGTTCGTTAAAGACAAGTATAATTTAATTATTAATCTCGTTGAAATCTAATGATTTCAACGCGTCTGTTGGTGAAAGCACTAAATGAAAATTGATGGGCAAATTTGGATTAGGAAAGATAAATGCCAGAGGTGAAAGACTGCTAGATTTCTGTGGACAGTATGGAATGAATGTCACTCACTATATGCTTTGAAATACTCAAAAGAAGAAGGTGTACTTGGACAATGCCAAGAGATGGCAGGAGGCCAGCCTCTGTGGCGCAAGTGGTAGCGTCTCGGCCTTTCATCTGGAGGTCCCAGGTTCAAATCCCAGTCAGGCATGGCATTTTCACACACGCTACAAATCATTCAGCTTCATACTCTTAAGAAAGCCTAACGGTGGATCCGGAGGTTAAAAAAAAGAGAGAGAGATGGCAGGATACCAGATAGACTATATTCTGGTTAAGGATAAGTACAAAAACCAAATAAAGTCTAGTCATTTGTGTCCTGGATATGACATAGATAGGGATCATGTCCCTTGTGATAGCAAAGTGTGATACTAGATTTTGGAAATACAGAAGAGCTAGCCAACATAAATGGTGCATAGGAATAATCAAGGAAGAGGAAATAGTTAAGGAGCTGAAAATAATGACAGTTGAGTTGATCAGCAGAAAAGAAGGTTGGGAAGGAAAGAAATAAACTATAACCGTAATGGCTAAGGAAATAATAGGGCTAAACATGTTAGAACCAAGGAAATACTGGACCTCATTGAAGAGCAAAACAAGTTAAGAGAAAAAGACCTGGAGAAGTATAAAAGGATAAAGAACATGATTACTCAAAAATTCAGACTGGAAAAAGAAAGGTGGATGAAAGACAGAAACAAGGAGATTCAGAATGACCTAGAAAGAGGAAAACCTGACAGGGCTTAATCGAGTATTAAGTCAATGATAATAAAATCAAGAACGAAAACAAATATGGTAAGGAAAAAAAAGGGGATCTTCTCTTTGATTTAGATGATGTAAGTGACAGATGGAAAAAATATATTGAGGAGCTATATGAAGGAAAGGATACTGTTAACAGTAAGGAATATCTGGAAGATGAAAATAGGGTGGATAAAGACATAATGGGACCACCTGTATCTAAGGAAACTTCAACACCTTGAATAACCTGAGTAATAGCAAAGCAACAGGCACAGATAACATTCTGGCAGAAATCTTAAAAGGGTTAGGAAAGTCAACAAAGGAGTGTTTGCATAGGCTTATCAAACGTTGCTATAAAGAGGGAACATTACCGCCGCTAGATTTTAAAAATTGCAAAACTGTAATAATTCCTAAGAAGGGAAATGCAATGGATTGCACCAATTACAGAACAATCTCTTTGTTATCCCATACTTCAAAGATAATGCATTTTTAAAAGCCGAATAAAAGAGAAAATTGAAGCAAATTTGGGAGAAGACCAGTTCAGTTTCAGATCTGGGAGGGAACTAGAGAGGTGATACTAGCGCTGAGAGTGTTATCAGAGAGAAGAATTAGGGTTAATAAGAAAACCTTTTTGACTTTTGTAGACTTAGAAAAAGCCTTTGACAAGGTGGATTGGTAATTGCTATTTTAAACAATGAGGGAAATAAAGCTCGACTGGAGGAATGGAAGATTAATTCTGAACCTGTATAAAATGCAGAAAATAGAAATTGAAATCAACAGCTTAAAGAAAGAGGCCAAAATAAGAAGGGGAGGGGAGTCAGCAAGGTTGCCCACTGCTACCATTTCTGTTTGTTTATTGAAAAAACTATTATAGAAATTAAAAAAAAACAAAAGGAATCAGAATTAATGGAAAATCCATACATTGTATCCACTTTGCAGACGATATTGTGTTACTGGCGGAATCAGTAAGAGCAATGGAGATTATGTTAGAAACACTATCTAAAGTACTAACAAAACTTAAACTGAAAATTAAGACAAAAATTATGACTGTAGAAAAAACAAAGGAAGGTACAAAGGTTGATATTAAATTAGATGGTACTGTTGAAGAGAAGGTTGACAGTTTTTGTTATTTGGGAAGAACTGTCACTAGCGATAATAAATATGCCACAAAGTAAAAAGAAGAATAGCGCTGGCAAAACGAGCTTTCCAGGATAAAAATAATATACTGACTGGTAATCATATGAGTATAAAAATAAGGAAACAGTTCTCTAAAACTTGTCTGGTGTGTTTTAACGTATGGTTGTGAAACGTGGATGCTTGGAAAGCAGAAAGAAGACTAGAAGCAATGGGAATGTGCATTTGGAGGAAAATAACAAGAACAAGCTGGGTAGTTAGGAAAAGAAATGATCAAGTGTTAGCAGAAGTCTTTTATTTAATCAGTTACAGATTTATCTGGTAGTAATGAAGCAGGATCCCAGTAATATTATGACTCTATATCACGTGTTCTCCAGTCATCCTTCAGGATGGACTTACTGAAATTTTAAACATTTTCAAGAAAGAAATTTCCTCTGTTTATGATGAAGTTAAGCTACTTAGATCTGAAAATCAAGAGCTTAAGACTATGATTAGATCATTTTATGAAAATGTTCCCCTGACATCCGCTTCACACATATCAGAGTTTGCTACCGCATCTACTGAGTGAGTCAGAATGCACAAGGGATGTAAGAGAAATTGTCAATTAATAAGATGACGCCTAGTGGCAATCTTTCTGGCAGTGCACGCATGGGCTGTATTTTGGACATAGGCAGTTATTCTTCGAGTTCTGGAGTCAAGGTTTCACTGCTTATTACCAATATTAATAACGAATTTACTAATATTGAATCCTTGAAAAATCACGACAAAACTGACATGATGAAACAGTTAATCTGCCTTGAATGACTGTCGGAAAGAATGGCAAAATCTTTTTTGCCAGTAGTGGTGGTCATTCCAAGTTTGCATTTTTTCAATTAGAATCTCTGAAAAATGTAACAAAAATTTAATCAATTCTGATAGTTTGAAAACCAAAACTAATTTGGTCTCCTCACATTCACGAAAGAAAAAACACTATTTGTGACTAGATTCACAAGTAGTGTGATGTGGAGAAACTACGCAGCGGTCTGAACCAAAAATACATTAGATGCAGCAAATTGAGAACTCAGTATTATTCCAACAATTCTTTCCACATTGAGGTGTACAGCCGGGAGTTTAACAAAATAAAGAATACTGATATTTGGCCAGAAGGTATTTTAATTTACCCCTTTTTTGGGATCTTGAAAACTGACAACGAATTCACCGGTGAAGGATGGTAATATTGGTACTAATGGCTAAGGTCTCAATACTACATCAAAATGTTCGTGGCCTTCACGCTAAGTCTGCCGAGGTTTACGCAGGTTTTACTGACTGATTACGATTTTATTGCACTGACTGAAACTTGACTGTCTGATGTCCACAGAAATGTAGACTTCTTCCCAAAGTCATATAATGTATTTCGTTCAGAGAGAGACTTCTTCTGATGCTGACTATGGTGGAGGTTCTTTAATCACTGTCAAAGATAATATCAAATGTATTTGATGCAAGGATCTGGAGACAACTGCTGAGTCGGTCAGGATCGACGTACCAAAAACTGCATCTAAAAGCCTAATACTTGGTGTTCATTATTTTCCACAATCTGTGCACTATCTGTTTAGAAGCAATATTTTAATTAATTCTACAAATAGATTCCTTGAAATACAACATAATAATAACTGGTGACTTCAATGCTTTTGGCGTGGTCTGGTATGATCACATTTTTCTTTCCGATTGCAATTTTTATTCTAAATGTCGATCTAAGCACATTTTCAATCTTGTTGATTTTTTTAATCTGGACTTTTATAACCAAACGTCTGTACATGGAATGAACCTAGATCTTGTTCTGGTGAATGTAACTGTTTCAATTCTTTCTTCGGACAGTGTTGTGGACCTAGATAAATGGCATCCTCTGTTCTTGATAACCACATATGATTTTTTGTTTATTCATGACCATGTTACGAATCATTCCACATATAATTTTAGAGAGGGAGACTTTAAATTTCTCTTTTCAGACCTGACCAATGCCGATTGGCCACTGCTCTTCTGTGCCCTAACCTTGACAAGGCTGTGATAAGTTCCAGTATGTGATCAGTGAGGCTATCGCCAAGAACGTTCCTGTCAATTACCATCGAACCTCTAAGTTCCGTTGTGGTTTTCAATCGAGTTTATAGAATTGGTTAAGAAGAAAAAATTAGCACATCGATGATTTAATAAACAAGACTTGCTTCTGACTGCCACAAATTTTCAGAGCGACGGAAGAATGTTAAATTGATGCTTTATAGGGATAAGCTTTACCATGCAATGTTCATCAAAGGCTATCTAACGTTTAAGCCTTCAAGGTTTTGGAAATATGTCACAATATAGCAATTTAATGCAGATAGCATTGTTGCACTTCTGATTATCAATGTACCAGTCACTGATCCTAAAGAGCTATGTACCCGTTTTGGTGAGCACTTTCAATCTGTGTTTCAGACTTTACCAGAGGATGTACAACCTGATGCCTAGTCAACATCCAAATATCTGATGAATTGTGCTAAGCTTGATGTATACTATGTCAGTGTAAATTCTGTATTGACTACCATCAACGAAGTAAACCACAAGGCAGCCACTGGACCTGATGGCATACAACCATTCATTATTAAAGGCATCAGCAGCATGATCACACCTATTCTGGCCTCATTATGTAACTGGAGCTTGAAATCAGGTACCTTCCCCAGTTTATGGAAGAAGGCGATTATTACTCCTATTCCCAAGCCTGGTGTCTCCTGCATTTCTAATTTCCGCCATATTTCATCCTATCCTCTTTTTCTAAAATTTTTGAATCAATCCTACTAACTCATATAATTCATAATATCCAACATAAGATCTCCGCTTTTCAACATTGCTTATCATGCAGTCCTGTTCCACTATCTCAAACCTTAATTGTTTCGTAGATCAAATTGGTCCTGATGTTGAATCTCAAGGCCAGGTGGATGCCATCTATTTTGATTTTCAAAAAACATGTGATAAAATGCTGCATTACCTGT
Source organism: Lycorma delicatula (assembly GCF_047948215.1). Taxonomy (NCBI): domain Eukaryota; kingdom Metazoa; phylum Arthropoda; class Insecta; order Hemiptera; family Fulgoridae; genus Lycorma; species Lycorma delicatula. Next base: position 132,490,011 of record NC_134462.1, on the reverse strand, counting down.
TTCTACAGAAGTTGGCTGGATTTGGCTTTAGTGAGCGTCTTGTCAAGTGGGTCTCTTCATATTTAAGTAACAGAACTTTTGCTGTTAGGTGTGCTGGATATACTTCCCATAGAGAATTCTCCACAACTTTTGGAGTTTCACAGGATTTCAATCTTGGCCGTTTACTGTTTTTACTTTCTGTCAATGACATTGCTAAATTTGTCTTCGTTGGTCTGAGCATATATGCCAACGACCTTAAAATTTTTCACCGCATTAAAAGCAGAAATGATCAACTTCTGTTGCAACATAACATTAAATCTGACTATCTTTGAGCAATAACAAATCACATGCTGCTAAAGTTTTCAAAGATAAAACATTTCTGTTCTCCCGTAAGACTAATATTGCTTGCTTTAGATACACAATAAATTCTCTTCCGATTACAATTGTAAACTCTGTCACCGATCTAGCCATACTTCTCGACTCTAAGGTGCACCTTTCTAAACATGCAGACAGGATTGTGAGCAGAGTGAAGCAAAACCTTCGTCTGTTGAAATGGATTGTGGGACCTTTTGTTGATCCTCACACTTGTGTCTTACTCTTCAAGTCACTTGTTCCAAACCAACTTGAATATTCCACCTCAACCTGAAATTTTCAGAGAGAGTATATTTTGAAAAACATTGAATCCATCCAGAACAACTTTCTGTCTCGGCTTTCTTACAAATTTAATCTTCACCATCTTGGCAAACAACTTAGCAATATTAGAAACTTTTGTTCTCTTGTTTACAGTACAAAATTTATTTCACCGACAGAGAGAAGCACTTTTACTGTGCTAAACAACTACAATAGAATAGATTTTTTCCAACCAAGGAAGAATTTTGTTTATGAACTAAGAAGGTTATTTTGTTGTACGATAAAGAATATTTGAAACACACAACTGGTGCTATAAAACTGGAATGCTACAAAACTGACTATAACCCTCTGCTGCTTGTCCATAATAATGCTTTGTAATTTAAAACTATTCTCTATTTATTATTTTTATAATTAAAAACCGGTTTTATGTTTACTAATTATCTGTTACTTTTTAGTATTGTCACTGTCATTTTGTATTTTTTTTTCATTGTATTATTCATCATTGTCATTGTAATTATGGTTATCATTGTTACTTTAATTTATTATTACTGCTAAATAATGAAGACCAACTTCTGTTTTTCCATTGTCATCATAGTATTATTTGTCATTGTCATTGTAATCACTGTCATCATTGTTATTTTTATTACTAAAATTATAATTTTTGGAATTAAAAATTCTTATTATTATTACCCAATAATTATTGTAATTAAATCTGTTGATTATTAAGTTTATTTTTATTGAATCTATAATTATTATTAAAGTTGTATTCTGAAGTATATATATTTTGAATTGTTATTTGTGTAACTGTAAAATTGAATTATGTGTACTTGCTTTTCTGTACTTTTGTGTAATATACAAAAGGTTTTATGTGGCTGTTCTACTGAAAAAAATAACAGCTTGCTGTATAGAACATTGTCAAGAAGATGACTTCAAGACAGAGCATTGGCCAGGGAAGAAGCATTCAAATGCGGACGTTCTTTCCAGATGATCCTGTAACAATGACTGTAGTCTCTACTACAAGGTGCAACGAGTGGGAGTTCGAAACACAATTAGCAAATGCAAGATACAACCTCAAGGAAAATTTGTCTGGTTTTGAGAAGAAGATCGATTCAGGAAGACAATTGGAAGACATCCGAAACTTTAGACCAATTGGGAGGGACCTTACGCAGTATTGAACAGAATCAACAACATAGGATTGTCTGGCACCTTATCAGGAGGCTGTTTGGGACAAACAACTTTAAGGAAAGGGCAATGTAACAGGCCCAGTATAATGGATTTCTTCCAATACAGAAGAAAGAAAGAAAAAATAATAATGAAAAGAAGACTCTAGATGGAACTAAAAGGGATTCAGTTCTCACAATAATAGGTCCGTTTAACAATCTGTTCTTTGTAATATAGAGAATAGCACCTCCATAAGCTCCTGTTCGACCAGAAGAATTACTGGACTGGAATAAGCATTTATAGAAAAACGTTAAGGGCACAGAAAGTGAGAATTATTATGCTTTAATAATTAAAGAGACGAGTTGGGAACTGATTCTGCAGGCAGGGAATATAAATACTGCCAGAGACCAGTGAAGAGGGAGAGAGAGACAGTAGTTTAGTGTAGTTGTAGTAATAAGCAGTAACAGTCAGTAGTTTGGTAAGGCCGAGTTTGGCGCCATCATGATAACAGGCGATAACAGAGTAGTTTTACGCTGTTCAACACAGTTGTGGTGACAGCGATATCAGTAAGCATGTGGTAACAACGAGTGAAGAATATATCACGAGTATTCCAGTGTGGACAGTGGGTGAATACAAGAAGTTGTCCAGTTAGTTGTTGGTAAACAATAGTGAAAGTGACAGTATAATATTTATTCATAAAGTGTAGGGCAGTTCTACTGTAAACAGTAAAAGTAATAATATTTGCAGAAAGTGAATTGTATGAACTTTAGACTGTTCTATTATTATCTTGTTAATGCAATATTAGTTTCTATCAGTCATTTTAACATTTTTAATAAACTGGACTGAACTCTGGTATGCATTGTCATTATTATTTGTTTTATTTATATGTCTTTAGGATAATAAACTATATTTGCAAGAAATTTTTACATTTGATAGTCTCTCAATATCCTTGTCGAACCACAAACACAAAACAATATTATTGCAGATATAGTGATAAATTTGGAAACTATGACAGTAGTCCAACAGACAGCAGCTTATTGAGTACTGAAGAAATTCATGGGGCAACAAATAATTTTTTCTGTTTTACTTAATGACATTTTAACAAGGAGGTAACATACTTTCTTAAAATGTTTATTTTTAAGATAAGTATATAATTTTATCACAATTTTCTACTTTATTACAAGTTATTTTTACTTCATTTTTATATTAAAAGTAAAGAGAAGTGTTTTTTTCTCAGATGAATTGTACTAAATTAAATAAAATCAGAATCATCATACTGTTATGTTTTGGTTTGCTGCAAGCTTCTAGAAAATGGGGATTCAAAACACAGGCTGAAACTGATAGCAGTGTTATTTTAAACTAAATAAAATAAATAAAACTTTAATATAACATATATTAAGCCTGTCTAAAGCAAGGAATACAATAGCTGCTGCCTTCATTAAACTAAAAATTAGAAGCAAACATTTTTTATCTATAATTTTAAGAAGGACCCTGTGGATTTTTTTAAATTTCATTTAAGTTCAGCTGAAAATTAACTATTACTAAATACCTTACGTGGAATTTTCTGACAGTTCCATAACTGTAAAGTAATTTTTTTTAAATATCTATCAACATTTTGCTGTTAAGACTAACATGTCTATCTTTCAATCTTAAAATACTTTTTTGATTTGGTTACAGATATATTTTTAGAGCAGGAAGGTGTCAGTCATATTTTTATTGTAATTCTCAATAATATCTTCATAATGATTATTATTCTGGCTTCAAAGATAAAAACTGATTTTTTTTTAATAATAAATAAATTTCACCGAGTTAATCAATATTATGTGGAGAATGTTGGAGCATTAGAATACTTTATAAATGAATAAAATAAATGATATAAATAAATGGGAGTTTAAAATATGTTTAAATTACAAACTGTAAAGAAATATACCTTTAAATCTAACTTTTATGGCTATTATTGGAACTAAATCTTGTATTCATGCGAACGTATTACACACTTTCTGTAACGTATTTAACACTTCCTGCTACTGGTATTTTAGCCCTTTCAGTGCCACGGCGACAATTTATCGTCACCAGAAATATATGCGAAAAATGCCACGGCGATGATCAGTCTTTACCACTTCTCTATTTTAAAAGTGCTAGGCTACAATCTGTCATCGCCATATATTTTCATAAATAAAAACCAGTTTGTACTAATTTAAAAGTGATCACATCTTTTAAAACTATGTTTTATTTGAAACAAAATACATTTGGAATACAGTATTTTACATAAAAATAAAATAATGACAACAAAACAATAAAAGAGTTACAACACCGACTGACAGAGCAGTGTTGATGCATCAATCTAGTGTGCGATTCATTCTGTTTACGTTCTTTGTTGTTTTCAACATGTTCTTAAGATTATGATTCGTAAGTTAGTTTTTGTTGATGGTTTATTTTTATAAGTTAACTGTGTTTGTGTTCTCAGTATTTATGAAATAATCTTTGATTTTGAATATGGATGGTGATAAATTAATGTTAAGTAAAACTGACAGGCAATTGCTTAGTGATTTATCTGACACTGGTAATGACGATAGTGATAATCATTTTGATTATTCTGTGTCCAATTTATTTGATGATGACTCTAATGATGATCCAACATACACACCAGAAGAGGATACGCAAGGTAGGCCTTTGTTCATGAACTGTAATTGCTGTATAGGCCTAGATGATATGTTAGGTCAACCTGGCCTGCCAACTAGAACTACACTGAGATTGCCTACGCCCACTATGGACAAATAGTAGGCAAATACTTAGTGACAGCTCTTTGCAATCAGATGATGATGCCAATGTAATTTGGAGGTCTATTAATGAGGTAGAAACCAATTTTATCTACAGCTTTTCATACAATGAGACACTTGGTCCCAAACACAGCCCTTCTGTAAGTGCCTGTCTTTTAATTTGTTTTTTACGCTGGCTCTGGTGAATATTTCTGTCAATGAAACATACAGGTATGCCAATCAAACAATTGCTGACAGACACAGTATTTCTTATCGCAGTCGCTTGAACGGCAGTTTATTGAACGGCAGTCGCTTGATAAAAGAAGCTAAAATAGCACCTTACTTGACAGTAAACAATTCACAGTCTACACCATGGTTTCGAAAAATGTTCATCTGCATTAGGTTTCAAGCTATATTAAATTTTTTCCACATTTTAGACAGTAGCAAGCTTGCTTCCTTCTAACGCTAATAAAATCGGCTACGATCCTTCACAAAAATTTCAACCCATTATAGACCACTGTAATGAAAACGTTTCTATGCTACTATGTAGGCCACTAAAAACTTTCTGTTGATGAATCATTAATTGGAACCAAAGGCCAAACATAATTAATGCAAATGTTCGCAACAAGCACCACCATTGTTGGGGGATAAAGTTGTGGGTTCCATCTGATGCCATCTTCAATTATTGTTTGAACAGGCTGTGTTATAAGAGAAAAAGTTCTCAGGGAAACAGGGATGAAATAAAACAATTTGGGCTTTCCTTCTATGTTGTAAAGAAACTTCTTTCAATATGCAACTGCTTGAAAAAGGGATATCATATATTTACTGATATATTTTTTAACAGTCTTCCTTTAATTAAATACTTGTATCAAAATGAAACATTCCATACTGGCACAATTCAAAAAAATAAAAAAGGGCTTCCTGATATGGTAAGAGGTCAATTAAATGTTGGGAAAAAGGTTTACTGCAAACAAAATAAAATTATAGCATTAGCCTAAAGAGGAAAAAAAACAAAAAAGGAAGTCATCATCCTTGTTTCTAAAAATTCTGAAGTAAGGGATAAGGAAAATACGAAGAGGAGGAATGGCATAGTTATCACAGAAAAAACCCAGCTAGGGTTTTTGATTATAAAAAATATATGGGTGGAATCAACACCAATGATATGAGGCTTATCTGGATGAGGGAAGAGCACTAAAACATTGGTAAAAGGCGGTTTTTAATTCATTTTCAAGAATGGCACTAAATTCTTATGTAAGTTATAAAGAGAACAAGGTGCTTCAGTACCAAAAACCACTGCCCCATTATAAATTTGTCATCAGTATCATTGATTCAATAAATGATGAGAGGTATAGTGTGGGAATGAATGAGGACATAGAGCCCAGCAGTAGTAGTAAAAAGAAAAAACATGTTGGGTCTGCACCAAGGGAGGCACAGACTAAATGGCAGGAAAAGAATCAGAACAGTATGTACAAGATGTGGGGAAGGTTGCCATGGTGCCTGTTTTTCCCAGACATAAATGTAAATAGATTGCAGTCCTGAATAGTGTAAATAGTGTACATATACTGTTTGATAATTTTCAAAAAAGTATTTAAAGATTACATCATATTCTGGAAAGAGACATGCAAGCTATTTTTCTTTTTTCACTAACTTTTAGTTTAAGGTGACATATACTTACTACAAGATGGGCTCTATTTTGGTTATCATATGAAATAAAAAATAAATATTTAGATTATGTATTTATTCACATATTAGCATAATTTATTTTTTTCTTTGTAGAAAACATTCCAATGGAAAACACATATATTTCCCACAGATAAATTGTTTCTACAATTTATTTTTGTTGTAATTCAATTTTTTGTTGTAAAATCAAAAACTAAAAAAAATAAAATTTGTTTTTAATTTTTTCAGCAGGTTATGTAAATATAAGTTTTTGTATCAGGAATTGTAAATGATATCCTAGTTGTTCATGTTCTTGTGAACATCTGATACCTTTTTCATAAAATTATCTTACAAAATAAAAAAGTTATGAATGTTTATTCCAGACTCTGCTGTGTACTTATTTTATACTTGGGATTCTTAGCATGTATTTGACAAGAAATTGGGGTGACAATTTTTTTGACAGTTTTATTCACCACTTGGCAATCAAAGGGTTAAGAAAAATTATTATTTAAATAATTATTCAACTCGGAAAATGATTAAATAGCATGTTGTAGTTTTAAGTATTTAGTAGGAAAAAAACATGTATTTATGCTAAAATATAACTAAACTATGTATAATGGTGACAAGAAATGGAAGTCTTTACTTATGACCAGTTATGTTTCACTCCTTAACATCTATCATAGCTTTAACATAACTCTCAGCTTAATTTCATCTTGAATTGTATTCAAATGTAAGCTATATATATTTCAAAAATATGCCACCTGCTATAGGCAGGTTAAAAAAGGTATTGTAAACACAGGAATGCTTTCCCCATTTGACAAAAGTTTTTTTTTATTTTCCCACTAAAATTTTATTTTTAAAGAACAATAATCATTGGGACAATTTAATATCTATAAGAAGAAGAATATACACATGGAAAAAGCCAGGCGATACTGCAAGATATCAGATACATTATATCATGGTTAAACAAAGATTTAGAAATCAACTCATTAACAGCAAAGTACATCCAAGAGCAGACACTGATAGTGACTGTAATTTAGTGATAATGAAATGTAGATTGAGGTTAAAAACTTGAAGAAAAGATGCCAGATGAATCGGTGGAATTTGGAGAAGCTTGTGGAAGAGGAGGTAAAGAAGATTTTTGAGGAGGACAACGCAACAGGTCTGAGTAAAAAAGATAAGGTAGAAAATGTAGATGAAGAATGGAAAAATGTTAAAAAGGAAATTCTTAAATCAGCAGAAGTAAACTTAGGTGGAACAAAGAGAACAAGAAAACCTTGGATATAAGCGGATATATTGCAGCTGATATATGAGTGTAGAAAGTATAAGAATAATACTGATGAAGAAGGACCTACTGACAATTAATAGACAATTTTACTATAAACAGCAAGTGCAAATTAGCAAAAGAAGAGTGGATTAAAGAAAAGTGTTCAGAAGTGGAAAGAGAAATGTCATTGGTAAAATAGACGGAGCATACAGGAAAGTTATGGAAAATTTTGTGATACAAAAGTATAAATCAAATAATGTGTTAAATATGAAAGAATACAATATGAAAGAAAAGGTTGATAGGTGGGTGCAATATATTGAAGAGTTATTACAGAGGAAATGAATTAGAAACTGGTGTTTCTAAGAAGAGGAAGTTGAAGAGGATGAAAAAGGAAATACAATAGTGAAATCTGAATTCAACAGAGCATTAAAGGATCTGAATGGGAGAAATGCTCCTGGGATAGAAGAGATACCTGCAGAATTACTGTGCAATGCAGGTGAGGAAGCGATAGATAGATTAGACAAACTGGTGTGTTATATTTACAAAAAAGGGGAAGTTCCAGACTTCAAAAAGAGAAAGAGTGTTATTGTTATGATACCAAAGAAAGCAGAGCAGATAAACAGAACAATTTGCTTAACATGCATCAAAAATTTGAACTACAATTCTGTACAGAAGAATTGAGGAATGGAAAAAATGTTAGGAGACCAATTTAGTTTCAGGAAAAGTATAGGGACAAGGGAACCAATTTTATCACTCAGATTAACAGTAGAAATAAAAACAAACCAACACACATAGCATTTATAGACTTAAAAACGCTATTTGATAGCATGGACTGGAATAAAATGTTCAGCATTTTTTTTAATTTAGGGTTCAAATACAGAGAAGAACAATTGCTAACATTTACAGGAACCAAACTGCAACAGTAGTAATTGAAGCACATAAAAAAAAAGCAGTAATAAAAATAAGACAAGGAAGTTCCCTATCCCCATTACTTTTAGAAGAAACAATGAATGGCACGGATGAAGTCCCACGGAAGAACTACCACATGAAAATAATCAAGAAAAAAATGAAAGTACTGAAACATAGTAGAAATAAAGTAGATGGACCACTGAATATAAAAGTAGGTCGAGAAAATATTAAGGAGGTAGAAGAATTTTGTTATTTGGGAAGTAGAATTACTAAAGAAGGACAAAGCAGGAGTGATATAAAATGTCAAATAGCAAGGAAGAAGTGAGATTTCAGTCAGAAATATAATTTGCTTACAACAAAAATCAATTTAAACATCAGTATATGTTTGGAGGTGAAGTATATGGAAGTGAAACTTGTATGATCGGATTATCTGAGAAGAAAAAATTAGAAGTTTTTAAAATGTGGTGCTATAGGAGAATGTTAAAAATCAGATGGGTGGATACTGTGGCAAATCGATGAAGAAAGAAAACTCAAAAATCCAAGAAATTTGGAAAACTATACCTAAAAACAGAGACAGACTTACAAGCCAAATTTTAAGGCATTCTGGAATAGTCGCTTTGATATTGGAGGGATAGGTAAAGGGAAAAATTGTGCAGGCTGGCAACATTTGGAATATGTAAAACAAATTGTTAGGGATGTAGGATGTAGGGGGTATACTGAAATGAAACAGTTGGCACTAGATAGAGAATCTTGGAGAGCTGCATCAAACCAGTCAAACAACTGAAGACAAAAAAAATTTCTATAAAACCTTTAACCATTTTTGTGTAAACTGTTTTCTGATAATTTAAAACTTTTTCTAGTACTTTATAGATTCATGCAGTGAATGTCACTAATATACATAATAGAGTTGTATTTTAGCATTAATATATGTTTTTTTCCTACTAAATACTTAAACACAACTAGGTAACAACCTGAAAACATGACATTTAATCATTTTTCAAGTTAAATAATTATTTGATTAATATTTTTTCTTAAAATCCCAATAGCAGAAAGTGTTAATTTATATATATTTTGAAACTCATAAATTAACTGTTTAACAATACAAATATATAGAACTAATAAATATCTAATAACAATTACAATCTTTTCATTCATGCATTTCTTTAAAAAAAATAGTTTTTTTTTATAGACAAATATAGAATAGAACTTTGTATAAATGTACAAAAACTATAAAGTTATATACACAGTTAAGTGCCTGATGATAGGTTTCAACCTCACTAATTCCATAAATAATTGCTACAGAAAACCTACATAAAATTGTACAAGTAATTTAATACTGCATTAATTTATATCAATTATAAAAAGATTTAAAAAGATCAGTTAATCAGACACAGGTATTACAAATACACAATTACATAAAATTTATATGTATTTATATTAATATTTTAAATTCATCAAGTTGTACCTCTAGTACTAAATAATCGTCCCCTGCTACCTCTACGACGACCTCGATTTCCAAATCCACGTTTTCCAGAATTATTAGAACCATCTTTCGTGCTTACACTGGTTTTTTGATGTAGAGCATTATATAGAAGCATCGCATTTAAACTATTATCCAGTATACCGTTCAATTCATCCTAAAAAAAAAAATTTACTTACTTTTATAAGAAATACAAGTTAAAATAAACATCTGAGCAACAGGTAAACTAAAATAATCAGAACTTTTTTCCATGTGCAATTGTCATAGATATAATAATTTTGTTAAAAATAAATTACTTCCAGTCAATGAATCAGAGGTAGAAAAGCACATCTAGAGATCATGAGTTTTATGACTTAAACAATTTTTCCATTCCACCATTCAAAAACAAAGAGCTATCTAAGCTGAAGTAACTCATTTAACCGTACACTGTAACAGAACAATGAACAGAACTGTTTCTATATTAAGAAAAGAATTAACAATCTAACAACTTTATAAAAAATACTTACTCGAAGAATTTTGAAAATAAATGGATATTAAATAAAGATAAACTGGCAATAGTTGAAAATTAATTTATTTTCTGCTCTACTTTATCTATGAGATTCGTTCTGAAAGTGGGTGATAACACCCCTTTGTAGTTGCTGGAGGCCTTCAAGGGGGTGGTAGAAGGCCATAGAAAATTTGAGGCATTCAGATGGTCTAGGTAGGCAATGGCTGATTTAAAAAAAAAAAGGCAAAAATTATGTTTTCCTGATACTTCAAACTAAAATTAAGTACCTACTACACTAGTACAAAAAATTAAAGGGACACGTACATTTTATGAAAACAAATAATTGTATTAAACTATTTCAATTTTGCAACAAAAGGCTTAGAGATGAATAAAAAAATAATAAAGCTTGTATATTCTACTTTTTGACAGTATACCTCAGATTTAAAAATCATGAAATTAAAAAAAAAAAATTAGCAAGAAGAAAAGTTTTAAAAATTTGAAACTTTTTCTTCTTTGTGCTTAAATTGAGTGCACGGGGGAAACAAAATGTCTTCAGTAAACTGTATTAAAATCGTTTAAAAGCTTAAGACTTTAGCTTTAATTTATTTTTTTTGTATGTTTACAATTTTTCTGATACAATTTACAATTGCTGTTTTTAAGAACAGTTCTTAAAAATAACAATTGCAATATATATTTTTAACAGATGGTAAGTTTGAATATTTTGGGGGCGCTAGAAAATTTTTGATTCTCAATGTGGGGGATGGGTGAAGAGGTATGAGAATCAATGATCTATGACTTTCTTGTGATATATATAAAGCATGAGAAATATAAAAGACACTACATAGGGGTGAAATAATGCTTGCTATATTCCCAATCCTCAGGCAAACAATGTGGAAGAATTGTTAGTTCACATTAATATCAATTATTTGAGTGTGACATAGCGTTTCAGCTACATATAGCAGTTTGGCTTGATTTTGGGCTGTAAATACCTTTGGATGTGGAAAGTTTCTTGTGTTTAGATTTGGATTTAAAAAAATTTTATTGAGGTTATTTTGATTTTTGTACTTTGTACTAAAATTCCTGTCCACTCCTTCCAGGGAGCAGGCACAATCGGTGGTCCTAACTATTCCCCTGCGAGGAAGAGAGCATGTTGGTTTGATCGTGATGAAGACTGGAGGTTCAGTATGGATGAACCACAATGGGCTATAGGATGAATAAGTACCAACAAAAGCCAAGGAATAGATGGTGTGAGAGAGCTGCTACTGAAACATTAGCCAGAGAACACCCATGGGTAGTCTTAGACGCCATCAGTAAAGCCCTGAGTGCAGGCAGCTTTCTGCGAAACTGGAAGCGCAGGAGACTGCTGCTCATACCAAAGCAAATTATGAACAGAATGACCACAACATATAGGCCAATATGCCTTCTCCTTACTGTAGGAAAGCTGTATGAGAGAATGCCGACAGAAAGGATAACAGCTGAAAGTTGGATACCTCAGATGGCCTTTCACCGAATCAATACAGATTTGTCCGAGAAAGGTCAACAGTTGGTGCATTACGGTGAGCAACAACTTGGATTAGATCATGCGCTGCGGGCACCTTGAGAATGAGGAGGATCCCACTACTGGTCCTACTGTATGTCTGCAGGGCGTTTAATAGTGTGCCTTGGAGTACGATCCACTGTATCGGAGGTAGCATATGCAGATGACCTGGTGCTGCTAGTGTGTGGGCACACTGAAAGAGAGGTCATGGAGCTGATGTCCTTGGCAGTGGCCCAGGTTGATGGATGGCTCAGATCGTGGGGAATGGAGTTGACGGCCAGAAAGACGCAGATGCTGGCTGTTGTGGGTCAGTGCCAAACTCGTGAAATTAAAATCATGGTAGGCAGATTCAGGATAACGGAGTCACTGCAAGATAAATACTTGGGACTGTGGTTGGATAGGTCTGGACGGTGTAGCAAACATATAGCAGAGGTCGCTGCAAAGGCAGAGGCCATATCAACCTTAAGCAAACTGATGGATACCAAAAAGGGATCGAGAATAGCAAAACGAAGGCTGTTAATGGCAGTAGTGACCTCCATGATATTCTACGCAGTGTCTGTATGATGTGAGACCTTAGATCTCAAAAGGAATGAAGGATGGCTGGCCTCGCTTCAGAGAAGGGCCGCGATCAAAATCACCACAGCATACAGAACATGCCAGGGGAGGCTGCAGGAGTTTAGGCGGGTGTCCTGCCAGTTCGACTGAGGGTTCTACAGTTGAAGCGAGTCTATAAGGGAATACCGCAGTCCTCCTACTTCAGGAGAGGCAGGAGAGGTGGGTTACCACAAATATGGGAGCTTGGACCTGCTGGATGATTCCAAGGATAAAGGAGTGGTTGGGGAGGAAGCATGGGGATATTGATTACTACGTCTGCCAGCTCCTCTCTGGTCATGGGAAGATTTGGATCCTACCTCTACAGGTTTTGGAGAAGGGAATTCCCTAATTATAACTATTGTGGATTAGTGGATACAACAAAGCACACATTTTGAGTGCCCCAGACGGGATGAGATCAAGTCATGAGTGGGCCTAGGCTGGATCATGCCGGAGGACACAGTAACCCACATGCTACGAGGTGCCGACCTATGGGAGATGACTGTGAGAATATGGAAGATTGCTGTGATCCTGCGGAAGAAGGAGGCAGGTACGGCGTGTGGGGGTGCAGGCTGACTGTTGTGGTGAGGGGATCTATTGCTTTCATGAGGGGATTTACTAAAATGATGCATGGGATGAAGCGTGGTGACTTCTTTCACACAAGGTGTGTGTTTTGTACACCTGGTGCTTCGTAGGTTAGGGACGGGAAGGGCAGCTCTCCAGCTGAGGGATGCGCTGGCTGTCCAGAAGAGGAAGTCGGTATGTCCTGATGATGCTAGGGAGACCCCGGTGGGATGCCTCTATAGGGAGCTAGACAAGGAGGGCAGGCTGTGACACGACTCCCTGAGGTCACCAAGTGATGCTTGATTGCTGGACTAGTTGCCTTAGAGGTGTTTAAATCAGAAAAAATACCAATTATTCAGCTCAAGAGTGAGGTGGGCTTAATTATACTGATGTGCAACCGTTTATTCAGCTAGTACGAAACCACTTCAATCCTCACTTTCACTAAAAGTCAGGCTAGGGTGCTGTTATTTTTGAGACTAGCTATGTCACTTTCAGGAGTAACATGCTTCTGAAAATGTCAGGTTGCCTGCACGCATTATCCAAATTCTTTAAACATAAGTACTAATAGTAAAAAAAAAAATAAGTACTAATAGTATGAAAAGTACACTCTTTCTCTTTTTAAAGTCTTAACCAGGCTGTGCAGCCAGTCCTTATAGAGAGAAGAGTGAAGGAATCACTTGTATCGCTGAATATCAATTACATTTCAGTAGAGTTGGCATGCGGCATCTCAGTAACTGGAAGATACTTAATGTAATACTTTAATTAATTTTAAACATTATCGACTGTCTTAAAAGAATAAGTAATGATTAATTATCACATAAGTGATTGTTACAACTACTAATTTTCTATATGAAATGTTTAATTAAATTTAAAGTTTATAAATTAAAACATTTCATTTATATAATCTTTCATTTTTTCAAAGTTTACTGAAATGTAATTTCTGCTGTTAGTATGCTCATTGCAGAGATGAAAAAGTGAAGATTCTGCACATATTTAAATTAGTCTTTAAAATTACAGTCTGTAATAAATAATTTAATTTAATTGAGACTAAAGTGAAATAAATGGAAGATCAAATCAGAAATTTAAAACACGTACAAAGATTAGGAAGTTAATAAAAGTTTAAATAACATGTTCAAGTATGTCACTGTACGTCAAAATAACTATATTATATATCTATTGAACAAAATTAATGGCATGGAAGAATTTAAAAAAATTAAACAATGAATAAATAATGCCCTAAAATTAAAATAAATATAATTTTAAGTAGATAATGAAGATGATAAGAATTTTTGGAAAACTGTACAAATTAAAATGAATCTGAAAGCAGATACAAAAACTGGTACACCATTTTTTGACTTATTTTAAAACGATGGGATAAAAATTGCTAGCAAAACAAACATGAACACATTATTGATATAGTATATAAAGAAAAACAGACAAAAAGAAATGAAAGAGGACAGACCATGAAGGTAGCAAACAGCTGTCACAAAAGTAAGGAAATATCAAGAGAATGACATATAATTAATTGATTTAATCAAGAAAGTAATGAAAGAAATTTTATAATTTTCTTTGCTGCCAATCCACAGTAAAAAAAAAAATTATGCCTATCTAATTAAAGGACCAATTAAAGTTTATTTTAGAAAACTAAAAACACCATACTCAATCTTACTGTAGGATCATTTCTACTAAAGTACCAAAACATTTAACTACTCTGCTAACTTTATCATCATTATCAAAATATTTGGGCAAAAGGTTTTCATGCAACTTTCTAAAATTCTATAATTTGAATTTTTTTTACAAAAAATAAATAAATAAAAAAAATAATTTTACAACAAAAATATGTTAAAAAACCGCAAATTCAATAAAAAATAAAAATACTCCATTATTTTCATACTAACCTGGGATAAGGTTATAAGATGATCCAGTGATTGTCCTTTATTAAGTAACGATATAATATTTTTTGTATTTATTCCCGGTAACTTTCTCACAAAATCCTATAAAATATTCAATTGCAATTATTAAAGCATAAACTCTCAAAGAAATATATTAGATAAAGGAATATACTACGCAAGGTAAGATTTCCCTCATGGTAGTACAATACTTAATACATAACACTGCTACAATGCTCATTTTAACACCAAAATTTTGTTACAGCATCATTAAAGGACAGAAAAACGTTTTTGACCAACGAATCAACATATATACGATATGATAATTTTGTCCAAGTCATGCCAGTCTAATGATTTCCATTAAAAGTTTTAGCATAGCTAGATTGAAGATTATAATGGCCCCTAAGTGGTATTATAAGAACTGAATAACTAAATATTAATAACATATTTACAAGAAAGTTAAACATTTTAAAGTAAACACAGAGTCGTTTAAAGTCAATATATTACCGCAACATTTTGAAAGCTTTCAGGAATACTTTGCTCAATTATGGATTAGTTCTGGAGTTTAACAGAACTTATTTCTTGGCAGTTTTTTTGATGCATCTGAATAACTTTACATCTGTTAAATAAATAAAAAAAAATCACAATAAAACTAGTGAAGTAAAAATTTTATTTAGTGTGAAGCTTTTTTCCAGTTTTATTATTTTTTTAAGAAAAAAAAGTTCTTGTAAGTTAGATTAAGAAAATGAGGCCCTTCATTTTCAAGAGCACAGCATTTTCAAGGTAATGAAAAAATTAAGTCACTAATGTACGAGGTCTGTTCAAAAAATACATAGACTAACGTCATAAAACAAAAAGTATTTTATTTAGAAGTTACTTGTCTGGGTCCCCTTCAAAGTACTCTTCTCCCTGATGCACACATCTATCCCAACAGTGTTTCCACTTTTGGAAACAGTCCTGGAACGCTTCTTTTGTGATGTTCTTTAGTTCCTTTGTCGCATTTGCCTCAATCTCGGGAATCGTCTCAAATCTTCTTCCTTTCAAAGGTCTTTTGAGTTTGGGGAACAAGAAGTCACAATGAGTCACAATGAAGTCAGATGGGTAGGGTGGATAGGAAAGAACAGTGATCGAGTGTTTGTCCAAAAAATCATAAGTTCTGAGGGCTGAATGGGCTGGAGCGTTGTCGTAATGAAAAAGCCAGTCACCAGTCTTCCACATTTCTGGCTTTTTCCAACGGATAGCGTTGGAGAACTTTAATGTTTGAGAACTTTAATGAACTTCTCTGATGGTCAAATGTCGATTTGCCTGAACCAGGGTGTTGATTTTGTCTACGTGTGAGTTGTCAGTTGACGTGGAAGGACAACCAGGACGCTCATCGTCTTCAATCGACTGAGGACCATCTTTAAAACGTCCATGCCACTTCAAACAAGTCGCACGCTTCATAGCAACGTTGCTGTAAGCCGTCTTGAGAATATCAAAAGTTTCACTCGCAGATTTTTCGAGTTTACCACAAAATTTCATAGCAACTCTTTCTTCATACAAGTCACTCATTCTAAAATCCACCAAATGAAAAAAAACACACTTCATAAACTGCGTAACTAAGCAACCAATAATGATATCTGCAATCAAAAAACTGCGTTGTAATCAGCTGATCTGTATGAACATGGCGACGCCAAGCAGATTTGACTGGAACCAACTGGACCCGCGCAATTCAAACAGTCTATGTATTTTTTGAACAGACCTCGTAATTCTGGAACTATATCCCTTAGAAAACGTATTTATTTAAACAGTGTTCAAGAGTAAATCTGCAATGAATAAGTTAAAATACAAGGTAAATGTTTAGCTTTTTTTATATTAAAAAAAATTTTGATCTTAAACAACAAAATATCTATTAACAATGATGATTCATTGAAATTATATTCTAACCTGTATTCCAACATTATATTTTTCTAATCTATAGTCATCATCGACAGTGTCACCTTCAGCTCCAACTGCAGCTGCTACAGCAGAATCAGGCTCTTCTTTACCCTCCTATAAATATATATAAAGTTATAAATGAATGATTCATTAATGAAAATGAATCAAGATACATCTCTGCAAGATGCAGTTCTCTCTAATGAAAAACTCTGTAAAATTTGCTGTTATGATTGTACATAGTACATCATAACATTACAAAGTTATGATTGTCAAATCATAACTTTGAAGTTATGATTGTTATAATCATAACAACAAAGTTATGATTTATGAAGTTTTACAAAGTTATGAAGTTATGATTGAAGTTATAATTGTCAAATCAAATGAAAAGAACAGTTAGGCTCTATAGCAGCGGTTCCTAACTTTTTTATTGCCATAGACTCCTTATAGCCCGTACTGTGTTCTGTTGGACCTTCTAATTTTTTTCCTAATTAACACTGGTCAACTTAATGTAACCTTACTAAATATTTGAATAAAGCAATGAATTAAACATCTCAAGAAGTGATAGTGAAATTAAGTTTTCAATTTTAGGTTGTAAATTTATCTGAGAACATATTATAAAAATGAACATATATTTACACGATGCCACTGTGAAAAACATTTTTCAGGGTTACCGTACGGTTGTCAGTGAGATGGTTGATACTGTTTTTTGGCTGCTAGTTTTCCAAAGTCTGGTTCAATTGTGGATAATTGAAGCCTTAAATCTGGTTCTACATTAAGTATTTCTTCTATACTTGTTTTTCAACAAGACTAGAGCAGAAAATGTACACTCACAGATATTGTTGCAAATGGAAGAAGTGTTTTAATGCAGGCTGGGAAACAACTGGGTACATCAGTCATGCATGCAACTGAACTTGCATCAGGATCATAGTAGAAATATAATTTTCAAACTGGAATCACACAATAATTCTAACAACTTCTCTTCTACTTTGATGGGAAAACTGTTTTCTTTCACCATGAAGAGTTTATTCATTCGGTTATTTCCACTGCAAGAAGGAAAATATTCCCTAAATTCCAATGCCAATGATTCAAGATGTTCTTTTATGTTTTCAATGATATTGGACAGGAGTTGATCAACATTTGTTGCAAGAATAATACTGAGATGGAAATTAATTGAATTTTCTATTACAACTCAGTGTGACTATAAGTTTAATTTCTTTATTGCTGCTTTATCTTATCCTGAACAAAGAACACTGTTAAAGATAAAACGTGAATACTGGAACTTGGATCATTTAGAAAGCTAAAAATGTTGGACAAACAGGCAAGACAAGCAAGTCAAGAAAACTTCTATGAACAATCTTTAAGTTTAACAACCACTGCTTTATAAGATTCCAAATTTTAAAAAAAGATTTTTTCCATATTCAGGTTTGAAATCATGTTGTTAACTGAACCCTAACAATTGTACACTGCTAACTTATATTAAAACAATATATTTTTCTGATTAAATTAGTTTAAATTACTGCCACGATACTAAGAAGAAAGAATATAAATTGTTTTAATGCACTCTGATCTGATGAAAAAAAGATAAAGGATAAAGCTTTATACGTTTACAGTTTCAACAACTTAGAAAATGTGAGTGAATGCATAATGTAAGATGAATTCTTATAGAATTCACATTTCACATTTATATCCAACACTTTAATAAAAATGGTTCTTTTTAAATCATGTTATATACGAGGTGCTACTCAAAAGTTTGGGGAATTTGAATTTCGCGCGCGAACCACTGCTGGTACTACCTGCTGCCGCTAGATGTGGCTAACAGTCTCTTTGTGAATCAGTGTTCCAAGAGCTGTGACGGTGAGAGGCTGCATTGTTGACTTTCATGCGGTTGTGTAATGTTGTGTTTTACTGCTTCGGTGAAGTTCTAAATGGCAGATTTTAAAGAGCAAAGAACCTGCATCAAATTTTGCTTCATGCTTAAAAAACAGGTGCAGAAACCCATCGCATGTTTGTGGAAGCATTTGGTGACAATGCTATGAGTAAAAGTAAAACTTTTTTGTGGTACAAACGATTCAAGGATGGACGAACAACAGTCGATGACGATGAGCGTTCAGGAAGACCATCAACAAGCGCAACACCGGCAAACATCGCGAAAGTGCGAGAGGCTATTGTTGCAGATTGTAGACATCTTCTATTGTGAAGTTTTGAAGCGGTTACGTGAAAGCATTAGGCACAAACGTTCAGATCTGTGGGGGTAACAACAGCTGGGTTCTGCACCATGGCAACGTGCCCACACACACACATCGCTAGCCGTTTGGAATTTCTTGGCTTCCAAAAAGACGGTAGTGATTCCCCACCCACCCTATTTGCCTCACCTTGCCCCATGCGACTTTTTTCTATTTCCGAAAATAAAATTTCAATTGAAAGGCTGTTGTTTTAATACAATTGAGGAGATTCAGAAAGAAACGCAGAACATGCTTCAAACACTTACACCTGCAGACTTCCAGGGATGCAAGGAATCATGGGAAAACGCTGGGATTACTTTGAAGGAGACAGTGGAAATTATAAGTTATAGTAAGCTATTTTATTTTTATGGTAAACTTCCCGGAACTTTTGGGTAGCACCTCGTATTTTGAAGATTCAAAATTTACAAATAATATTTTTTGCATAGACGGCAAATATTAGATCTAATTTCAAATTTCTAAGTATAGAACTTTAAAAAAAATCCAAAAATATGAAAAAGTTATAAAATTAGGTATGATAAAAATTAAAATTAATATTAATAATGTCTAGCTACTGGAGAGATAAGATAAAAAAGAATTAGATAAATTAAAATTATATTTTACGATTAAGTAAACTGCAACAGGTATTGTGGTATATAATTCTATTAGTTGTCTAAAATTTGTTTACATCTATTAATTTGAACAAAGAGATTTCAAAGAATACTTTAAAAGACTTTTCATAGTTTCTTTAGTACTCTTTCTAGAGAATTCAGTTTAACTATTAGAATACTGATTTTAAAAGAAATAGGAACGATTAGTTACTATAATGCAACTTTCAGACAAGAGGGGTAATTAGTTAATGGATTCTCCCAGAAAGAGTCTGCCATCCCAATGTAGAAGTATCTCCTTGAACTATACAAGATGCCGATATGATACTATGGACAAAGCTAATATGGTACTTACCCAAGAAGAAGGAATGATGAATAAGAAAAGTGAAAGGGTTGAAGAAAAAATTAACCCACACAATGACTACCTCTGAATGAAATAATTAAAACTTAATGAAGAAATCTTAACCAAAAATAGCCAAACTGGTATTATAAACTATCAAATCTGCGGATCACTACTACTCTGTCAATCACATTATGAAACAATTGTGACAATAAGTAAAATTCTGTAAAAACAAATAGTGACAATATAATAACTAATGGTCAGACTAAAATAATAAAATAATTAGGTAAAAGAAAATAAATAAATATAAAGAAAAAAACAATAATAAATGTTTAGTTTATAAAACCAGATAACTGAATGACAAATTAAAATGATAGTATAAACATAATTTATAATAATAAATATATTTAATAAATAGAATATAACCTTTAATTCGTGAAAGAGTTGGGCAGTGGCATATGGATTAGGAGACCACACAATGCGTAACTTAGGAAAATGTATGGTCAACAATTGTAATTTAGCAGTTATATCACCAGAACCAATATCGCTACTTAAATAATACCGACCCTGTAACAATAAAATAATAGATTTCATTTTAGAATACAACAAACACAGTTAATAATTTAAACACTAATTAATTAATGGTAAAAAAATATGCTAAGTAGATTTAAAATTTTTATTGGTCTTTCAGTACTAAATAACTGTATTAATTTGTTACTAATATTAACCTGCCAACACATAAGCATTAATTTAATAATACATTAATTTGTTCTAATATTTTTTTACCAGGAGGAAAACAGCCGCACCATTTATAATGAAATAAGTACCAAATGATTTATCTTGTTTACATGAATAACATCATTTTCTTCAAACCGATCCACAATTATAGACACTTAACAACTAAAAACACCTAGAAAGAAAAAGATATACTTTAAAGATAAAGATGATTTGAATACTTAATCAAATCAGAATGTATAATGTTATAAGTTACACAAATCATATCAGGAAAGATCAATGGATGCCATGGAAAACTTAATCAGAGCACCATAACAAAATAAAAAATCTATGAAAAAAATCTGATGTGGACACGATATGACTTCCTTCACGTCTATTAAATTACATACACACATTTTTGCTGCACTTCATTTAAATTTATTTCATTTGAAAATGAGATACGATCCTCCAATTATTTAATAAAAGTTGACAGTTACATAATTGCTAAAATATTAGTTTTTGTTAAAATCAAGAAGGCACGACATCAGGTAGGGCCTTGTCCCTACCTAAACTGCAGATAACTTGATGCACTTCAGCATCGGTAAACTCCAAGGACATTGCACCCCTGTGAAACTGAACAACCTCACACCGCACCCGCAGATGGTATGTGGTTTCTCCAGCTTCACTGTCATCAGACAGTAAATCATCAAGTAAGTTGTGAAAGACCTCAGACACATCTTTAATTATGCCAAACTGGGCCAAAAGGGCAAGCAGAAGAATGTCCTTACATTGTTTGTGTCCCAATACTCTATTGACTCCCCAGGAATCCTTGTTCCCCTGCTCATGCACAAAGGAATGCCAGGAATCTTACTTTGTCATCCAAACTTTGTGAAAATATTAAGATCTACAATCTCTGTATTCAGTCACAAGAACTGCCTGCCATTCCAGATCACCCTCATTTTGGGAAGCTATTCTCAAACGACTAACATCCAGTTTCAAAGCTGACAATTCTCTGCTCCACCATGAAGCAAGCCTCTTTTGACCAGAACTGCAAGAAATTGAATTTTTGATGGCGTCAATAAAGCCTGCCAACATATGCACTGCCAGGTCCTCCAAATCCAGAACCTCCTGACTTCAATCCAAAACTCAAAGCCTTGCCGAAAGAAAATCAACAGATTTTTTCCAATCCACATGCCTGTGCAGAAAATAACCCTGCTGAATCAGAACATTACATTGGTAGCATGCACTCAAACCACCAGCAATTTCAGAAAGAATCGACTGATGATCGCTTGAGCAATCGTCAACTACCTTCCAGTTATAAACATTGGTAGGGATATACCTACCAATGGTAACATCAATGTTCCTTCCTCTAAACAATCGTCACCCATCTGCATTACCTGTGTAGATGGGCAACTCCCCAAGTAAATTAAATACTTGAAGATCATACAGGACTAAGAAGCCCTCTACTCTAATTCACTGCCATCATTGGTGAAATCACTATGCCACAAAAATGACTTAGCGTTCATATCCGCACCAATAAGGACTGGACTAGTATCAGAGAATTAATGGATATTACCCCAGACCTAAAGATGACTATCAGCAGGATCTCTATTCTGAAAAGATGAACTTGCAACATACAGATGCAAGTTCAGAACATCCATACGGACCACAACGTGATGATTACTTAAGAGATGTCGAATGAAAATGCAATCAATCTCTCTTCTGCACAAAACAGCCGATATACTGTCTGACCGGAATAAAACCTCTTCTAACAAGAAAAACCTGGCAGTTCACCAGATACAATGTATGGATGCTGTAACATACATAACATCAAGCTCAATTTGAACAACGTTAGGCACCCTGTGCATTTAACTGACCAAATCTAACCATTAAATACTGAGCTGTAATACATTTCAACAGCTCTAAGATGGTGTCCATATTTTTTACTATTGACAGGTTGCTTCTGTCTTTTTGAGAGCGCTTACAATTAATGCAAGTCGGACCCTCTGACTTCTTAGGACACTTGTCATGCTTGTGCCCCTCGTTCCTACAATGAGCACATGCTGCAGGATGATTAGAGACCTTAGCTCTGTGACCATATCTGCAGCACTTAAAACAACGCTGGACATCTAAATATTCCTTAACTTGACTAGAGGAGAAGTTAATGAACAACTTGTCCTCCTTAGTGAAGCTGTTAAATAAAGTATTACTTACCTTGAAGATAACATGGTAATGTTCTACCTTGCACCTACTCGATTTAAACAATAACCGACATTCAGACTTAAAAGAAGCCTCATCCATCTGAGTATTCTCTAATGTGAGTCATCAATTCATCCTCAGATAGTCGCCGATCTATATATAAAGTATGATTCTTGGACACCTCTTGTTCTTAGGATCAACTTTTATATCTGACTCACTGACCTTTAGAGAGTCAGAAATAACCTTAATGGTTTCATTGCCAACAATGACAACTAACCCATTTTTTGTTTCCTGTTTTTGTTTTTGTTTTAATGTACTTGTCTTCATAATTGTGATTGTAGGAGTGTTTTCTTGTGTGTATGGTCTATTTTTAAAAATGTCTGTAGTTTCACCTAATTTACAAAGTCAGAGTAAGAACATTGTGTGTAATGCTTATTGTTATTTTCAACATTTAAAAACTTCCAGTGATGTTTTTTGTGAGTATTTTTCCAACGCTAACAAGCTACAGCAAATGCTTGTTATTTCTCTCAGAACTGTTGAGTGAATTACAGAGGATAATAAGAGCGCTACCAAAAGGAAAGGTGACAAAACAGGTGTAATTTTTTTTTCTTCTCTAAAGAAAAGGCAACCATTTAATACTCCTCTGACAGATTTGAATGATTTTGATAAGGATGTAATCCTTAGAATCGTCCTTGAATTCTATGACCATGGGGTACTCCCCATGGTCATACTTCATCACACATGGGGTCAATCCCATGGTATAATACTTCATACAAATCGTAAAATAAAACACACGTTGTAACGTGTGTTTTATTTAAAATTAGTTACTGTGGTAGCATGATGCCTTACGGAGAATTTTTAAGGATCTTGGATTTTTGTTCAAAAATGCAATGATGGTAGATAATTTTTATGGAAATGCACAATACATTGTTTTATTACAGGAGGTACTCCTTCAAAGAATACATAATATTCAAAACGAAGAAAATCTATTCCCTATATTTAGATGAAACTTGGGTAAATCAAAACCTCTCAAAAAATTATATTTGGCAACATTCATCCAGTACAGGCGGCTAAGATTCCTGTTGATAAGGTAACAGTTTAATTTTGTGTCGTGCTGGATCGGCCAGGTATGGTTTTATTAATAATGCCAAACTATTGTTTCAATCAAAGAAATCTGGTGATTTCCATGATGAAATGAATGCAAAGGTTTTTATTGATCGGTTCACAGATTTGCTTTGTGGATTAGAAGAACGATTGGTCATTGTCATGGATAACGCAAGTTACCGTTCCAGATATAAGGAAAAGGTGCCAACTAGCAACAAAAAGAGATCTGACATAAGGGAATGGTTAAAAAAAAAACAACATTGATCCTGGTTCTTCAGTCGCAAAGCTGTCTTCTAAATATTGTTCAAAAACATAGTAGAAAATACAAAATTTATAAGGTTAATGAGTTGGCAACAAGTATGGGTTATGAAGCGGTACGCCTTAGTCCTCTTCGTGACCTCAACTTCTGTGGGCCCAGATTAAAGGAAATGTTGCTGATAGAAATAATACTTTTAAAATAAAAGATGTTAAAGTGTTGTTGAATTATGCCATTGAGCGTGTAAACACTGATGACTGGGTTAGGTGCGTTAGTCACGTTGGAAAACTTCAGGAAGACAATTTAATTAAAGAAGGGCTGTGAGAAGAAACAATGAACTGTTTTATTATAAATCTCTTGTGATGGTAAAGACAGTGAACCTGGTGATTTGTCAGAGTAACTTAGTTTTTTGTTTTAAGGTTGTAAAATAAACTAAATTTGCATATTTTATGGAAATTTTGCGGTCAAGTTAAAAGTATGTTTACTTTTTTATTTTTCTAATATACATACAGTGCTGTTTGTACATCAGTAACATTGACATTATTTAAGTGATCATTTATTTAACCACCTTTCAGGAAATAAATGTGAGCGATCAACATCGCAGTTCCGTAGATTTACATCAAAATTTCCTGATATAAAAGAAAACTGTTTCAGCAAGGTCAGTAATTTACTAAATTTATAACAGTTATTTAGAATTCTTATTTTATTTGAATTATTTATAGAATAGGCCAATAAAAAATAAAACTTAATAAAGGTTAATAATATTCTCTTATCGAAACTGCTTTTTGGGTCATTGATTTATTGTTCATGTTATGAAAAAAATTATTTATATATATCTTTTGAAATACTACATTATAATTATGCCTACAGTAGTATTTATTGATAACTTAAAAGAAATAATATTATAGTACCATCAAAACTATACAAAAAATTTCTTAATTCTACAATTACTTTAAGTCAGTAGAAAAATAAACATTGAAAATTATTGCAAAGATGATGATTATATTATTTAGTTTAGATTATTCTAAGATATATGTTCAATCATTACACTATGAACTGTACACAAATTACACAGTAAGCAAAACACATTGATTACTGTTTTGAATAGCCTGTGTGCAAGAGAGTGTATATATATGCGTGTTATACACGCAGCATACAACGTGCAATATAAAATATGCTGCGTGTGCAACCCGCCAATATTAAAAGTAATGATTATAGCTAGAAACTAAATATATATTAGTAATAATAAATAAAAATGGACAAAAAATATTTTAAGCATTCTTGAATTTCAGCATAAAAAAAAATGTTAATGTTTTTTTATTTGTAAAAAAATTAAATATAAATACCACATTACTAATTCTCTTACCTGGAGAACAAAAGGTTTATTCTGGTCAAACTCGATCAAAAGAATCGGTTTTGAATAATACCGGGTCATAGATAATACTTGTGTATATAAACGACCAGAAGACAGTGAACCAATTAAATCATTAATACTCTTACGCTCCACACACATATCAGGACTTAAAATATAATCACCCACCTTTGTAAAAAAAAAAAAAAACACACTTGAAAATATTAACACATCATAATTTTTACATACTATTATTTTAATTTTGTTAAGAAAAAGTTTTACTTCATAAGAACTAAAACTAACAGAATCTTAATTTAATTTTTCCATTTCAAGCTATGAAAAAAATTGTTCTATAAACAATTAATGAATAAAAGGGATAATTACTTTTTCTGGACCATTAACTCACATTTTTTTAACACTAAAGTTTTAGAAAACCACATTTTATGTTTTTATGACTTTTTTTATCAAGGAGTAATATTTTTTCAGTAAAATTAGACTTTACATGTGTTGGGTGTGTAGCAACAGTAAAAATTTGGCAATGCAAGTCTTTAAAACTCTGGATATAAAAATAATATAATTGGTGGCAGTAAAAAAACTTCTGAAGTAATATCATAGGTGTCCTCATTTTCACTTCAACATATACCTACATTATTTTTCTACAATCGATCCTTTTCAGAATATATACATTATATATATATATAGTGGCTAAAATAAAGCTCACCTCCACCTAGGAAAACATTTTTGAAAATAATGGTAGCATTCTTTTAGAATTCATAGGGAAATTTCTATTTAATTTTGTTTTTGGAGAACAAAAAACTGTTCAGCACTGTATATAATAATAATGCTATAATTTTAAAAACAGTAAGGCTTGTAATTAGTTACAAGACAAGCAGCTGAGCCTTCTATTTGTTTCCTCCAGCACAATGCTACACCATCACATTGTCACTTTAAATACGGAAACGCTGTGAGAATTTAAAAGGGATCCTCCATACAATCCAGATTTGGCACCATTGGACAACCATCTGTTGTCAGTGTAGTAAAGGAATTTTTAGGAGAGAAAAAATTCAAAATGAGGGAGTAGCAAATTAATAGAATGCAAGAATGGGTAAACGCAAATAAAACTGGCCTCAAAATACCATTCGAAAAGAGACAAATTACGGCCCAAAAACCAATACGATTAAAAAAGTAAACACAAATGGTAATAAAATCAAAATAGTAACCAAATTTAAATACCTGGGAGAAATAAAAGAACAATTTAAAAGAAAAAATCTTCATCCAAATACGAAGAAAGGAACTAGCGAAAACTCAAAAATTAATCTGGTACACTTGCAATAAGAAATACCTATCAATAAACGCAAAAATAAGACACTATAACATAGTTATAAAACCAGAAATCACTTATACAGCAGAAACACTCTTCCACCTGAACAAACAATCAGAGACTGACAGACTCCAGAAAATCGAAAGAAGAATTGGAAGAACCTGCATCAATAAAAAGTACTAGAAAGATGAGCAGTGGTGGATTGTGCCCAACGAAGTCGTGTACAAAGTTACAATCCTTCACTGATACCATGTGTAATAATAATAGACTAGGATTTTTTGAGCATATCATGCAAGATTCAAGACTTCTGAAACAGCTAGTCTGGTAAAATCTTGACTTGAAAAACACAGACAGGATGCTGCAGATGGATCAGAGAAATAAGAGAGGCTCTGAAGGAAATTGGCCTTACACTGGAAGCACCACAGATAAGATACAATTAAACAAGATCAAGAACAAACACTCGCTTCATACTCACAACACGAACATTTTCAACATTAGAAAGGGCATAAAGACCAAAATGTATGAAAAAGTACTGGGAGGACCGCAAGCCCCAAACAGTCCCATTGAAGAGACTTGATAATTGACTGACTGTATCCTATGTGGTACTATAGTGATCCTATATCTCTGACTATAGTGATTCTATCACTGACTATAGTGATCCTATGTGGTCATAAAAGATAATAATAATAATAAACATAATAAAAATATGTATAATAATAGCTAATTTATATAGTATTACTTCAACAAACAGGATAGTATTCTATAAAAAGAATAAAAGTATGCAGTACAATAGCTAATATATACAGTACAGAGTGTTCATAAAAGAACGGTGGGGTTTTGAACATGGATTAAATGAAAACAAAAATACTTTTGTAAATATGCTTTTATAATATAAGTTGATGTTTATTTATTGAAACTGTCATCTGAAATGGTTTTTTTTACATAACTAATAAATTTCAATATGTGCACCATTAGTCGCTGGGCAAATATTCAATCGATACTCAGTTTCTGCCCATATCCAAATTAACATATCTTCTGTTATGGTTACAATTGCTTCATTAATCCTTTCCTTTAAGTGACATAGGTTGCATATTTTTTTGTGAATAAACAATGTATTTTACATAACCCCACAAGAAAAATTGCAAGGTGTCAGGTCTGGGCTCCTTGGAGGCCAGGGTGTAGGTCCTTATCATTCCAAATCCTATCCATTGATGTCCAAATTCCATTCAAAACCTGGCTGACAAATCCATTAAAGTGAAAAGGTGCACCATCTTGTTGGAAATGAAGTAATTGTATATTTTTGAGTTCATCCAGTGGAGGAAAGCAGTAATTGTTTAACATATCAACATAAACATTTCCATTAATAGTCTTTTCAGCAAAGAAAAAAGGCCCGATTATACGATTTTTCATCATACCATATCAAACATTAACTTTAGGTGTGTCACATTGTTTCTTAAAAATTACATGTGAGTTTTCAGTCCCCATTTTCATGAATTGTGTCTGCTAACACACCCATTAATATGGAATGCAGCTTCACTTGTAAAAATTATATTGTCTAAAAATGATTCGTTTTCATTAATTTTGAGGAAAATTTCAACAGCAAAATTGAAATTTTTTTCCATCAGGTTTCAATTCCGTAGCTCATTCGGTAGCAATTCGTTCAGTAGCTGAATTTTATACATGTGTAATTTCAATATTTTATGTAAAACTTTGTGAATTGTTGTTTTCAGAATATCTAACTCGAGGCTTTGACTACAGATGGATTTGTTAGGACTTCTGATAACAGATTGTCTAATTCGTTTAACAGTTTTGTCTGATACTACTGGTCTGTCAGTTGATTTTTCCTTGAAAACAGATCCAGTTTCTTCAAACTGTTTGAACCAACATTGTATATTATTCGCATGCGGTGGCTCTTTTCCACACTCACATCAAATTACAGACTTTAATTCAGTTTGAAACAAAATACGATTTTTGCTTTTTCTTGAAAAATGAACATAGTAACAAACACCTCAGCAACAATACAAAAACTGGTGTGGTGGTTTAAACTGATGTTACATAAACTTTTGGTCTGGAGGCTATCAGGTCTACCAACAAAATTTCCCTACTACCTTGATCTGAATTACCGATACTCTACCAATCTTTTATGAAGACCCTGTGAAACTTTGACAGGTAGTGAAACTTGCTGTAGATTTGTAAAATTTCCATTCTCTAATTTAAGGGTTAGCAGGATGGCTGAAATGGCAAATAGATAAAGCTCATTTATCATTAAATAAAACCACCTCCTTCATTATTATAACACTTTAAATTCTTTAAAATCCATATATAAAAAAAGTATTTAGTACAGTAGACATAATATACATTTCATAAAAAATTATAAAAATAAATCATTTTATTTACCAAAAGTGTGACAGGATCAATATCAATTCCCCTACGATGTAATAAAGCCGGTAATTCGCTTCGAAACTCTCTCATATCAACAATAACTTTTGATAAACCTAAAGGTTTCTGCACACCACCTTTACGACTGTTTACTATACCTGCTGATGCAGCAGATTGACCAGCATCACGACTTAAACTAGAACAATCTTCACTTTTACCATCTTGATCAGAAGATATAACCATAGTCTAAGAAAAAAAGGCAAAGCAAATCAAAAAATAAATAATAAAAGTTATTATTATACAAAATTAAATTAATATATATAAAAAAAGGAAAAAAAAATTAATTCTTTAAAAAATAAATAACAAAACCAAACAATTCATACTAAAAAGTAAAAAATTATTTTGTTTTAAAGAAAATTTAACTTTTTATTTATGCATGTATAAAAAATACCCTAGAGACATGCTCTATATATAACTTTATAATTAGTGCACTCCATGATTTTCTTTTTAGTCATGCATAATTAGAAAATCTTTTTAAAAGTAATTTTCTTGAAAACAAAATAATTTTTTTACTTTTTAGTACAAATTATTTTGTTTTTCTTTGTTATTTATTTTTTGAAGAAAAGCATCCTTTAAAAAACAAGAATTTTTTTAAATTGTATATGTATTTAAGCTGACAAATAAGTTTTTACTTTTAATTGTTTTAGTTCTTTAAAAAACAAAAAAAAATTCTCTATATAAGTTTATTCTATACTAGCCTGCCCGTCTAGCCAGAACCTGGACCCTCAGGGCTCAGGTGAACCCTGGACCCAACTCAGGGGCTCCTTGGGGGCCATAGAGCCTACCCCAGGGCTACAGAGCTCACCATTCCCAAGTCGCAGGGGGACAGCATCTAGGTTACCTGGAGAACACACTCCTAGAGCATGCATCGCCCGTCCACCTAGAGGGCTCGCCCTCTGGACCCTTACACTTTTCATTATCCTTATGGTTGTGAGAATACTAATAAATAACAATTAAAATATTCAGGTTTTATAAAAATTTGAAAAAGAAACTAAATTACAAAAGACAGAAAACAGTAGCTGCTATGGTAATTAAAGTACACACACTTTTGACGATGATAAAGTCATAACTTTTCTTTGCCATGGAGGCAGAAATATAATAATGAAGTAAAAGGATTAGTATTTTTTTCCTTAATGAATATCTTTAATTTACAAATTTACAGGTGAAGAAATAATGAATATTTTTAATATTTTAACCTTCAAGGGTGCTAGGGCTTAATATCTTCTATGGTGTAATATGACTATTCTGAAAATTTCACAGCAGAAATTTGAAAATTTGATCGGTTAGTTCTTTGAGATTTTTTGAGATGAAATATATCTAAAAACCAACAGTCATGTCAAAAAACATGGGTAAAAAATTTGGTTGGGATTATTTTTTTGTTTATCCCAAACAAACAAAACCCCTCTCTTCTTTATATAATAGTACAGATAATATATAAAAACCTGGATAATTAGTTTACATTATTAAAAATGATAATAGTAATTTATAACTAACTGGATGATTAGAAGGTAAATTTACACTAGTTATATTAAAATCTGCTTTAACAGCCACTTGATCTAGACATACTGAATCGAAAGTCAAAATCAAAGGGACTGATAGCTACATCTTATCGATTCAGCTCCTTTCTTCAAGATGTTTCACTTGAATTATATATAGTCATATTCATATATTATAAAATATAGAAATATATGAAATTAATAATGGAGTATTGCATTGTCACCTGACTTAGGTTGCAGTGTAAAATTTCACCATTGTATGACATCGGTAAATTCGTAATTAAAGTTGCAAGATTTGAGGACACGGTTGAATTATTGTAAGTCAAAGAAAAGCAAGTAATAACAATAATGGCTTTCCACTGATCTTGCAGAAAACTATAATGAATACTTCCAACAGCACTTCTGATTACTAGTATTAATTATCATCAGAGCAATGTCTAAAAACCATTCTGATTATTATGTCGTTACTATAGGGTAAAGTGAATTTCTCAAAGGCAAGTGATATGATAAAATAAGATCTACCAGTTTAACCAACAGGGCAAGGTAATTTAAATGAATAAACTTTCCAAAAAACTGTTGAAACATAAAGCCTTTTTTTTTGTCTTCAGTCATTTGACTGGTTTGATGCAGCTCTCCAGGATTCCCTATCTAGAGCTAGTCGTTTCATTTCAGTATACCCTCTACATCCTACATCCCTAACAATTTGTTTTACATATTCCAAACGTGGCCTGCCTACACAATTTTTCCCTTCTACCTGTCCTTCCAATATTAAAGCGACTATTCCAAGATGCCTTAGTATGTGGCCTATAAGTCTGTCTCTTCTTTTAACTATATTTTTCCAAATGCTTCTTTCTTCATCTATTTGCCGCATAAATAAAGCCATACAACCTCAAAAGAAGAAATGGCTCTCTTGACAATATAACAGGTAAATTAAACATCAATAGGAATAATAATTTTTATTAAGCACAGACTGATCTAGAGATGCTCCTAATGGTGAATAAAAGAACTCATTTGAAGTACAGAATGAACAATTCCATCTCTTTAAAAAAAAATTAGAGAAAAATCAAACTTAAAAATTTGTTAACAAATTTAAAATTTGTTATTCTTTTCATCACGTTTTCTATTATTCTCTGCAATGCTGCAGGTATTACAAGTATTTCAGCTTGAATATTATTTTAATTCGGTTAAAGTTTTCAGCTTACAAATATAAGCTTTTTCTTTTCAAGTGTGAAAAGAAAAAATTATAAGTCATCAAATCCAGCAACCTTCGAGGCCACCAAAAGTGTAAATTATTGATATTATTCCACTGCTTCATCTGCAAGATTTGGAATGAAAAGATCTGTTAATATTGATTCTTTTTCACATTCATTCTTTTTCTGTTTTTATTGATTCATTTTTTTTGCCAACAATTCCACTAAGGTAGAAATCTCACTCATTCATATTAACTGAAAAAAAAATAACACAATTGTTTATGCTGAATAAGTGTGGATATATTGGTACATAGCTGCAACTGGTAGTCACTTGGGTTTAATTTTTAAACTTGAATTTCATAAGGAAACATTTTTAAATCCTGGTCAAAGGTGACTGACTGATGTCCAATTAAATGCAGAATTTTTAAGTCAAAAGTTTTGGTCCTTTGCTACATTCTCCATTATGGATGCAATGTAATCACTATCACTAAAAAATCTTGGCCTGCTGAGCTTCAAGCAACTGCCACTACCCCAGTGTTTCAGATTTTTTCACTATTCCACAGTTGGTTGCACCACAGAACAAATTCCTAGTTTTTTAAAACCTAAATTTCATTTGTGTTTGGGAAATACTCATCTGAATTTTTGAGATAATATGTCACATTTTAATTCATTATTGCAGTGGAGATTTATTCATAATTAATGTTGTTTATTGTATACTTACATTTCTAAAAATTTTTGTAAATTAATAAAAAAAAGTTAGGATATCAAAAGCATTATTAGAACACATGATGTAGGACTCAATGCAAATTATAGGATATAAAAGATCCAATTGTTTTATTTTTAAACTAATGTCTAATTTATTGAATTGATACATGCCAATCTTAAAGAACTTTCAACCTTGTTTGATACATTCTACTGCCCCCATTCCACTTTCACTCAGAAACTGTTTTTTAAATTATTTATTTCATCACAAATCTTAGATTTCAACTTTAGAAGAAAGAGTCTTCCAGGGTACGATCTAGACCCTAAAGAGACCCTAAAGAGACCCTAAAGATACAGGCATATTAATATTTTTTTGGCCAAAACCCATCAATCAACAGTAAATTATGAATTAATGCGTTATCATGAAGGAGAAACCATAAATCTTTTTCCATAGTTTAGTCCTTTCCTCCTCATTATTCTGACATTTAAACATGAATTTAATCTACAATTTTGTTAATTTTTCTTAAATATATGATATAAATTGGCACTGGTGATCTTAAATATCATCTCATTGATTTCCACATTTTTGAATGATTAAATCTCTCATAGTACTGGTTATGGTTTAAAAAATGATCAGCATAAAATTCTACTTCATTTTATAAGTCTTAGTAAATGTTTAATCCACTTATCCACAAATTACATATTGACACCAGTCAGTAAAGCCAAAAGCCAGCTAATTCAAATTTTTCAAAACAAAATCAAAACGGGATTCCTAAAGAAAGCATACACTGATGAGTGACATTAATAATGTTATGCGACAAAAGAAGTCTGCTCAAAAAGGACACACAGCTTCACAGCACTGCCAAATGCGGTTCACTACTGTAATCTGTTTCTGCACAACTCACAAGGTCAAGAGATTTTTTTAAAGAGATATCATAAACAAAATACATAGACAATGTCTACATTGGAAGTTTGCATATGAAGTTTAAAAATAATGGTAAACAATTTTTTCTAAAATTTTCAGCAACAAAGAAATTGTAAATTATACCACCAATAGCCATTAAAACATTTAAACGAAGCAAATTGCACCCAATATTATTTAACTTAGCAATTTAAGTCTAACATACTTTTGAAGCCAAGTTTAATGGTTAACTATACTTGGTTTCAACTGTTGGTATATTTCTCCACTTTACAAATTTTCATTTTACTGTCCCTTATAACAAAAAAAAATTACATTTATATATGAGAAAAAAGTAATACATACACGAACTATATTTTTAGTTTAGATTATTTTACAGCTATAGTAACTGGATTTGAATGCCTGTTTAATCACAGTACTTTAGACGAATCACACAGTTTAATTAACAGCTCTTTCTCAAAAATTTTGTTCTGAGACTATACGAGATCTACTGATAAATTTTAAATGGATGACAACCTAACAAATAAAATAAAACTTACAGCTTTCTCTTTTATAAGAAACTCAAAGGCTTCTTTTTCTTTACGCAGTGTAGTAAGGTAACCTTGCTCTTCCACACTGCTTCCATACATAAGGAAATACAAAGTTATTTGCTCAATACAATCGACACTCTGATAACACTGAAAAAAAAAAAAACTTTAAACAAACAAAAAAAATTATGAGATTATTAATACATAAGTTTTTATGGTTATGGTAAATAATAATAATATGCCATTTTGAGACCCAATTTAATAGTATATAAGAATTTTTTAATTATTTTATACAAACATTAAATTCTTGATAAAAGAACATTCTATCATAGAGGAAAAACAAATAAAACTGCTAAATTCACTGTCATAAAGAGTTCAACTGGGTGAATATCACGTTGTATTCAGGAAAATCAGATCTTGCACAAATCTTTAATCTCAAAAATATTATAGAATATTCAAAAAGCATACGATTTGGTAGACAGAACATCACTTTTCTAAACATTAACAGAATTAGTTTTAGATAAAAAAATGGCAAACTTAATGAAAGCAACATTAACACATACTCTAAAATAAAATTTCTGGGAGACTTATCAGATGATCCTTTTCCCATCAAAACCAGTGACTGGGAACTAAAGGACTAAAGATTATCTGTTTGGCTTTCGCTGATGATATGACATTATTAACTAAAAACTGGAATGGAGCTGAACAACAAATTAAAAAAATTATAAAAACATGCTGCTAAAATGGAACTAAAAATTGGATTTAAGAAATCAACAATTTTGACTAATGTTAAAAACTGCCTGAATTTCCTTAATATAAATAATAAAAAAATAAAGAAAGTGGATAATTTAAAATATCTTGCAGAATGGATCGCTTGGAATTCCTTAGATAAAAAAGCATTAACAGTTAATAAAATGGAATTAGCTTTCCAGCTAACAAAAAACACATATAATAAACAGTCTTTATTATAGAACTCAAAATTTTGACATTATAAAACTATGATAAAGCCGAAAGCACTCTATGCGGCAAAAACCCTAAGACTATGCGACAAAGGTCTACCAGAAAATATAGAAAAAAAGAAAGGAAAATTATAACAAAAATTTTATGTCCTAAATTTAAAAATAATTTTAGGTAAAATTAATTCCAAATAACAAACTTTATACTAAAATTGAAAAACTGTCATACACGATAAGGAAAAGACGAACTGCATTTTACTCCCATTTATCTAGAATGAATATCGGTAGATCAACTAAACAAATTTTTTATTTCTTCCAAAGTAAAAAAACTAAAAGGCAAATGGTTCACACAAGTCTGACAAGATCTAAAAGAACTGAAGATAACTGAAAAAATTAAAAGATAAAAGTAAATATTAAAGAGAATATTAGAAGATGAATATAAAAGGTTCGAAGAAGCACCAAAACACAAGAACAACAGAGCTGAACCTTCTGAAGAATGAAGGAAAGAGATATCAGAAGGAATGAAGAGGTACTGGGGAGACAGAAAAACAGAAAAAAGAAACAACCGCAAATAAATAAATGATCCAACGAGTTCCAAGGTGAACTATTTGGGGGGGGGGGGAAATAGAGCTTAAATTGTAAATGTAGCATACATCATTTTGATTCATAAAACATTATACAATTTTACAATTATACAAACGGTATTTTGAATTAAAAGCATGAAATATGCCAAATATATCCACTTAAATACAATTTCATGATATACTATTTAGACCTTTCGTAATAAACATACCTCATTTTTAACCCATAATCCAGAAAAAGTTTACTGTTAACCATAACATTCACATGAAATATAATTTGAAGAAATGGATAATCAAGCAAGGCAATAAACTTAGATAATTTGTATATAAAAATATTTTGCCAGAATATATTTTATAAGCATTCTTGTAATTTACTTATAACTGGGAAGGATATTGTGATAGTTATCAATTACAGTACAAAAAATTGTTACTGCTATGAAACAAAACGTCATAGCATATTCTATTTTATAATATTCTGACTATGATATGCTTAACTGTAGGGTTATATAATGTTCACTCACTTTAAAATTTGTAATTACAGATCATTAATAGTAACAAAAAGTAAAACAAAGTAATATCAAGTTAATATGTCATAAGTATTACCTACATTAGTAATATTTAATGTATGGATATTGATTGGTATTGTACAAAAAAGAGAGTGAAATTAAAGGAAAAAATTTATACATATAAATTAGTACATACAATTAAAAAATCTACTAAAGGTACAATTACTATTATAAGAAATATAAGCCAATAAAACTATTCTGAATTTAATAACAAATACTATACACAAAAGAATACCACCTTATCTATGGGATTTACACTATCAGCAATCATATCAGAAATATATTTACAGGAAAAGTAAATAAGTGTATGGTATCACTCATAAACAAAATGTTTTAATACGGGTATAGTATTGATGATATTTTAATTATATATAACCCATTAATAAAAATGAACTTCTAACAATATTAAAAAAATTAAATTCCTATAATGAAAATTAAAATTCACATTTGAAACGGATAATAATAGAAAGTAAATTATTTAGATGTCAATATTGAAATATACAAAGATAACCAAATTGAAACTTTATATATGATTAATAAAGCACAGTACACAATACAGTCAATTCCAATTTATTGGGACACAACAGGACCGGAGCATTTTGGCCCAATTAAATCGATTCGTAAATTGTAGCGTATACGATACTGTATTGCATTAAACATAACACATGCACGCATGCCTGCCCGATCATTATTTTATAGTCCCTTCAGATCCCAAGATAAAATTAAACATTTTTTATGTTAAACGCTTAAATAAAATAATGTAGCGTTTAAATAATAATAATAATAATAATGTTGTGCAGCCATGCATGCACAACATAAAATTCTCACCTGATTATTTTCTTTGAAAAAATTCATCCAACCTACATTACCAATTTCGTTTTAATGACATTAGGTCAACAAAATTTGCACAGATTTTCTACTCCAATTGAGGACTGCCTTCACTTCCTTCCTGCATAAAAACTATTGAAGTCTAACAAATTTTTTTGCATCAAATCATAACTTGTATTTCTGATCCATTTTCGTCATCACTGGCTTCATCTGTTCTACTGCATGTGGGCTGGAGTTTTTCTACAATAGCCATGTCACATTCTTCATTTTGTATACATTCAACATTTTCATCAATCTGCATGAATTCTTTATAACTTTCAACTTGCTTTAGTAACATGTTACCATTACATTCCTGAATATTTTTGGGCCATCTTCTGGGTTAGGAAAACCACAATGGACAAAAAAAAATTTTATTGTTGTTTTACTTATTTCTCCCCAGCTGTTGGCTATGAACTGAATTGCTTGCAACAAGTTGACTCTAGCACTTACTTCTCTAGCTACAGAGCTAGAATTCAGTGAATTTTCTTCTATTTCTAGAAGAATGTGTTTCACCAACTTACGTTGGTAAATAGATTTCATATTTTTTTTAGAATTCCATGTCCAGCGGTTGGATGAGGCTTGTTGTATTGAGCGGTAAAAATTCAATAGTAATGTTCTTTAAACAATTTGGTCATGGATAAGCAGCACAACTGTAAATTAGTAGTATCTTTTTTTTTTAGTACAACAAAGCATGGTAACATGGTCCATAGATTTTTTGGATCCAGACAACACTTCATGTTTGTAGCACAAGTACCCATCAGGTGTAGCAGGATAATATAATAGTAGTATTTCATTGGTGTTGTAAATGTCATTGGCAAAAAATTCTGGAGAATTTCAGGGAGTTTGATAAATTTCCTGAAGCAGGATTTTCTATATCAGCAGTCAATTTTTCATCATGAGCCTTCTTGTATTTTGTCTG
This sequence comes from Lycorma delicatula, assembly GCF_047948215.1. Taxonomy (NCBI): domain Eukaryota; kingdom Metazoa; phylum Arthropoda; class Insecta; order Hemiptera; family Fulgoridae; genus Lycorma; species Lycorma delicatula. The sequence continues at coordinate 132,451,908 of NC_134462.1, read as the reverse complement.
ATTTCTCGTTTTCCAACATGATAACCAACTATCCTTTGCTTTAAATTCATTATGATTAAACTTTTTAGCAAAATCTTCTGCATTGTTTTTAAGCACTGGCACTAATACCTTGTGAAGTAACAGTGGCAAACCATTCAGAGCTTCCTCAACAAGTGGGTCCTTTCCATCACATTTTTTTTCTGAGATGTTCCATGATTTTAAAGCCCATTCTTGGTGTATTTTATCTTCTTGGAGTACGATACAAGCTATCTACTTTTCAGTACACCAATTAGTTCTGATAGTTTACATTGGCTTAAGTTAGGTGGATACATTTTTATTTTGTCAAGAAGCTTTATTTATTCATCCTATGTTATAATGTTATGCGACATTTTAATTCACAATTTTAATTAATTGTAACAGGTAGATTAACAACAAAAATTGACACAGTTTAAAGATGTTAATACAGGCCTTAAGCATAATCCATTATAGGCCTATGCATAAAAATGTCAACAAAATGTGTGAAACAACTGGAAATAAAAAAATTAAAAACTATGACTGCAGATAACAAAACAACCTAACAGTAGCAAAAAAAGTGTGTTACAGTACACCCTTTGTTGGCAAAATTAAGTTAATTCACACTCGTGAAATAAAAAAACTAAAAAGCAGCATGAAAATACAAATGTTTAATGTACATGATACGAAATACAAGTAACATCTAACCATAAATTGCAAAGGAGCTAGTGCTTTCAGTAGGTATGACTCACTGAAATTTGTAGAAATCATAATTTAGAATGGATTTGTTAAACATCGATCTCAAGTGATGTCATGTCCAATGATAAACTCCTTTGTTATGATAATTATGTTTGCTATTATGATTAATGTTTGATTGATTGTGCTTGTTATTTGTTATGATTAATGGACTGAAGTGACATTACTGCAGTTTATCTGTCGGAATGTTTACTGCCTCTATCCTGCTCCATTATCTAGCTGCATAATTCTCAGAACCACAAAGTTTGTTGTTCACTGCTGGCTTGTATTCATTTGTAATAAGAAATATACATCGGATATTGGCCCAAATAAGTGGCAATTATGGACTGAATAAATGAAGAACTTATCAATGTAAAATCTTGTTTTGTTTTTGTTTTTTAAGAACTGTCTCAAAAAACCAGCTGCCCCACTTAACCAGCGGCCCGCTGGTTAAGTGGGGCAGCAGATTATCCGGAATCAACTGTTATTCATTTTTTAACAGAAATATGTATTTAATATTAACTACTAAGTGATGGGGCTTTTTTAAGTTAAACACCTTGTAGCTATCTGAAAAAAATACATTATAGATCCCCATCTTGGATTGGGCAATGAGAATTTAGTTTTAATTGTAACATCTTTATCATCTCGTCAAGCTATTTAGAATAATACATCAAATGACCAGTGGTCCCATTTGACATTTTAGAGTTGCCCCTGTCCTCTGCCACCCAAAAATTAAAAAGTGAGATATACGTTCATTAAAGTAGCCCCTCAGTGAAAGGAAGAATGCCACAAACTGCATCCAGTTATCTCAAATATAAAAAAAAGTTATGGGGAGGTGTAAATTACTTTTCAGCCACCCGGTATAGATGTTTATATATAAAATGTGTGTAATAATAGTGTGCATGTGTACACACAAACACACACACTTATTGAAACTATAAAAACTACTGATTTTTATTCAAGCGTCATGTTTTGACTGAAATAATTAAATTATTATATATTTTATAGCACACTTAATTTCCCACGTTATATTACAAAAAGATAAAATTTCACAGCGAATAAACTTCCACATACCATGAAATGTTTTGATTACATACGCTTTGAATCTGAGAAGAAATCAGCAGTTTTAACGCAATGAATGAATGAAAAAGCTACACTCCAATAAATTTTCTGAAAGTGTCTTAAGGAATTACAAATTTTCCTTAATGTCCTGTCGGTTTTATCAATTTTATATAATTTAAATTAATTCTAAATTGATATCTCATATTAATTAAAGACAGAAAGAACTACAATTATTAATGAATATGTAACACAACAAAAAATTAAATTCTTACCTCGATTTGTCTAATAGCTGTCATGTTAACATCATACATAATAATATATTTCGGTTGTAATGAGCGTAGAGTAAGAGGTAAAGACAAATTATTGCCATCTGCTTTAAACTGTTGTAAAACGACAACTGGTTCAGTCTGTTTGTCCAATTGTTCCTGCCAAAGATTATTTTATCTATTAATAATTGTAATAATAAAAAATAATCTAGTTTTAATAGTACCAATATGATCTTGCTGACATTGACGAACCTGCTGTTTAAAAAACTGAATCTACATGAAATTTATGAAAAAAAAGCTTTTACACTTTAATTAATTAGCTTCAAGTTAGAGAAAATCATATTAAATATGATAAAACTAAATTTGCCTTGAAGATGGCAACCAAGAAACACTTCACTTTTCATTTATATTAATAAATCTAGAAAGGATGTTATTCTTGGGAATGGTTATATTTATTCTTTTTTTTAATGAAATGATTAGTATCTTATACCAGGTCCCCTATAAGATGCTGGTTATGGCAATTTACATACATATAATTACATACTTCCATATTTAATGTTTTTCATTAAAACTATTGATGGAAATAACACTAAATTAATTGGAAGTACAGATTACATATTACCGTTTCATAATTATAAAAACTTTTCTTATATCTTGCTCTCCTAACAACATACTGATAGTAAATGTCTTTGTAAGGTGCCTTCAGATAGTACCCTTAACAGAACTTGAAAATCGTACTTATAACAGATATTCATATCTAATTTAAAATAAATAAAACTGAATTGTTAGACAGATTTGAAACTTTTCTTTTTAACATTAATATATTCTACAGAATTATTACTATCACTATTACATTATACTTAAATCTTAGTTGTATACAAAACTGAGATTCCACTCTTCTCCACACCTTCTCTTAAGATTTTTGAAATTTTTAATATATACATGGATTTTAAATGTTTTAACCATATGCTTTCTTCAAGCAAAAAAAATAACCTTGAAAGGGAGTCATAAAAAATTACACAGGTTAGAAACTGAATAGAAGTTTTTTTTGTTTTTAGAGGGTGAAAAATGATTTCATGTTATCATTGCTCAGAACAGACAGACATATAGCAAAAAAAAAAATAATAAACTAAAAAAAAGACAAACTAAAATATAAAAAACAAAAAGAAGTTACAACCAATATCACATTTAAACCATCACTACAAACTAATATCACAGTCAAAATCTTAAACATACTATATTACATTTATTTAAAAAGAAACACAAACATATAAAATTTAAATAAACATTTAACAAGGAATGTACAGGCCTTTTCTCAAATAACAAAAAAATTTAAGAACTAAGATTTAAACTATAATAATAATAATAATACGATTAAATCTAAAAAAATAAAAATTTTGGCACTAGAATAAAATATATAACACAAATACAAGAACTCAATTAAAAATTGATCATTGGTGTCGCATGGCAAATATTACATTTTCTGAAACATACTGATACTTTGTAGGAATAACAACAATACCTGGTCTAAAACCTTCTTATCATTGTCTAGGATATGGCAAATGTTTCTCAGCAATTTAAATTTATGACGCAATGCTGCACAACATTGCGATCCACAAGGATATGATGCACTATATAGATCTAATAATAACACAGATTTTATTTCACGTGTGTGGAGTAGAGTAATTCATCATAGCAAAATGTGGGTAACAGGAAAACTGAAAGGAAAATAACGCAGACCTCTGAAATGTGTGTTGAGGAGGATTTTGGAAATCGGTAGGTTAATAAAATATGAAATGAAGATGCCTTAGAATGAATATAAGAGCAGGGCGGTAAGAGCTAGAACATTGTAAAAAAATAAACTATATTGGTGGTGGTAAAGACAAAATTTATCTGGTCGAGTTGAAAAGTCAGAAAAGAAAGAAGAATAACACCAGAAAATAAATTAACTGATAACTCAAAAATTATACTGAATGAAGAAAAACTAAGTTTATGATAATAATTATTGTTATAAAAAAAACTAAAAATTACTAAAAAGTAAAATTTAAGATATCAATTCTTAATAAAATTGTGGATAAAATTTAGTAAATCTAATAAAATTTCATACTACTATAGCAATTAACCAACCAATTATTATTCTATAACAAATATAAAAAGCAGAATAAAATATATTTGTTTATTAAACAAAATAAAATTAACAGCAAATAACCAAACTAATATTTGTAAAATAAAATTACATAACTCAACAAACCTGAGAACATTCCATAAAAGTTGCATTGTCAGATTTACATTTATCACCATTATCATTTTCATCATCATCATCATCATCATTGAGTATTTGTTGGGTCTGTGTTAATGTAACACTTTCTGGTGCTTTTTCTTCTTCATCAATCTCATCTTCTTTCATCTCTTCATCTGTATTATTATCAGATGTTGAAAAACTTAATTTACTCTTTTTAGAATCAATTAATTTTTTGTATAATTCTTCTAACATACAGACGGCTCCTTTGGTTAAATACTGAAATAAAAAAATAAAAAAACTTTAAATTAATATATGATACTTTTTTCCTACACTATGTAATTCTTTGAGATTGCACAGAGTAATTTGTAAATAAAACTGCTGTATAATGTTCTATTCTATTTAACAAAATGTACTTATTCATCAATTATAACAAAAAATACAGAAAAATGATTAAATTTGGTTATTGAAATATAACAGAAAAAAGTTCAAGAATAAAACTCTTGAATTAGAAGAAAACCTCTATTATTCATAAAAAGTAAAAATCTACTTAGATGGACATTTCAACTATTAAACAATCAATATCATCCAGTTACAGATTTTTACATTTTGTAAAAGTTTTATTTAGATATTTTACTGTAAAAGATAACTGATCAAATGAATCTAATAATTTTAGTTTTCTAGTTAATACATTTTGTCTTATATTTTCTTAGTAACCCATAAAATTATTGGAATACTCATTGATACAAGTCTATCAATATATATCACTAAAATTTACAAATCCATACATATCACTGCTGATCTTTGTGGTGGAGTGGTAGTATCTCAGCCTTTCATTTGGAGGTCCTGGGTTCGAATCCTAGTTAGGTATGGCATTTTTCATGTGCTACAAAATCTTCATTTCATATCCATTTCAAATGTTCATTCGTTTCGCGTGCACAAGTTTCAAAGTTTACATGATGTATTAATCAAAAAAAAAATTTCAGGAAGACATTTTCATTTGGTAATCCATTACAATTACAAGACAGCTTACTTCAGGATTTTTTTATTGATTCAATTTCCTGCCATGAATATGTACAGACACAATGAAATTCCTTTACATCATGGACTCATACACATGGAATATACCATTCAATCTCCAAATCATGTAATATAAAAACAGTTGTACCAATCACTTTCAGGTAATGCAACCAACTACTCAACAAGATGGAAACTTTTACTTCCTGTTTTTAAAAAGGTCTATGAAGACTTCATTCTAAACTTAATTAAAAAGAAGACAGTGATAAGTAGGATTTTTTTGACTGTTAAGTGACATTTTTCAAATGCTACGTGAAAAAATAAAACTGAAAACATTAAATGAAAAACTGAAATAGAAAAAACATAAAAATATTATTTTACAGCAAAAATATCCTTTATTCACAACCATAACGATAACGAATGACAATTATTTATAGCTACTATTATTGCAAACTTTGAGCTGAAACACAGGAAGTAAGGAAGAAGGGTAAAAGAAAGTTAGAGGGATCTGAAATGTGGATATGTAGTAAAATAAAAAATGAAAAATGCTACAGAGGATTGGGGAAGAAAGTGATATACTTCAATGTAAAAGAAAGAAGTTGAATTGGCTAGGACAATGATTGAGAAGAGAATATCTGCTAAAGACTACACAACTAAGGGAATGGTGGATCAGGAGAAAAAAAGGAGGGTATCAGATTCCATATTAAATTAAGATAGGAGAACGATATGACACTAAGAGACTAGCACAGAATTGTGAAGGATGGAGAATGCAAAATTAGGATCTACCAGACATATTGAGTGAGGATTTACCCGAAGGTGGAATACAATTGACTGAATAACTTTTGAAGTTACTATACTTTCAGATAGTTAAAATTTTTTTTATGATAACTATATATATATATATATATTGAAATATAATTGCAGAAACTAGTAATAATTTTTTAAATCTTGTTTTATAGAATTAATAACCTAGGAATATCTTTGAAAACTAAATATTAATAAATTATATTTTGACTCATTTTTTTGGCTGGAATAAAATGTCAGTGTAATTTATTGTTGGTAAATAGTTAGAGATATAATTTCAGAAGGGATATTTAATCAAGTTTTTTTATTAATTACTTTTAATATGATGCCTTTCTATTTTTTTGAGGAATGCATTTCTTAAGAGCTGAATATTTCAAGACTTGGACTCTTACTAGAATTCAGCATCGTATATTAAACAGGAAAGTACAACAATTATTACAAAATGTACAGTAAAACTTGGTGGATAACATTGATCCATTACACAATTGACAAAATATAGGGACAAAGAATCTAATAAAGTCATGAAATCAATCAACTGTTCAGCAAAAAACAAATAATAACATCCGCACATCATTTCTCATTTATATTTTGCTGGCAGAGTTATAAAAAAAGTAACAGTTTTGAGTGTAGGTTTGGTAACATCAAGTTAAAACAAAATGAAAATTAGATGATCTAAAAATAAAAAAAAATGCTGACAACACAGTTGTAGGACATTGCACGAATTTTTTCTGATGCATGGCTTACATACACAACTTAATTTAAAATATGTCAGTGCTACACCAGCACTCCTGGTGGTGACAGGGGGTACTATTGAAGCAGTATACCCACTTAACAACTAGTTTAGAGAATTTTTTGGGATGGCGTGCGATTTTGCAAATATTATTTTTAATTGTTAACAAATATGCCTAAGAAAAATATGACCTTAATTAGGCAAAATCCTGAGACACTGAGAGTGATCTTGCTCTACAGGCCTCATCCCTTGACCCTTTAAGTGGAAAATTTAATGGCAACAACGCCCTGTACATAAGTAATCTGACAAAGTTTGGTCAACATCGGTCCAGTTGTTCTGGAAATATAAGGTGATTTAGAGACCAATACTGAACACATGTACATAAAAGCACTAACATCCGGAAAATTTTCATCCAATTTTTTGGATTCATCAAGTGTCAAAATGTCAAGATCCGGTGAAAACCGCATACGCCCAAGTTGGATCTATTACAATACTTTCTCTTCTACAACTATAGTGCTAGACGGGAAAGTAAAAATTAATTTTACACAGATGTGATCAAATCCTTTTTGAAAATTTTTTAAAATACCAAATTAATTAAATTACCTTTAAAACAGCTAGAGTAAATTTTATAAAGGAAAAGCACTTTCATCGATTCAAAATCAACGTAAAATGATGAAGGTGGATTCTTTTTATTAAAATGGTGCGATTAAAAAGTTAGACAGCAATAATTTCCCTCTCAATCTCTTATCTCCCTCTCACAGAATAATTCTTATAAAACTAGAAATTAATTTAATTTCTATAGTGAGATATTAGATTTAATTAACTAGCGTAGTCTATAATATTTGTCACATAATACTGAACTCCATTTTCTAACTGAAAATACTTTTTTTGAATAACGCCCGCTTTTATACTTGTTTTATTTCATTATCTATTTCTCTTAGTTATATGTATTTATTGATTTTTAACATACTTCCATTTTCTTTTTTATAATAGTTGAAGGAATTCATCTAAATATATATTATTTAACAAAAATTATATTAATACTGTACTAACGTACTAATGAAAGATTGTAACCATAGTTCTGAAATTCTTGGTCTCCAACACCTTTCTCATTTCAATCACTTAGTAATGCTTTTAGAATTAACCAAATACATCCATAAATAAACGGCCCAGGATAACTCAAAAATACCAAATATTAAATTATTTATTAAAATCTTAAATAAAATATACAGATTGTTTGTAATAATCAACAAGTTCATTAGACAAAAGAGAAAAATTCAGTTTAAGATGACATACCCTTTTCAGTTGTAATACAGTAGAAGAGTCATTAACAAGAACTACCACTGTCACAACACTTCCTTTTGAATTTTTATGTATCTCTTTAAGAATTTCACTAAGTGCTTCCCATTTTGGATTTGGCTCTGGCTCTACCTCTAAAAAATAAATAAATAAATAAAAATTTAGGAGAATTAACCTACATTAATTAATGTAATTGGAAGGCTTCAAATTTCACTCAGTAGTGCAAATTTAAAATATTGGATAACAAATGTTACTACACGACACACTAGCTAAATTAATGAACGATATTACACATTGTTTAACTTAACCTCATTTTCATTGTTTTTCTTTATGTGAGGTGTCAAAGATGCAGCAGAAACAAAGACCTAATACAAGGTCCTACCCAAGAGTTCAGTGAATTTGAATTTTGCGCGCGACCCATTGCTGGTATGACCTGCTGCCGCTAGATGTGGCTAACAGTACTCTTTGTGAATCAGTGTTCCAACAGCTGTGACGGACAAGAATTTCATTGAGGCCTTATTTTTACTCTTAAATCAGAAATCAGGGTAAGCATTTCTAGACCGATGTTTATATGAAACTTTTTTCTTTATTTACACTTTTAGAACAAATCCTAAAAATTTCCATTTCTTCATGAGACACCCTATATACAGACTGATATAAACATTTGTATAATTGAAATATTCTCACATATATTTAACTGCTACAATTTAAAATTTTCTGAATTTGGTCTGCGTCTTGTAATTTCAGGTTAAAAATAGATCACTGTATTAATCTTAAAAGTACATTTCTGATGTACATCTTTATGTAAAGGGACAGTGTGATTAGAATAAGCAACACAAAATATTATTTAATTACAACAATATCAGTTTGCAGCTCAATAAATAGAATTACTTTATAGGAAAAAATTTTTCACCTTACAATTTTCACTTTGTATTATAATAGTAATTTTATGACTAAGATGTTTCATACAGATATTTAAATTTAAATCATTATTTGCACTTGCTTAAATTGTTGATGGTATTTATTATTCGTTATATATCTACATTTCATGCTGTTGTTTATTATTGTAATTACATCAATTTTTTGTGTAAATGTATATTAAATGAAAGTAATATAAAAAACCTGACAACAAAGTTGTAATAATTTCCCAACGTGGGTTATTTATTCTTATGTAGAGGAAAAATAATTATTCATGAAAAGAGTTGTACCAAGATTTCTTTTTGGTGGTGGGGGCAATTTATGATGTAGTTTTATTATAAAATTATCATTATATGTTTAAATAAACCAAAAAAATTATTTAAAAATTTTTTTAAATGTTTTTTTTTCTGCTCCCCCACCTCATAAATTTCCTTCCAAGAAAATATTTTTTTATTTACTATGTTAAATGAAAAAACTAAAAAAAATTCCATTAATAAATGTACAACCAATAAATCTCTTATTTGAGGTGTGGGAGTTGAATTAAGATGAAATTTTATTGTAATATTAACGTTAAAAGTTTATTATTTAAATTTTAAATGTTACGAAAAGTATCAAAAAAGGTTTTGATAAATTCAAAATATTTAAACTTTGATTGACTCCCTCCAAAATATTGGCACCAAAGTATTCTTTTGGATCATTTGCACTAATACTATGCTTAGTAAGACATTAAAAAAATCAGTTAAAAAACATGCAATAAATATAAAATAATGTTTTTTGAGTAAGCAGGTAATTTTGAGGCAAAATTTCTTAAAAATGGTAAGATGAGCATGCATGCATTTAATATAAAGTAGTGGGTTCTGTTTGCAAAATTGACCAAAAACCCTCTACTCCCTGGAGAAATTAAACCCAAAATTTTATCATAAGACTGTCCCATATGCATGAGTTTCTGTACAAAATTTTCATCAAAATCAGTTAATCCAGTCATAAGTTATTAAGCTTCAAACACACATGTATGAATATTACCCTCCTTTTTTTTTTTATTGGGGTTCCTGGATCGTGAAACGTCAAGAAATTCAAAAGAAAACCGACCCCATTTTTTGAATGATTACCATATATTCCTTCTTGCATCTACAGCTATGATCCCAAGAAAATAAAAGTAAACAAATGAAAACAAGAGATTTGAACCAGAATTTTATTCTCTTAACATCTAAAGAAGTTTTTATGAATAATTTTATTACAAAATTTCTGATTCAATCTTAACATATAAAAATATGTTTATCAGTTAGTATAAACGGATTATATTTTTAAATAGTGTCCAATAAAATTTTTGTAAATATATAAAAAGTTAATAAAAAAAATACAACCAATCAACAAAAATAAAATACATAGTTATAAAAAAACTACAAGGTTTTGTTATATTTATTTATACAGACTGTATTTTAAAGTATTATGGAAAAATCTATAACAAAACTTACTTTACCTTTTTTAGCATCATATAAACGCTTCTTTGCAGCTGAGAACAATAATTCTGCTTCATCAAGTAACAACCATCCAGAACTACTCATTACATAATCAGATGTTCGCAATTTATTAAGCATTGAATAAAATGTTACACTATCTGACTCCGTAAGATTTCTATAAAAAAAAGCAATAAAATTAAGAAAAAAATAGATTGGCTAACATTATTCTGTAAAATGAATAACTGCTCTCTTAGTAACATAACAGCATTGCACCCAAAAATTATTATTCCATTCTTTAGTTAAAATGTTAGAAATAATTTAAATAATTCTTGCAATTCAGTATCTTCCTTATTTTAATTTAAATGTAATGTTAAACATAAATAAGAAAAATAAAAAATGTTGATCACTGTTTTATAAAATTTAATATTAATAGAAATATAAACCAACAAAACAAAGTAAATTGATAAATTGAAATTACCATATTAATTCCAACGATCAATTTTTGCAGGTCCATCAAAATTTGCATATTTTCCATAATACATTTCAAAATTTTGAAAAATAATTTCAACAAATTAACAAATCATAAATAAATACGTTTTAATATAATTATAGAATTTACGAACAATTAAAGATGTGGGATCCCGCAAAAATCTATTCTTGGAATTTATATGGTAAGTTTAACTTATATATTTACTGTGTTCTGGTGGTTTATATTTCATTTAATAAAAATAAAAAAATAATATACACAATACTTACTGTAATAAAGAACGGATAGTTTTAAGATCGGATAAAAGCTGTTTTGTTTTTGAACTCAGTTGATGCCAAATTGGGTCAAGTTGCATCATAAGCATTTTATGAAATGATTTTGATAAGGCATTCTCTACAGTAATGTTTTCAGCATCCAACTGTATAAAATAAAAATAAAATTAAAAAATTAGACAGAATATAATGACAATTTAATACAAAGACTGTTTACGATATATAATTAGTAAAGAAAAATACGTACATAAGTAACAAAAAATATAAAAAACTTCTTTACTTTCATTATGATTAATGTTAATATAAATGCACTGGTCTCCTGAATCAGGCATACTTTCATGTTGGAAATTTTCAGTTTTATTACAATAATGAAAAGTGTAATAGCAATTCTGTTAACTGTAATGTACTGATATTTTTTAAATATTTGTAATTAATAACTAGACACTTAGCTGTTGCATTTAAAATCAATAATAACATCTAATAGCTGTTTTTGTAACTATTAAGAAGTTCAAGTTACATATATATTTACATCAATAACTGTATAAGAAAGTTGAATGGTAATTAAAGAGACAAACGACTGTAGAAAAATGATTATTAATTCAATGACAATAAAACTAACACTACTGTTTCAACATAATCCCTAGCTAAATTTAGGCATTTGTCCCATGATTTTGTGAACTTTCTTATTACAGCAGTACAGCATTTCTCACCCTTGTATCTGAGGCATTCTTGCACTACATTCTTAATCTGCTCACTGTTTTGAACTCAGTGCCATGTAAAAACTCTTTGTGAAAACCAAATAAAACAAAAATCTGATGGTCTGAGATCAGAACCTTATGATGGATGTAGCAACACCCTTCCAACCTAACTTTTAAATAGCTTCTTGTGTCTTTTGAGGGTTATAGGGAAAGGCATTATCATGCAGAAAATTATGCCTTCTGAGAGAGAAGCAGGATATTTCCTCCTTATTGCAGGTTTCACTTATTTTCCAGCATGTCATAATAAAATTCGCTATTGACTGAACATTGCTCTTCCAAAACAATCGATAAATTGGGCCTTTATAGTACCAAAATTCCATTAACATTATTTTAACAGCTGAACGTGTAGGTTTGACTTTTTTCCAAACTGACAAATTGGGATGTTTCCATTCTATTCTCAGACGTTTGGATTCCAGCACAGAATGATGCATCTAAGTTTCATCATATGTTATTATGCAATCTACAAATAAAAAACACTACCTTTCACTAAAAACTGACATTTAAGGTTCATAAAAATATGAATTCTGGTGCCTTTGTGATTTTGAGTCGACATCTGGAAATCACCTTGAACATGTTATGCGATAATCAGCTTATCATGGACAATAGAATGGCAAGTACTAATACTTGCATTAAAATTTCAGCCATTTCCTAATTCAGCAAATGTCCTTGTGAATAAAATCACTAATAATACTGGCCTCCATGGCACTAGTGGTAGCAACTCCATCTTTCATCTGGAGCTCCTCGGTTCAAATCCCAGTCACGCATGGCATTTTTTCATACGCTATAAATTTCCATTCGGGCTAAATGATTATAGCAGTCCATGTTTACACATCTCAGAAGAAAAAAAAAAGAAGAAGATTAATGTGATTTTTTAAAGCATCTGTCATATCGCCCACCAGTCTTTCACTACAATGAAAATTGATGACACTTCTGCCCAATTTAAGCAGTTCAATCCACTTACAAAGATTTACTTAGTTGATATACTTTTTCCATACTGTTTTAACAACTGCAAGAGGATTTCAGCTAGTTTTACATCTTCAGAAAATAAAAATTTTATCACAGCAAGCTGTTCTTTCACAGAGCACATTTCAAATCTAGCTGACATTTTAAAATAAACAAAAGAGGTTATAATAATAAAAATTCTTTTTGAACAGCTGATATTTTCTATGTCAGCGGTGAATGTCAAGCAGCTTCAGTTTATTCTATTAAATAGTTTTTCCACTGCTGCCATTTATTTCCTTTAATTATTGAAAGACCCTCGTAAAAAAACCTTACGTGAGGAGTTATCCCGACTTTCATACACAATAGCCAAATTAATAATAACACTGTTAACTTAACTTTTCATAGAGAACATGGTAAGAGTTAGATTTTACATTACACTTGTTCATTAATAGCATCCATTTTTCAATAACAGACAAACAGTTTAAATAATTAAAATGTAATATGATCAAAATAAAAAGTAATAACTCCAACATAATTCAATGACATAACTTTATTTCATGGTAAATTACTTTATCAATCAAATTAATACAGAAGGTGACATAAATAGAGGGTGGACAGAATATAAGAAGACAATGAAGGATTATAAAATTAAATTTAAGTAACAAGAAATGATTCATTTATGTTATTTTAAAAATAGATATTTTATCTAATAAATACATAGGTTAAATGTATAAATTTCCCTCTTCAGAGATGATACTACTATCCATACCAGAAGATAATTACTTAAAAAGTGTTAAAAAGATCTGAGTGGAAATTTAAAAACCATTAACTGGACAGATTATAAGAGTTAAAAGGCAATGCACTTTTTACTTCAGTATACTGTGGCTAATTATGTGGGAGTATTCATGTAAATGAAAATAACAGTATTTTTGTTGCCCTTAATTTAAAATATTTGGGCACTGGTTGATTTTATTGATAAATAAATGACAAACATTTGGTTTATGTAGAAGACTAATAAACTTTAATTGAACAATACTGATGTGTAACAACAATTGAACATAGAAAAAACTGAATTAATTACATCCTTACTTGACCACACACACACACGCATCACCAAATTATCAAACAAAAAAGATGAGCACAGCTCATTCAAGAAATACAAGCATGCATGTGCACACACACACCTCAACAGTTCATCTTTTAAAATTATTGATTTTATAAGGGATAGTCAAACTGACATCCTTTGAACAAAATCAAACTATATAGTTTCACTTTGAAGTGTTCTAACAACTTAAGTGTAAATCATTATTGAATATTTATTATTGTTTTCAATAATATTCAATATTTTATGGATTTTATCAAGTTTATACACATCCTTGTCTGAAACATAAAATTGCATCTTGAGGCTGTTTTAAGAATTCCAAATGAGTTTCAGGATACAAAAATTGCTGTCAAAGCTTTGTTTGGTGTACATAAATCTGAATCGCATAGACTTTTAGGAGATTAAAAAGTATCTCCATTATTTGTATTTACAAATGAGTATAACCATTGCCAAAAAAGTCACTTATTGCTAAAAAATAAAATCAATACTTTTATATCAAACCAGTCAACAGACAGGTTACAGTGTTTCAAGGCATAATACTTTGGTCTCTGATAAGTGACATCATGGTTCTATGGCAATTTTTAATAAGTCTCAGACCATCTAAAAGATCTTCCACAAAATTAATTTAAAATAAAATCAAAATATTTCCTTTTTAAAAATCAATGTTACTCTGTTGACCAATTCAAAAATAATACTACATATTATTTATATATATAACTAATTATTAATTTGTCCAAAAAATTTAATTTTACAAACTCAAATCTCTTTTAATATGTAAATATTTTAATGTCATAAAAATTACTTTTATTTTTTTATTTACCGTTTTTTAAATAGTTGCATCAATATTATTTCATAAAATTTATTTTTATTTATTAATTTTGATCATCATTTTCTCCTTTTAATCATTCATTTTGTGCTTTGTGACTGATTATTGGCCATGATTCTTTTAAGAAAATAATTTTCTGTGGAATAACAAACTTATTATTTCACATATAATGTCAAAGCTACTCTGTATACAATGTAAAATTATACTCATATTTGAAATAAGTACTTATTTATTCAATACAAAAACAATATTATTGAAAAAT
Organism: Lycorma delicatula; assembly: GCF_047948215.1. Classification (NCBI taxonomy): domain Eukaryota; kingdom Metazoa; phylum Arthropoda; class Insecta; order Hemiptera; family Fulgoridae; genus Lycorma; species Lycorma delicatula. Next base: position 132,436,738 of record NC_134462.1, on the reverse strand, counting down.
AAGTCCTCAATTTTTGTATTTTATGTTCATTATAACATAATAATAAAAATTAACTTACAGATGGATTCAGTCTCTTAATCTCTTTTATACAGAAATGGACTAGTTCTAAGATGGCTGTTTGGACATTGGTCATTAAATGTGTCAACTCCAGATGAAGTTCGACTACTACTGGCTGAAAACAAAAAATCAGAATGAGTTCTACAAAAATAAAAGAATTAATTTAAAAGATTGTCGATTAAAACCAAACCTGTTAATAACTAAGTGACATATTTTTACTTAACTTTAGAACATTCCAGTGAAGTAACATATAACATTTTCATTAATTTCTATCATCATAATAATGGCATATCTTCTTCCAGCAAAATTCAAACATAAGTTTCATTAATTTGATATACAAACTTAAAAGATTCAATTTCTCTACAGATATGATCACATATTATCCTAAGAATTACAACTGTCAAATAATTAGAATAATAACTGCTACTATCAGTTAGTTTCATTAAACAAATCTTTCAATATCTCATAAATAAATCTGTTACTCGGTCAACACTTATTTACATCCAGTGTTTAACTGGCAAATTCATATAATGTTGCAAATATTTTAAAGAGAATATTCCAAACTTTTTCTAAATATAATTCTCCTAATAGTAGTGTTACACATTCATTAATTCTCTAGTTATACCATCATTATCAAGAATGTTGAAGGCAACATGATTGTTTTGTATTTTTGCATGTGAACAATCTTTTCCATCCAAATAAAAGTATAATACAGTTTGGAATAAAAAAATAATATTTAATAGCATAATTTTATTTATTATGAATACTTTACTCTTCTTTAACTTTTTTGAAGTACAGTATAGTGCTTCATAGTTTTTGAAGTGGTTACAAGTTACAAATTACAAATGTTAATTTATATTGTTACATATATTTTAACTACTAAATAGAGAATAAATTATTAAGATCTGAAAAAATATTTCTCTATAACTGATTTATATACCTCTATAAAATGTTATATTTTGAAATATTAATAATTATGTTATTTGCTTGCAGTTTACTAATAATTTCACTTAATACTGTAACAGGTACAGAAGCTTCCAGAAAGAAGAAAGATAGAGAAAATAAAGACAGAAGAATGTAGAAGAAATGACAAAGGGATTCCTTCTAGAAAAGAGCTTATAGAAAAGTGTACAAATTATTAGTATAGATAATTATAAACAATAGAAATTATTGTTGCTCGGACCAGCAGAATGGCAGTTAGTAGTTTCAAGTTCGAGTTCAGTACAGTGTGTAACAAAGTGATAACAATAAGTGTTTGATAACAAGTAAAGAATGCTTCACGGGTATTCAATTTTGGACAGTCGCTGAAAACAAGAAGCTGTTTGCCGACTTATCTGTGAACAGGACTGAAAAGTATTTTATCTATTCATAAAGAGTAGGGTTAGTTCTTTTGTAAATACGAGGGTCAAGTCAATTATTATCTGCAATTTAGTTATATTTTTGTTTATGTTGGTAGTACTGTCACGTTGTGTAGATGACATATGTGGTTTAATTGTTGTAATGTCAGTGCAGGTTTGATGCTGCTAGGATAGTTCGATTATCACTGCCCTGCCATTAACCATGGCTGCTCGGCTTTCTGTTTGCACCAAAGAAGGCAATGTTCAGTGATCCGTTTTTTGTGGTCGGAAGGTGTATCAGAGGCCAAAATTCATCGAAAACCTTCGATACAGTATGGGAACAGTGTGTTGCCGCAACGGAGTGTCTACAAATGGGTTGAAAAATTCAAAAATGGTCGCACAAGTGTTACGCACAACGAAGGAGCCGAACGACCCTTTACCACCACAAATGAGGAAAACATTGAGCGTGCACGTGACATGATTTTCTTAGACAGACGAGTAACTATTGAAGAAGTGGCACATCCTCTGCAAATTAGTCACGGTCCTGCCTACAAAATCATCCGCAACCGACTTGGGTTTCATAAAGTCTGTGGAAGATGGGTTCCAAAACAACTCACACATTTACATTAACAAATGTGCTTAGACATCTGCCAAAAACATTTGGATTGCTGTGGTAACAAACAGGACATCTTCTAAGACAGAATCACCACTGGTGACAAAACATGGATCCATCATTATGAGCCGGAGAGTAAATGGCAGAGTATGGAATGGAAACATCCAAATTCGCCCTGCAAAAAAAGTTCAAAACCCAACTGTCCGCAGGAAAACTAATGTTTACGGTTTTTTGGGACTCACAAGGCCCAGTACTGGAACATTATGAGGAAAGGGGCACGACAATAAACAGTGCGCGTTACAGTGAGATGCTTACTGCCAAGCTGAAGCCTGTAATTCGAAGCAAACATGAGGACTGCTATCGAAAGGTGTTGTGTTGTTGCATGACAACGCCTGTCCACATACTCCTGCCCACACTGCTGAAACGCTCCAGAAACTCAACTTTGAAGTACTGGCTCATCCTCCGTATAGTCCTGATCTTGCTCCTTCTGACTACCACTTGTTTGGTCCACTCAAAGAGGCAACATCAATATTCAATCATATCAATTGAAGTTCTTTACATTAGATGTTTACAAACTGGGGGCCAACTGTAACAACAGCTTACAACTTTTTATAAGAAAAACTGATCTTAATTGCATTTATTAAACAGTTAAGATCGTTATTTACTCTAGATCTCACTTAATAATCTGAAATAAGCATTAAAATCTTGATTTTATTTGATTTTTATAAAACATTCATTACCTTTCTTTTTTCTAAACTTGAAATAACTATTGCATGGAATCGAGGCCAAAGATAGAGATTGCAAACAAATAATGTTTTCATTATTCGATCAACCTGAGCAAATCCAACAGTGAAAGCTTGTGGTGTGGTAGAAAAAGCCTTGACAAAACCAGTCTGAAATTAATCAAAACAGAAATACAGTTTGTATATGTAGTGATTTATATTTATATATATATATATATATATATATATATATAAAGAATACCTCTAAAGTAAAGACCGCTGAGAAATTTCTCTCCTTAAGTTGGTGAACCTGTGTTGTTCATGGCCATGCTAGTAATGTACACACTGCATTGTTGTCGTAAGTTGTCGTGTTGTAGTACCTTTGATTACATGTGAGTTATTACGTTATAAAATCAATAAGAAAATCGATGTTGACTGTGAAATATGTAGTCATACATTTTTTAAACCACCAAAACGTTAAGGCGGCTAAAATTTATAAGCAACTGGTGGCTGTGCACGGTGATAATGTAATAAATGGAAGAATGTCTGAAAATGGTGTGAAAGGTTTAAAAATAACAGAAATAATGTACATGATGAACATACGGGGAGACTCTCGATTATCACAGAGGACTTGTTGTATCATATTAATGATGAAATCATAAAAGATCATTGCTCAATGATTTCTGACCTGGAACTTCTTTTTCCTACTATTTCAAGAGCTGTTATTTGTTGCATTCATAATCAATTAGGCTTCAGAAAGGTTTGTGCACGTTGGGTGCCACACATCTTAATGGAATGTTACAAAAAAATCTGAATGGGATCCGCTTTGGAATTTTTTATGCACTACACAGAAAAAGGTGATGTGTTCATTAATTCAATTGTTTTCGTCAATGAAACATGGATTTCGTACTATATGCCAAAGAGAAAACGGCAGTCAAGTGAATGGCATCATCCTCAATCACCAACCTGACCAACAAATATTAAGGCACAGTGATTTGGATATAAACTGATGGCCACATCCTTTTAGGATTGGTTTGGCATACTGCTGACTGATTTCATGCCACATGCAACGACTATAAATGCAAAAGCCTACTGCAGAACTCTACCTAAGTATTGGTGCACCATTCAAAATTGGTGACATGGGCGGTTGGCCGACAGCGTCGTCCTGATATATGATAATACATGACCACATGTTCAGGTACCGACATGTAATTTACGATCATCCACCATATAGTCCGGACATAGCACCTTCTGATTACAATTAATTTGGGAAATTGAAAGAATTTTTGAGTGGTAAGCAATTCGTGGGTGACTTTTGATCTTAAAAATGCTGTTAATCAGTGGCTAAATGGACTGGCAGCAGAAGAATATGACGAGGATATATTGAAGCTGACATATGACTACGATAAATGTCTCAATTCATTAGGCAATTATATACAGAAGTAGTATAAGGTACGCAGTTTAAGAGAAATAAAAAATATTTATAAATTTTTCCAAATGAACTTTTTTTTTTTACAATGAAACAATAGTATAAAGGGTGATCATAAATTATTCAATGCATTTTGGGTGTTAATAAAAAAAAAAAAATTGAAGCAATGTACTTATATAAATGTTTTATTGTTGGATAGGGCATTTCAAACAATTTTCTTCACAATACTTATCAACTTTGAACAATTCCACATGAGCATCTTTTGTGGTGCACATAATGTCTAGACAATAATTAATTTCACACCACACATTACGAAGAATATCTGAAGTTATTTCATTAATTATACCTTCGATTCTTCTTTTTAGTTCATCGATGTCAACAACCTTCATTGCATACACTCTGTTTTTGATAAACTCCTCCAACAAAAAATCAAGTGGCGTAACATCAAGGGATTGAGGAATTGGTCATTCGTGGTCAATCCAATGTTGAGGAAATTGTTTATGTAGGTAGACCCTAACTGAAAACCCTAGTGTAGTAGTGGGCCAACTTATTGGAAGAAACAATGGGTTGCCAATGTTCAATTTGTGGTATTGCACACTCCTGTAAAATATCTAGATAACTATTGGATTGATAAAGAAGAATGATTTCATAAGCAGTCAACACTCACCAAATGTTAATGTTCGGGCTATCATGATGTATTTGTCAAACAGGATGAGGGTTCTCGCTACACCAAACCTGCCAATTATGATCGGAAATGTGAAAGGTAGCTTAGTCAGAGATTATTTTTTCTAAGCATGCACCCTTTGTTTACTTATCAAAATGTTCACAGCAAAATTGTAACGGCATGATTTTCATCAACTATAATTATATGCATGAAGTTTTAGGCACTTGAGTAGAATCTTCACAATTGCAGCATTTCCAGTTTAAAATCTGCACGATGAGTTGAATTCCCAGGCTTAACTGAAAAGTTTCTCCTACTCAATCTCTTGGAATTGGCAAACAATTCCTCAATGAAAATTGACAACTGTCTACATTATTATCCAGGGATTTTGTTTCCTATCTACAGTAGGAAACAAAGCTTACTGCATAGGTTGTACAAAAAGCTTTACCAGAGGTAAGGTGACTACTTCTCTTCCTCTACATATCCAGCATTCAAATCTAATCTTATAAGCTTAGCATGTTCAAGGATCATTTCTGAGCATATTGGATTTCAGAATCAAATTGGTTTAGTATTAAGAACTAATGTTATACTGACTGTACTTATTTTATATCAGAGTTCTACAACCCTAAAATTTGGCCACCTTTACAATAAGATTTTTTTTTTAACCTTCAGGACCACCACTAGGTGTCGCTTCAGAGGGGGAGATGAACAATTTGTAGCATGTATGAAAATGCCATGCCTGACCAGGATTTGAACCTGGAACCTCCAGATGAAAGACCAAGACAGTGTGACTCGCACCATGGAGGCCAGTGCAAATTTACAATAAAACTAGAAGTAACAAAGCTTACTTTTTTAATTTCTAGTTTTATTACATTAATAAATTGGTAAGTTCTGTTTTATTACTTTATTAGGTAATTTGAAGGTACGTAAGCTAAATTAAACCTAACAGCTTTAAGAAGGAAAATTATACAGCTCTAATTTTTAAATTTTTATACCTATCTTAATATCATTCCCAATTAGATATAATTCTTTTATAATAACTTATAAAAAAAAAAAGAAGAAAAAATGCAATTTAATAAATTATATTAGATTTTATAATTACAATTATTATTATATCCTCAATTATAAAGACTACATACATTCTACTGAATAGTAAACTATTTATTTATTTTTCCACAGATTATTAAGACACTTATCATATCAATTTATTTTTATTGACAGTTTACAAGCAACTTAACTTGTAATTATTATTTAAAAGTAATCCATAGAAGTTTTATTTTGTGAACGTGTTATCGTTTACATTTTTTTTTCTTCAATAAATATAGATCCAGTAGTCAATTCAGGACATACAGACTTTTAAAGCCAATAATAGCAGTTACGTCTAATTTAGTTAAATCAGAAATAACAAAAGAGAACAAGAAACACAAAATTCACTCAGTGAATTTTAATTTCTACTTTTGTTTAATAGTCACTACACTACACTACACAACATTAAAATTAATTTATACTCTATGTTTACTAACGGCTTAATAATATATTTTTAAATTTGTTACTAAACAGTATATATAAAATACCTTATTTCCCTGTCTATATAAACGTAATGCAAATGCCTCTTGACATGATTCTAATATCCGATGTGCTCGAAAAACAATAAAACCAGTAATATTAGGAACTGGCACTCTTTTTTTCAAAAGATCAACAACTAATATACGTGAAGAAATAAACATAACACCTCCTCCAAGGTAAATCCCTTCCCTAAAAAATAAAACAAATAAATAGTAAACATCTATAATACTGTTATACTTACAGTAGCAGGCAAATTAATTAGAAAAAATACCTGTATAATTTGTGAATATCTAGTAATTATTAGGTCCTCCTTTATTCTTAATCGCTTCACACACACGATTTGGCATCAATTCAATAACCGTATTACATATTTTTTTATTTCTTTATCATGAAACCATACTGACATTACTGCTTTAATGAGGTCAATTTTTGTGGTACAATTCATTTTTGAGAGTAGTTTTTTGACTATTGCCAAAAGATTTTCAATTGGGTTTAAGTCTGGGGAGCCTGACCGCGGGAGCACTTTAATGTTTCATTCTTTGAAAAATGTTTCTACTTTTTTGGCAGTATGGAATGGCACCAAATCTTGTTTGAACACTTTGCTGCCTTGCAGGAAACTTTTTTGAAGTTATGTCGCAACTTTTTGCTTCAGAATCTTGGTACATCCATCACTTCTCAACATACTATCTATTGGATATAATGAACAAGGACCTTCAAATGTGAACAACCCCAAAACATCTTTCTTGAGATGTTTAACTGATTGCTGGATATGAGCCGGTGATGTATTTTCAATTTTCATTTGATGCTTTTCTTAGATAGGTACCCTTTGCCCCTAAATATAAAAGTTAAACTTGAATAAGATAACATTTTTCCAGTCTTCTATAATCCAATTAGCATGTTCTTTGGCCCACAAGAACCTTTTTTTGCACACTGCTGCTGTAAAAATGTAAAAAACTGTTTTTTTAGTTGGCCAACGAACTTTCTAACCAGCAGCAAGAAGTCTGTGTCTAATATCAAGATTAAATCTATTTCAGTGGGTGTTAATTTCCAATTCAAGTCCACAGCAGATAATTTTAGATCAAATTTATTTTTTCTCAGTAATAACTGATTCTATGCTGGAAATAGTTTTTCTTTTATCATCACATTCGCCTTTTCTTTGAGATGACAAGAAACCAGTTTCTTTAAATTGTTTTAAAATGCCATTCAGTGTCCTTTTGTCCTTAGTCCAACACTACTCTCGGAAGCTACTTATTGTTGTGACAAACTGGTATTTTCTCAGAAAAGGAAAAGATTTTTTGAACACTTTTTTGGAGTTAAGTCCATTATATTATACATTAAAGACACACAGAACAAAAAATGAAATAAACTTTCATAAAGCACTATAAATAACATGAAAATTGCTAAATAACCAAAGAACAATAAACTCATATCACACAGACAACTTAAAAAAATGGTGTGGTCAAGCAGTGCAGCCATAAGATACAAATAAACAAAACATTCCGTGTGTTAGGATTAATTTGCACGCTACTGTAAATTTTCATTGGATAGTAGTAAAAAATCTGGATGATTGGAATGTCAAGAAATTAAATATGAAAGGTTTCATAAAGAGGTGGCAAAGGAGTAATAAGAATGATCAAAGCCATGTAATAAAAGTATAAGCTGCTTGAAGACAAAAGGGGGTTTCTTGGAATCGTTTGGTATTCTAACTGGTTTGAGACAGATGAATGTATTGTCATCACTTTTATTTACAATACTGATAAATAAAATCTGTAAAGAAGTGAAGACAAGACTAGGAAGAGAGGGAGAAAGAAAGTGTGGCTGTTTGCTGACAATACTGTCATATGGGGAGAAAGTGAAAATGAAGTTCAGAGAATGCTAGGTGACTGGGATGAACGGATTGCAGCAACGAATACAAAAATTAAATAAATTAAGAGTAAGATGTTGGAGGTATCAGAAAAAAGAAAATAAAGAGTAAAGCTAAAAGTACAAAACGATGTTCCTTACACATTAAAAAGTTTTAAATATCTGGGCAGCAAGCTGGTGACAGATGAGAAGATTAGTGAAGATATAGAAAGAAATAAAGAGTGCAAGAAATTTTTATGAGAGATTAAGCATTACTAGAATAAGGAAATGTAAAGAAGTTAAGGTATACTTTATGCCAATTCTAACACATGAAATACAAACTTAGGTTGTAAAAGAATAAGAGAAAAGTAGACAGCAGACAATGGAAATGAAATTTCTTAGCAGATGTAAGGGAAAATAAAAAGGTACCATGTGAGGAATGTAGAGTAAGAGATTCTCAAATGAAAAGTGTGCTGGACATGCACTAAGACTCAGATGATTGGGATGTGATAAGAGACTATGAACAGGATAAAGGAAAAGCTGGCTAAATAAAGTTAAGGAGTTAATTTATATTTAACAGATCAACCCTAAGTACAGAACAATTGAAATAGGATGACTTACCTTATTTCATTACATATCATAAGCGCTTTCACGAATTTGATTTACATCATCACCTACTACCTTTACTAGGACTGAATGCTGGAACTCTTGACTTCCAGATCAGCTGATTTGGGAAGACATGTTCACCACTAGACCAACCCGGTGGGTTAAGGTAAGTCATCCTATTTCAACTGTTCTGTACTTAGGGTTGATATATTAAAGATAAATTAATTTGTATTGGTACAGAGGAGTATGGTTATTTAAAGAATTGCTTTTAAAAAATAAATAAAATTATGGAGATATATAAGATGGGACAAGGGTGGAAAATGAAACAAGATGAAGGTTCAGGATCAATTGCCCGACCTAATATACTGGATAAAGAAAGAAATTATAAAGGAAAAAAACACAAAAAACATCTTCACCTTTCTGTAGTCGAGTTATCGGCAGTAATCACTCTAGGTAATGGAGTAACACCCTGTTTATCAAGCTCTGATATAAAAAACTGTTCTTCTTCGTGAGTTGTTCCAAATACAAGCACCAAATTTCCAGGGTCACAATATACCTTTATCAAATTTAGAAGTATGGTCTCCATCCTGAGACCTCTAAAGAAAGAAAAAATGATTGTAGTTAATGATACAATTAACAAAATCAAAAATAAGGTCAATAATAGGAATATTTATATAATATATAAATAAAATACACTACAATATTTCAATGATTATAATTACTACATTAATTAAATCATAAATATATTTACAATTAACACAGAAGGGGAAGAAGGGGATGATACAGAAAAGACTGGATAGTTTCAAGACAAAAAAAAAACTAATTTACCATTGAAACTGAACAAACAAATTCAAATCACACAACACCATTCGTAAAATACTTATATAAAAAATCTAATCACTAAATTTGTCTAATTTCCTCTCCCTCCATCCCTTTCATTCAAATAAAATAGAAACTGTATTATTTACTATTTTTGCTTTTACACTATTTCTGTAACAGACTGACATCACAAACATCATCCAGTGATAAAAATATTGTCATATCCTTCTCAAAAAAGTAGGAAAATTTACATAAAAAGTTCAATATATCTTTTCATTTAATTATTTTAATATCTCTGTAATATTGACAATTTGGAATATTCTTTGTTAAATGTAAAAAAAACTTGATTTTAATAAAAATTCATATACAAAGTTTGATTAAAAAAAATATGTGAAATTTTAAAATTTTCTCTGCTGTATAGTCCAATTGTCACAATTTTTTTTTGTTGTGTTGGTACACTAGTCCCAAATGTATATTTACCTTTGTAGGCAAATTGGATGCTGTTTATTGGTTTAGTTGGCTTTGAAAAAGGCTACACATGTTTTTGTATATCCAATGATTTTTAACTTGTGGAAGAAGTGGAACAAAGTGCATTAAATTTTCTTTAAGAACGGAATAAAGCACAGCACCCACATTAGAAATGTTGAATGTTGCTTTTGGCAATTCTTCTATGAATAAAAAAATTCTTTGTAAGTAGTACAATTGTTTCCAAGAGAGCAAATTCAACCCAATAACACAAAGACTATTCCAAACTGACTTTCGTTAAATGTTTAAAAAAAATATTAAAATATTTATAAAACATAAAATTTCTAGTCGATACCAACTAGTGTCAGACAATTATTATATCAATATAAAACTTTTCCAGACTTTCTGATGAACTTTGGAGTTGGGTATAAAGCCAATTAACCCCTATCCGTGATTCTTGGATAATTTCAAAGTGTGTTAATTTTAAGTAATGGAGAGATGATTGTCACTTCACTCCAAACTAAAGCTGTATAAGGAATGATTCAAAACTCCTGCTTAAAATGCTTGCATAAAAGCTTTGTACAGCCTGATAAATTGGACTGGGCACAGTCACAAAGTTCCTGTAAACTTGTATTAAGAATAAAATAATAAACTTGACAAATTCACTGACATACAGCTATTGGCTACCCATCAGTATATGCATCTTGTTAAATGATTTCATCATTTACAATTGAGGAACTCAAACAATTTTTGAGCATTTTCTAATTTTCTGCTTTATTTTACTAATCGTTTAACATAGTTTGTTCCTTGTATTTAACAATACATTTTTATTTCATAACACAATTCAATATACATAAATTTCATGACATGTATTGCATTTCATAAAATTATTACAAAAAATATCATAAACGGCCGAGGTAGTTTTGATTCGAGGTAGTTTTTAGAATCAAAACATGACTACTTACAAAACATGAATAATGCAATGAAACTCAAAGTTTGCCTTTCATTGAGAGACAATAAAGGATCCGTGTTTCAAATAATGAATAAACATATGAATAATAAAAAAAAATCATTAATACACAAGGCTTATTTCAACAGACTTACTTGGCAGATATTAGTAAGCCATCCTCTTGTAAAATCTCCAAAAACATTTGATTCTCGTATTCTAGCATTGTTTCTGTATCTAAGCTCATGTCACAAAAATAACACTTCTAACAAAACATTTAAAAACGTCCACAAAACTGTTCCTAAAACTGATTCAATATCCTCTTCTTTCTGTTACAGTAAGTATTACATGAATTAAATAAGATAAAAATCAATACAATAACTATAACTGTAGTAAAAACTACACATAAAAATAAATACACTATTCACAAAACAAATTAATAATCGTACTTTAATGTAAATCAAACAAAAAATTAAAGTTACAGATAAAATAAAAGATATCTATTCATAACACTCTTTTCTTGAGAGTAATAGCCAGGCAATATAGATAAAAATATATATATATAAATAAAGAAAATTAATCATGCATCAACAAAGAAAAATACTTTGTAAAATACTGCATTATTCTACTGGAATGCTGGTTGGCCTCAATTCTTATGATTAACATACTTTGTGACTACCCAAAGCAGCTAGTGAATGGGAGTAATGAAATATAACTATCCCACCATCATTATCATGTAAAATAAGAATCATACAAGGAAATTTTTTTAACTTCTCTACTACAACTTTTTTAACTTCTCTACTTTAACTCAACTGCTACACTTACCTCCAAAGGATATCCTGGCTAAGCTGAACAACCCAATGAAAATTCGGATACCTAATCCCACTGATTTATAATAGGCTTGTTATTAATAATATGTATTAATAATATTAATAGGCTATGTTATTTATAATATGTTAAAAATGATCTAACATATGTTGATATGAGGAACTTCATCATCAGTTTAACCTCATAACCATAAGGACAACTCAATATTTTTTCAGGCTTCTAAGGAAGTAAGTTAATCCAGTCACTTATTAAGGTAATTGAGGTTTTTCCCGTTAGAAAATGTTAAGCCAGCACAGAGGACTTGAGGAGGAAAACCTTGTACTGTGATTGCTGTGAGACAAAAGGAGAATGACGTTTATTTTGTAACAAACTCAACGCCACAACGCAGAAGATGTTTATAAATAAATTTTGAGTATGTAAGACTTCTGATAAATACTTTGTTTAATTACTTCACATCCTCTCAATATTTTTAATAAAAAACTTTTAAAAAGTAATGATTCTGAACAAAGGCAAAGGTTTCTATTATCATTATTATTGATATTTTATCACTTAAATTACCGATTTAATCATGATTAAATTAATAAATGTAGAATCTCACAATAAGATCCAAAAGTTAAAAATACTTCAAATAATGAAAATGAACATCCATTTTCTTGACAAAATTAAAAGATACACTAAAAATGAAATAGCTGATTAAAAAGTAATCAGACAAGTTCCATGAAAAATAAATACATAATATTTTTAATCAAAAGATAAATGAGTCACGACATAATAACATATTTTGCATGGTGTAAAACAGACATTCCCGTAAGTAGCAAGTTCAACATGCCATTGTCTGTGGTGCAATATAAAATTGTTCTAAGAAAATTATTTTTTTTCCCATATATTTTAGTCTTAAAACAAGTAAATTTGAGGGAAAGTCAGCTCATCTTGTTATTACTCAACCAAGATATTTATGAAATAGTACAATGAAGAAAACTCCATAACAAAACATCCGGAATTATGATGTAAATAACTATGGTTTACTAAGTAATTCTTGGCTGCATTCACTTTTTGAGCTCAGAAAAAGACAGAATAAAAATTACAAAATTTAGTTTAATAACTAAAAATATTATGAAGATATACTGTTAAATAGATAATACGCTTTTCCTTATGCATAATGAGGTCGTACTGAAATTTTTAGGACATTTCAATAAGTGATTTGGGTACAATTAGTGATTTCTTATGGTTTTTGACCTGAAAAATCAAATGAAATATAAATATATCCCAGAAGTATATCTGCAGTAGTTTTTGAGAAACATGGAATGAAAACCAATAAATTGGGGTAAAAAATCCTGTTTTTTTATGTTTGACATACCATAACTTTGTAAAATAGGTAAAAACATTAAACTTTTAAACAAAACTTGTAGAGAATTTAATTTTGAACAAAATGGTGTAAATAAGTTGAATAAGATAAAGAAAAATTAGAATTTTATTTAGTACATTACATTACTACATTTGTCAGAAAAGTACTTATTTAATGTAAAAAAAAAAACAAATTCTTTTTTGGTGATGTGAAAAGTTTGTAAAAACAAAATTTACTGTTAAAAATAAAAATAAAAATGGAAATTTCACAATTGTAAAATAAAAATTACTTAAGATAGTAAGGTCAATTCATTACAAACTAAACTAAATTTACATTTCTTAACATTTTTAAGCAGGAGATTTAGAAAAGTATTTTTTATCAGAAATATATTTTAATACGATTAATTCCACAGTTTTTTTGTTATCATTAATAATTATTATTAATCACCAAAAATATTAACTTACTTCAGGATTATTTAATCTGTCTTCTTCATTTAAATCAGACGTATCTGTTTCAATAGTAGAATCAGGGTTTACTGTATCTGATGAATCATGTTCATCAGAATTTTCTGTATATAGGCCTACAACTTTTAATACATATGTACTAATATCATGGGATGGATGTCCATAAACCCCTATACTGACTGGACGTTGAAAGCTTTTAGGTATGTCAATAATATCTACTCCACATGTAGCCGATTGTAAACAGTAACTATCTGGTTCAAATGTTGGTTTAGAAATTTCTTGTGAAACATATAGATCAGCATCACCTTCACTATAACAAACAAGAATTTCAATGTAAGAACTTTTTTGTAAGTAGTTTCACGTAATTATAACAGCTAAGAGTAATCACACATACACATTACATTATAAAAAAATGTAAAACACATAAATCATTAGTCTCATTTATAAATAAAATAAAATTAGATATATCAGATCGTACACATAAATCTTGAGAAACCTTAATTTTCAAATTTCATACTAATTTTAAAAAATATTATTTTTGAGGCAAACTGTAATTAGATAGGAAATACAACATAATGAAAGTGTTTTTATTGATATTAAAACATTTTTATTCCAGTTTTTTTTATAGCTGTTACAGAGGAAGTAGAAAAAAATTCAATTACATTATTAATAATACTTCCTGTAATGATCTTATGCAATTTTTAATATTATAAACGAAGTTATTGAATTCTTAACAAGACAAGAATTCAGATATAACCACATATTATTCTAGGGTCTGATCTCAATAAATATTCATTACATTTATAAAAGCATTCAGTCTTTAGAGACAAAAATCATTGTAATTAATAAAATATGTTAATAGGTTTTATGCTTTCAAAACAATATAGCATCCCTGATATCAATCCATAATATTTTGTTATAGGCAAATATTTTTGAAAACATAACCTTAATCACTTATTTAACGACAAATCCTTTTAAAAACTGCTTTTAATGCTTCTCGTTTCAGAGTATACAATCAGGAATAAACTCAACGCTCAAGTGACACAGTAATACGAGGGTTATTTTTTTTCATCGGTCACAAAATTAAAACCACAGTGAAAATAAAAATTTTTTTTATTTGTAACAAGTACTTACACAGTTACGCTATTACTCTACATAGTCTCCACTCCAATTCAGACATTTGTCGTAGCGTGGTACCAACTTTCCAATACCCTCGTCATAGAACGGAGCTGCCTGTGTTTTCAGCCATGTTTCTACGCTGGTGTGCGGCTTGATGTCTATGCCAAAATGTTGTCCTCCTAGCCAGCGTATCATGTGAGCAAAGAGATGAAAATCAGATGGAGCTAAGTCCGGGTAATCAAACATTTCCCAACGAAAACACTGCAGGAGCTACTTTGTTACAGCTGCAGTGTGCGGCCGAGCATTGTCATGAAGAAAGACAATATCTGATGACAACATTCCTCTCCGCTTATTCTGAATTGCCCTTCGTAGACCTTGAAGAGCCACGCAGTATGAGGTTGCAGTGATGGTCGTGCCACGTTCCATGAATTCCACCAAGAGAACTCCATTCCAGTCCCAGAATACAGTAGCCATACACTTTCTGTTGGAGAAGGTTCGCTTGAACTTTTTTAGTTGACTGGGAGAATGAGAATGCATCCACTGTTTGGATTGTTCTTTTGTTTCTTCAGTTTCGAAATGGACCCATGTCTCGTCCCCTGTGACAATTTTGTTCAAAAAATCTTCTCCTTCATTGTGGTAGCACTAGAGAAACGTTAGGGAGGTGTCCATTCTCACTGTTTTGTGATGGTTGGACGGCATCTTGGGAACCCATCTCGCACACAGTTTGCGGTACTGAAGTCTCTCACTCACAATGGTGTAGAGAGCTGACCTTGAAATTTCAGGAAACAAATCACTCAATACAGAAATTCTGAACCGACGAGTTTCTCAAATTGCATCATCCACTCCCTCAACGAGATCATCAGTTGACACTCGCTTCCTTCCCTGACCGTCTGCATCATGAACATCTATACGTCTTGCTTTAAAGTTCCTGCACCATTGTCGCACTTTGCTGTCACTCATTGAAGTTTCACCGTACACATTACTTATTTGTCTATGAATTTCAGCTGCTTACACCCCTCAGCCTGAAGAAATCGAATTACAGCATACACTTCACACTTGGCGGGAGATGCTATTGTTGTAGACATGTTTAAGTGCTAGCTTTGTGTTCAGAACTAAACGAAGTGACGCAACACGATTGAAGGCCATACTAGAGACACTGCGTAACACATATGCGCAAAGGTTCATCCGATTTTTGCACGGGTTTTTATTTCGTG
Source organism: Lycorma delicatula (assembly GCF_047948215.1). NCBI lineage: Eukaryota > Metazoa > Arthropoda > Insecta > Hemiptera > Fulgoridae > Lycorma > Lycorma delicatula. Next base: position 132,420,705 of record NC_134462.1, on the reverse strand, counting down.
ACCGATCGGACCTTGAAAAAAAATAACCCTCGTCGTTTAGATTTAATTTACTAAGCATTTGCTACCGTTGGTATAATACAATTGTATAAAATAAAGTTTCACTTATTATAATTTTAAAAGTATATATCCGAGTACTTAGAGAGCCGTTATTCCATCATCAGGGGTTTCCAAAAAATGTTAATTCAAATTCAAATGTATGTAAATTAAAATTGTTACATTCATAATAGTCGTCAAGAAATAAAATTAAATTGTACATCAATATAACCATAACGTCATGCTCGTAATTTGTTTACCACTATAAGAGAATAAGATTATTATTTATTTTATTATAATAAGATCATAGTTGCAAACATCTTACAAACATGACGTTACGGTCTTATTGACCTACAATTTAAATTTATTTCTTGACGACCGACTATTATGAATGTAACAATTTTGGTTTAAATACAATTATACATTTGAATTTGAATTAGCATCTTTTGGGAAATCCCTGATAATGGAGTAATGGCTCCAAAAGTACTCGGATATATACTTTTAAAACTGTTGGTAAGTGGAACTTTATATTACATATAAAGTAATATATATTACATTATAAAGTAATAGTTGTACGAAATGAATACATTTTTCAAGTATGGGTTGATAGATTTTGTTTTTACTTTCTCTTAATGTATGAGAAGTGAATCTATATTCTAATCAAAGTAATTCACATATAGCATCAAAAAAAACACCAATACGACACCTTTAACCCGAGTTATGTACCTAGTTAGTAACACAGTACCATCATCTAAAGTTTTGTAATTCAGTACTATACAACTGTAATATACATTATTTTCAGACTGAATAATTGTTTATTGTATACAATTACTGACTCAGTTTACCAATCAGCCAATTTAGTATTTAAGGTTACTTACATGGTTAACAAACAAAAGTGAGCATCAGGTTATGTTTGTTGATATAATATCAAGTTCAGAAACTCATTTAATTTCATTTTTGTAATTTAATTACATAAACATTTCACTAACAATCTATCAATAACTGAAATCAGTCGACACAAATTTTAATTAAGTATATTTAACAATGAATAATAAATATTAGATACAAACTATACAAAAAAGATTGATACTCCTTAAAAAGTAGTATTGATATAAATTCAAACATTAGCTACAGGAAAAAATCTTAGCTACAGAAATATGTAATTTTTTGATTTTGAGATATTTATAATTTAAAAAACTACAATAAAATGACAATTTTTTTATATACTTACTATCAGCATGGTGAAAACAACAACATATGCCAAGATTATTGACTTTTGAAAGCATGTCATGTTTCTAAATAATTATTTAGAAAGATGACATGCTTTCAAAAGATCAACAACAGTATCACCTTGTGATGTATTAGCATCACAAGGTGATACTGTTGATCTTTTGGTAATTAGGGGCCTAATTTTATAAAACAAAAAATATTTTGAATATTTGTGTAAAATATACTATCAACTTTCCACACTATAGTAATATTCTTAAAAATAGAGCAAAGACTGCAGCACTAAAAAACGAATGTGGTTTGTACAGATTACAGATTCTTGTTTATAAACATTAAATTGTTACAAAATCAATACTTCAAATCACTCAAAAATTGAACTTAATATTCTACTGAATCTAAAGTATGTGTATACTGATAAAGAAAATAATCATAATGGTAGGATGAGTAAAAAAAAAAACATTTTTTATCTGTTAATACTTATAACAGAAGAGAGATAAACATACAAACTCCACATTTTTGACCAAAAATTACTGCTGTATATTTATATAGATGACATTAAAGTACTATACCTCTTTACATCAAATTTTATTTATTTTTTGGGAATGGTTGAAACCAAACAAACATCTAGGCAAAATAAATAGATATGTTATTAAAAAAATTAGACAATCAGTAAATAATTTACCTGGAGTATAAAAAAAGTGTTATTGGACCAATGTACATTAAACTGTAATAAGAGAAATTACCAGCACCAACTTCACCAGATACTGTTTGCAACACAGACTGCAGATGTACCTCACCATTGCATTCAATTAAATAACACAGAATCTACAACAAATAAACACAGCTTTAAAAATACGACAAGATGTGAATAAAACATCAATCACTAGAAATCAAATTTTACACATCTTTATTATTAAAACTATCCATAGGGGAAATCAATTTTCTCTCCCAGATAGTAGAAAATACATTGGTAGGTACATGGCGCTTATCTAAATCTTAACTGTAAATTAGTGTACTAGGTATTAAACGCATTAAGTACTGCAAAACAATCCATCGACTGTAGATTAATTAAAAGAAAACAACATAACCTTACTTAAAAGTTAATTCGAAGTAACTTACAGAGACAATTAAAATATTCAAAATAAATATTTTCACCATAATTTATCTTTAGGTAAAAGTTCGATTAAAAACATATTTAAGATAAACTAAAATTCTAAATGGCACAAATTACAAAAATTCTAAAATAATTATTGACACAACCTTAAACACCGGAAAAAACACACATAACCTATCTACCACGAAACAATCCTCGTTATCAGGCTTGTTGATTTTACGATCATCCAAAATTTCTCTGCGTAAATTTTATTCCATTCATGAAACACAGTTCAAACCTTTTTGAAGAAATACAGTAATCCTTTTCTACCCTGCACCTCTGATCAGAAATTAATATAGTAATAAGAAAAAAGACTTCCTTTTGATGATCATTGAATATCAGTTTGAATAACCTTTCAAAGCGAAGCTTTTACCACAGAATTTGAGGTAAAGGGCATCATATAGGGTTTTAATTTAAATTGATTTAACTTACACAGGGATACCCTCATTTAAAAGGAGAGAAAAGACGATATTGTGATTTAATTCCTCTTATATATGTGGTGTAATTCAGAACTCTTGTTGCTACTCAAAAAATTAAATAATTATTCATCATATCACGTGAAGTCGGTTGCACTTTTTGAATTAAACTACCCGTATTACTATCCTGTTTTATCTGTGGGTACGCGCTCTTAAGAAGTGAGTAATCATTTAAATTACACGTACACTTTTGTTTCAGCTGATGAAAGGAATGAAACATTAAATAAAACGAAAGTATCAGCTGATTCGTAATTAGCACAGTGGAGCTTAAATCTTATCAAATGCTTAAGACAGTTTATTATTATAAAGTCATTGATTCCCAGAGATTAAAATATATTTAGTTTTTGTGAATAGAATAGAAGTCTGAAAATGTTCGGTAAGTACCGAGGGGTATAACAGTACATACGAAATATGTTTACAAATCTTAGAGTAACTGTAGTAACTTAATTGCTAGGAACAATAAATAATACAAATATTTTAATTTTTAACTTAATTCTTGTTGTTTTGGTTCTAGATTTGTAGAATTACATTTGAGTCAATTCTGTTGACTTTGTCAGACCAATAACAAAATAATCTCCACACAGTACATTGTCACTGGAACTCATTTCTAGCTAATATTGTATGATTAATTATATTTAACAAAATAAAAAAGGTCACCTTGGGAAACAGATGGTCAAACCTTGTTAAGCACATATTTATATAAACTCTCGTACATTCATAAACATCAGCAATTAGTAAAAATACATACATAAATACTTTCAATATGATCTCTATCTTTCAATTTTATATAAATTTTAAACATACAGTTAGATATATTGAAAATAACTTAAAAACATTCAAATATAGGCTATTCTTTAAATGCCATGAAAGAGATACAACAATCATTCCTATTATCACCTCTAGGATCCATCTCTGCTCATATCAAATTAAAAGGAAATTGATGTTCATAGTCTCATTGATTCATTGGTTGATCAGTGTACTCTTTTACTACAAATTTTGTTTTATATTTACAAAATTCTTCTTTTCCTTCTCTTTTGAATTATAAACTGGAAATAAGAAATCCCTTTGTTCAGTTTCATCTTCTTAAAGAGGTCTTAAAAGAAATCTCAAAATAGTTTGTCATAAAATTTCATTTTGTAGAAACCTTGCTGAAATTTCATTTTTTTCAACTTTTTAGGAATGTTCACAAGAATCAGGAAACCCATGCTGCTAGCTTTTATAAGTATGATTTGAAAGCAAAACCCAAATTATGTCCTCATGGAATGATGGAATTATGATTTGTAATAAATTTCAACCTTTATAACAGATTCAGAAGACATATAGAGATAAGGGATTCATTTTTAATTTTATTAGAGATGGTTTTTAGGCTATACCCAAAGAACCAATAACAGGGAAGAAGGGATTAAAGACAAAGGGTAGTTGGGAAGGAAGGACTCTGTACTTTCAAAGAAAGAGTAGTATGAGACAAGCACAACCCTATCCAGAGGAATACTCAAAATTGGTCTTGGCAAATGCACCAATACCATCTACATATACTCAGATGAAGTAACTTTTACCCGGATGGGTAAAGCACATTACTGATAAATAATTTTACAATGGCCAGCTTAAATATATCCTACAAAAAATTATTTTCTTCCAAGAATTAAAGAGTTAATTTTAAACTCATATATATATATATATAATAAAAACACATATTTTACTAAAACATATTAGCTTTGCTAATTTCTTAGGTTAACCAATCACCTACACAAACTTATAAATTAAATACACTATGTTTCACTTAGAATTCTCTAAGCTTCCTCAGGTGACAATGCACATTCATTCACACATCTTACAAAATTCTCTTACCTCTAAGAAAAAGAAAATTTTGTATGATGTATGTATGAATGTGTATTGTCACCTGAGGAAGCTTAGAGAATTCTAAGTGAAACGTTGTATATTTAATTTATAAATTTATATAACTGACTAGTTAACCCAAGAGATTAATATAGATAATATTTTTAGTGAAATATGTCTTGTTATTGTATTTAATTCTACCCAATCAAGAGGAAACTAAACTTATAAACTTAAATAAACTACATTTAAGTTTATATATATATATATATATATATATATATATACTCATTTATATTTAAATTCTATTAAATAAACCACCTAGTACGGCATATTGAGAAATAATACATATCTTACCTTAATTGTTCATGAAGTACTTTGCAGGATCCCACATCCTCAGTCATGATTGAAATAATACTGTTATTACATAATAAAAATATAAAAATAAATACCCAAAAATAATGATAATTGCATATTAATTTACACAAGTGCTGCTATCTGTTGCAGTTTTTATAAGAACATATCCCTCAAACACTGATGGTTTATCAAATTGAAATTTATTGTTTATTATATGGTCTTCCACATTAGATAAACTTAATTTATCATTTTTATAATTTCTATAATGTTCAAGAAATCTAATTTTAAAGGATCTATTTGTTTTTCCTATATAAACAGCACCACAATCATTACATTTACTTTTATAAATTCCACACAGATTGTTTATTTTATTATTATTTTTGTTTTTTAAATATTTTATTATGTGGTCATTAAGTTTTTATGCTCTTTTAAATATTTCTTTATTGTAAGTTTTAGTAATGTATTCAATAATATTATTAGTGTTAAAATATTCTATGAATATCTTTTTCAATCTTTTGCGTCTTATTGGTTGTAAGGTAGTTATTGTATTCAGATAGTTGTTTTTCATAAATATTATTAAATAAATTAGTATCATATCCATTTTCTACCGATATATGTTTTATGATGTTTATTTTACCATTTAAATTTTCTTTATTATTAATCATATTTGTATAAGCGTTAATTTTATGAAACCAAGGGTGATTAAACTAACTAGATTTCCTGAAAATTATAGAAATTACAAAAATAATACATTAGGTTTATATAATGTGGAAGCTCATTTAATAAACAATCTATTTGTGATATTAACACAAATTTAGAAATGTTAGAAATTAAATAAAGATGACATAAAATTAAATACATCAAAAGAATATTATATATATATATATATAAATACAAATGAAATGTCAATGATAAACTATCAAAAAGTATTTGAGGAAGATGTTCTAAAAAAACTGCAACAGATAGCAGCACTTGTACAAAATTATCATTATTTCAGTATTTTTATTTTTATACTTTTATTATATATATATAATTTTTTACTTTTTAGTTGTAATTTTCCCTTGAATATAACAATTTATTTATTATTCAGACTTATCACTAACAATGGGTTTGACTGCATTAGTATTATTTACAAGTTAAAATTACGTAGTTTGAGTTTTGAGTAACAATGTATGTTTGTAAAAGTAGTCTGTTTATAACAAACAGTTTTATAAATTATAGGTTCATTAGAGCATGAAGGCTAGAGGGTAAAACGTATTATTTTACGCTTTCTCTTTTTATGTAAAAATAAGTCAACTAAAACCAAGTAATATTTTTGTAGTGAGAAACTTAATATGATTGTTACCTTATTATTTTTTTTCTTTTTTTGAAGCAGAAAAAATTAAATCTATTATTAATAATGTACACATCGGTTGATTGGTTAACATCATTTTATAATGAATGTTATAATTTTTTGTGGATGTGGTTCAAATCCAGTTAAAAGTATACGTTTTTTCCAGATTAATTTTGTCTTTAGAATTTGGTATTCAATTAATGGTACTGTTTCAGGAATGACCCCCAACTGATAACGGGCAATATCAATTGCCAAGTTATAAAATTTGAGGTGAGCCAATATAACTTAAAATAAAAATTTAATTACTAATGTCAAACAATATTCTCTGATCGACTCGACACTACAGTTGTTTGGTTCTATTTATTTTCCTATGATAATATTTAAGTAAATTTGAGCAGGTTTTATTTTAATTTTTCTTAGAAATTGATATGAAATAAAAAAAATTAAAACTATTGTAATCTTTATTGATGCAATATCTTTTATTCATTTTCATTTTAGATAAGGAAGTAGTGAAATGTTTGAAAAATTTTCCCTAGTTTTAATTGCCTTACAATCTATAAATTGAATAATTGTTTAGCCATTAATATATTTGTCTCAGATAAGCCAATCTTAATACAGTGCCTGTATTTGGAAACTAAAAATAAAATAAACATAACATCATCTTTGTCTGGTTACTCTCAATTAAAATTAATTTTTAAAAAGTCTCCTCTAAAAAATGCCTGATGTGCAAAAGAAGCTGTGTAAGGTGTATAAGGTTGATGGAGACAATATATCTCTGGAAATTTTCAAGCATTAAAATCCCTCTATAAACTGTGAAAATTATAATTTTGAAGTTGGTACAGTACTTGCGATTATTAATGAAAAATTATACCTGGGTCAGCCATTTCCAAAAAGGACTGTAAATTTGTAAGTACGCATAAATCAAATCATCATAATAGATGTTTTTTAAAAAGGCAGAAATTTCAAAAAATCAAATTCTTGTGAATGAATCACTTTATTTAAAATTTGGTTTTATAAGATAATTCTATACAGTTAGATGTTTTAGACAACCAAAGTTTTTCTTTACAGAAGATTTTGTTGAGGGGGAATTTTTGGATTTAGGATCAGATGATAAAGAAAGATAAGGACGCTGATTCTTTCACGTCGCTTTTACTTACATCGAGGTTGTAAAACATAACACAATAAAAATCAACTCTATGGTAAAGTCTTATCTTTTATAGGCGTTGCACGCCATTTCTGACATTTCTAGCACTGGACACGACATCTTCCACATAAAAAAAAATGTGAAACGGTTAGAAACGGAAGCATTTGGCCCGGGGAAGATTTTTTTTGGGGTGGAAATTATTTTGGGTTTTTTGTATTTGGGGTCAGGACATAGCAGAGGCTTGGGTCGGTGGAGATCCGGGGCGGTTTTAGTCTGGGACGAACGGGAAGTCGGAAAAAAACTGATCCCCATTATAATTGTCTCTGTTAGTACTTTGATTATTTTTCGTGTTCGAAACATCGATACGCCGACTCGTCTCCTCGCAGTCAAACGGCCTTTGGAGAACATCATCGTTGCTTTCTTTGATCTAAACATCATCTTCAAGTATCCTGCAGGCTTGTGCGGCTTCGAATCAACCTCCCTCTACGAGCCTCGCTCGGCTATTAGGAGGCCATCGTCAGCATATGCCATGATGCGACTCCCGATGAGAAACCTATGCCGCAGAAGTGAATCAAAATCCTCCACTCACAATAACTGACAAAAAAAGTTTAATCTGTGAAATGTGTGTTCAATCTTTGTGTGTGTGTGTGTGTGTGTGTGTGTGTGTGTGTGTGTGTGTGTGTGTGTGTGTGTGTGTGTGTGTGTGTGTGTGTGCGTGTGTGTGTGTGTATTTGTGTGTGTTCAATCTGTGCGAGAATGTAATCCTAATTATGGTAATTCGCAGACACCTAACTTGAGATTTCGAAATATACGGAAAAGAGGAAGCCAGTTGTCGTTGCCGACGATGTAGACATAAATTTATTTCTGACAACCTCGTTGTAAGTAAAACCGACATGAAAGAATCGGCGTCCTAATGTCATCGTGTATGATATAGATGGACGTTTATTTGAGGAAGAGTTATTGTCGTTCATACGGGAGTGGAATACTGAAATGGCTAAGGCGGCCTTCAAGTTTGATTGTCAACTGTTCAAGATAGGTAGGCGCCAAGCGGAGCGTCACCTTGTTGTCTTTCATGTGAGTTATGAACCTTTTTGTGGCTTCTAATCTGAGGCCAGGTTGTTTACTTATATCACTTCGTGTAAGGACCAAACAATAAATAGATGTTTATCGTTGTGCTCCCAATTTGGGCTCGAGGTAAACTTTTTATACATCTGGTGGTAGTGTGCTTTCCCTTTGTCTGTTAACTGCAGATGTCTTCGGAAGGACCAAAATTTCTCAGTAAATAGTAAGTATTGAGAGCATGCTGCAAGGGGGCTGCCATAATGTATTAAAATTTGGATATCTTTAGGTTGTTCAAATTTTGCAATTAAATGCGTAGGATGCTTACATTGCACGCATTGAACTTGACGGTCAGTTATTGTGAGTCGTGGAGTTAGATTCACTTCTTCGGCTGAGGTTCCTCACCGAGTGGCCTCTCATCGTGGCTTATGCTGAAGACGGTCTCCTGCTGGTCAGTCTACTTGACGGAGGCTGAATTCCAAGCCGCACAATCATGTAGGATATTCGAGCTAAAGTTAATCTGATCAAGTTTGGTCAAAATCGGTAGTTTTCAGTAGTTCTGGAAATATAAGGTGATTTAAAAACCGGTTTTTTGGATTCCTTAGTCGTCAAAACGTTCGGTGAAAACCGCATACGTTCAAATTTGACCGATTACAATACTTTCCCTTCTAGAAATACAGCTCTGCTAAAGCGATATCTACACGGGAAAGTAATATCTTTAAATTGTTCCGGGGTCATGTAATATTTCATAAAAAAAAAAAAAAAATCTTCCGTTAACTAAACTGGATGATATTTACTGTACAGTACTCGGGGAACCTTTCGCGATACGCTAAAAAAAGAATAGAATTACTTTGCCTTTGATTAATAAAGATTCATAGCAAAAACGTACTGGGTAAATTGTAAACCTCTCTATTAATTTTTAATTCGATTAAAAATCTACAGTAACTATAAATATGGAATTATAAGTTCATTAGTAATTTAAAAACGTGTTCAGAAAAATGTGGTAATTAGTGAAACGGTAATACCAATCATTAAAGATTAAAACTAAGTACAAAAATTTATGTAGAAACAAGAAGTAGATTGTTCGATTCCATTATTTTATTCACTATAAGAACAATAAATAAATGGAAAATAATATAAAATTATTCGTTTTTAAATGAAATTTTTTTTAGGCAGGTTACAATTAATTATTATTTATCATTATTAACATGCCGAATAGCACAAGCGAAACGAGCCTTCAGTAAGAAATATAATTTGTTTACATCAAAAATTAATTTAAATGTCAGGAAAATATTTTTGAAAGTATATGTTTGGAGTGTCGCTTTATATGGAAGTGAAACTTGGACGATCGGAGTATCTGAGAAGAAAAGATTAGAAGCTTTTGAAATGCGGTGCTATAGGAGAATGTTAAAAATAAGATGGGTGGATAAAGTGACAAATGAAGAGGTATTGCGGCAAATAGATGAAGAAAGAAGCATTTGGAAAAATATAGTTAAAAGAAGAGACAGACTTATAGGCCACATACTAAGGCATCCTGGAATAGTCGCTTTAATATTGGAAGGACAGGTAGAAGGAAAAAATTGTGTAGGCAGGCAACGTTTGGAATATGTAAAACAAATTGTTAAGGATGTAGGAGGTATCCCGAAATGAAACGACTAGCACTAGATAGGGAATCTTGGAGAGCTGCATCAAACCAGTCAAATGACTGAAGACAAAAAAAAAAATTATTAACATAGTGATATTAAAATGTAAATAAAATTTTATAAAAAATATTTTTATACGAATACATTTCTTCGATTTACTTTCTAACTTAGCGAGTGTACAGTGTATACTTAGCTGACAAAACACACGTGAAAGTTTTCTCAAACTTGTAATAAGAAAAAGAAAAACAAGTGGATACGATTTTTAAAGTGTTATTTGCTGAAAGTGTATTATTTTCTTTTATTAAAAAAATGTTAATAACTTTAAGAGTCACACATTCTATGCTTTGACATAAATTATATTTACCTTATTGAAAAGTGAATAAAATAGACTGCAGAAAAATCACTGTCTAATAAAACCTTTCTTTTATTTATTATTCTACGGATCGATTTTCTTGCGTGCCGTTCCGTTACAAGGTACTTGTCGTTCATTGGTTAACTTTAGTCACGTGTTATTGTTGATTGATCACGGTTTCGTAAAGTATAGTATAGTAAAGCGTATTGTATACTATTTTTATTGTATTTCATTATATTGTATAAAACAACGCTGCATCGTGCTGGATTAGTTGCAATGTCCGGCGATTCATAGGACAAACTGGTTAAGGTAACATTTAATAAATTTATATGGTTTCTTTTTTGAGAAGAATTTTTTCAAATATGTCGACTATAGCACCAGAAACTGGAAGTGGGGTAAGCCATTATTTATATTTTATTTATTTAAGTATTATTGATTATTCAATATATTATTTTTGTAGTAATGATTATAAATATTCTTATTTTTGTTTTTATTATTTTTAATTGAAACTCAATTTCAGTATTTATTGATTTATTATACAACAATGTTAAAGTGAACTGTTAGATAAAGATCAGATTTTTTTAAAATTAAAAAACATAAAAAAGTAGAAAAAACTAATTATTAATAATACAAAAAAAAAATAAATAAGGCTAAAAAGTTACTTCTATCACAAGAATAATTAAGTCGAGATAAAAAATAAAATGTTAAAAATCGCAAAAACTAAGCAAAATATTTGAAATAAAGCGTTGTATAAATTTTAAGAGCTTTATTTCGTGGTGTTAAAAAGCCATTGTTATTAAGCAGTAAATCGTAAAAAAAAATTATTTATAAATATAAAAAATCTGATGTGAACATCCCACGACACTTGTACGCCTATTAAGTTACATATACACATTTTTTTTTTTAATGAAAAGTAAATAAATTTTATTTCATTAACCTCTGATATTTTTCGTGTTTTTTTTTTGTTGTTATTATTGAATTATTATTTATCGTAAAACTATTTTAACAATCAGAGATTAATAATTATTAATAAATCAATATATTTAAATTAAAAAAAAAAGAAGATATGCCTTCCCTTGTAAGTCAAAGTATTTCATTAATTAAAGCCGATGGAAATAAGTACCACTTATGATATATCGTTGAAAAGCTCTCAACGAGGGCTTATTAATGCAGTTATGAAAGAGTCCAAAATCCAAATTGTTTTGGGTTTTCAGCTTTTTTTAACACTTTTGGTTGACTCGATTGCAATCAAAAGGGAATGTACGCAACTACATGTTACAAGAGTCCGAAATCCAAAATTTCAACATTCTATGGTTAATCGTTTTTGAGTTATGCGAGATAAATACGTACAGACATCACGCCGAAACTAATCAAAATGGATTCACGGATGGTCAAAATGGATATTTCCGTAGAAATCTGAAAACCGAAAATTTTTGCGATCACAATAATTCCTTTACTTCTTACAAGGAAGTAAAAATGTAATCGATCAAGTAACTCATATCGTTATTCGATTTATTTTCAATCAAAAACACACTATAGTAGATCTTTAGAATTCTTGTATATATTTTATATTTTCATTTACCAATGTAACTTATACATACGGGAAGAATTAGATTCAAATCATTGTAATATATGGGATTTACTCCGAGCTGACACCGATTTTGTCACCTTTACTAACTTCAGATTGCATGAAAGTTCGTGTATACTCGTTTGGACCAATATTTTTCCTTTCTTTAAATTCAGGTCTCTCCAGCTCAGTTTAAATTGCACAGTACACCGAACAGCCTAAATTATCTGAGTAAAAATAATTTCTTCCGTGATTACATTTTTAATGTAGAGTTTCAATCTTGAAAAATACACTGTAGCAGTGGTAATGGGAGAACTCATCTAATCCAATTATGTATGAAATTATTATGTATTGAAGCTTTGACACATTCTGTCAAGCTTCATTCAATGATAATTTCCCTTTTACAAAGTTTCATTTTTATTTCACCATCATATGAAATTTAAACTATTCAAATGAAAAGATAATAGTGAAAAGTAATAATTCATTTAAAAAACTGATGGCCTAATTAGGTATAGTTACATTTTTTAGATGCTTCAATCTTTTTCGGCGGATCGGACAAGTTCTGGCAAAGTCCCGTTTGTTTTCGATTGAAAATAAATCGAGTAACGATACGGGTTACTTGGTCGATTTTATTTTTACTTTCTTGTACGAAGTAAAGGAAATATGATCGCGAAAAATTTCGGTTTTCAGATTTCTACGGAAATATCCATTTTGACCAGTTTCGGAGCGATGTCTGTACGTATGTATCTCGCATAATTTAAAAACGATTAGCCGTAGAATGTTGATAGTTTGGATTTAGGACTCTTGTAACATCTAGTTGCGCACTTCTCCTTTTGATTCAATCGACTGAACCAAAAGTCTCCAAAAAAGCCGAAAATTATGGATTTTGGACTCTTTCATAACTGCATTAATAAGCCCTCATTGAGAGCTTTTCAACAATATATAATAAGTGGTACTTATTTCCATTAGCTCCAGAATTATAGCCAAATAAAATTTTAATTAATGAAATATTTGGACCTTACAAGGGGAAGGCATATCGGTTCGAATCAGACCATCTCCTTTTTTTAATTTTTTTTTTTTAATTTAAATATATTGATTTATTAATAATTAACTTCTGATTGTTAAAATAGTTTTACGATAAATAATAATTCAATAGTAACTATAAAAAAAATCAGAAGTTATTAATGAAATAAAATTTTATGTACTTTTCATTTTAAAAAATGTGTATATATAATTTAATAGGTGTACGAGGAAGTTATGTGGTGTCCACACCAGATTGTTTCTACAGGAATCCCACTCTAGTATGAAACATATTGCTTTTATCGTACAACGAATTCTGTAGGATGAATTAAGTATGATACGAAACACTATTAACAATATTATTATTAAAAAATAAGTTGTGATACATCTTGTTCATCACTTCTCTTTCTTGTGATCTAGTAAATAAATAGTTTGCATAAAACATTAGCTCAACATAAATATGTTTAGACATAGAGTTGTACGTAGAAAAAAATGCCTTACATTGAAATATAAAAGAAAATTTATGTTGTAAGAAAATTATCTGATGAAAGTTTAATCCACAAAGTAATGCGGACCATAAAGTCATACTTGCTCATAAATAACCTTTTTTATAAAAAAGATATATAATCATTTATTTTGAAAATAAATTCGGAGACAAATTTCTGTTTTGAAAAAGCGTGGTTGTATGCGTGAACACTGTTCAATATAAATATTAAATAAATCATGAAAAATATTACACAGGGTGTGCTTTGATTTCATTTTTATCATAATGATGTATTTGAAAGTGAATTGCAAATAAGTCACTGCATTTTGTGCACCATCATAGTTTGAGGTAAAACATACTCGACCTTAGAAACATGGCTAAATACCGTATGTTGTTGTATGGACGTTTTATTTACATAAATTCTATGGAAATATAGGTATAACTTAACTATACTATACATAACTATACTATAGGTATAGGTTAACTTAGATTTGCCTGTTTTATGTTATATTAATAGACGAGTTAACTTTTTATTTCTTCTTTCATCTGATCAGCTGATGATCAGTCGGATTTCTCATAAGTCTGAATATTTTTAGAGTTGTTACTATAGCCCACCGGGCAGGTCTGATGGTTAACTCGTCATCGCAAATCAGCCTAGAGTTCTAAGGTTCAAAACCTAGTAAAGTCAGTTATTTTTATACGAATCTGAATACTAGATCGTGGATACTGGTGTTTTTGGTGGTTGGGTTTAAATTAACCACACATCTCAGGAATGGTCGACCTGAGACTGTACAAGACTACATTTCATTTACATTCATACATATTTTCCTCATTCATTCTCAGAAGTAATACTTTACGGTAGTTCTGAGAGCTTAACAGGAAAAGAGAGGGAGAGTAATTATTGTGGGACTTTGATGCGCTCCAATAAAAAAACAAGAATGCTTATCGAAAAACTGTTTTGCGTGTAAGATTAGACTTTTCTTTAGAATTCTTAAACCCAATTCATATATCCAAAATTATTCTTATTTGTTTAATAAAATTAATTTGAAGGTGCGGAAGGTGTCGTAAAGCCCTATTTTAAAGATTATAGAGGTAGGTTGTATCGCCGCCTCTCTGTTAAGTTGTTACACTTCCAGAAGGAGCGCTAGTGACACCCCTCGACTTATTATATTACTTCGACAATTCTTCTAGTAAACTAATCTTTTTCCTAAATTTTTATTTTGATACAGGTTAGAAAATTATGAATTAAAATAGGAAAATCGATAAAATATTGAAAGATTTTCATAATGTCATTTAAAAAATTTGATTTTGTTTCCTTGTGGTGGGAATATAAAATGGATTTTAGTTTGTAACGTATGAAAAAAATTCCTACCCTGATCAGTATTCGAAATCAAAATAAATTTAATGGTTTAACGAGAGGTGACATCTTTCCAAATTCGGCAAACAGTACAGGTAAAATCACTTTTTTTTGTAATTTTTTTTACAACCCTTAAAATTTCAACACCCATTGAAATTTATAAAATTAAGTTTTTACAATATTATGAAATCTTTTTCTCACACTTCTATCTTCTTTTTTAATATATTTCTTATATAGCTTACACGTATGACCAGTGGTATAATTATCATCAGTATACTGGCTTCGAAAATTAGTTAATTTCGGGTTCGATTGCTGGTATGATTTGTCATTTTTATATATCAATTAATGTAAGATTCCCAATTAAAATATTTGTACGCATATTTTTATATTGATAAAGACAGAAAAAATTTTCAAAAACAAAGCAAAACTGTATTTTAACTTTAGAATATATTAAATGAATGATGAAAAACCTTTTAAAACGAAGAATTTTAACATGATACGAAGTAGATAAATAATTTGAACTATAGTTAATTAAATATTTTAAGAGGCTCTTTAACCTTCACCTTTACATTATTTACACGGCAGCAAGGCGTGATAAAGTTTTCGTTATTTATATGTTCAGTATTTGTCTAATCGTTTATCTAGTTTGATGCAGTTCTTTATTTTTTTCTATTCTGCGCCTAATATTCCTATTTGTCTTTCTACTCTAATTTTGTTGACTTCAACATATAATTTACATCTATTCTTCGTCTCAGATTATGTTTGCTTTTAGAATAAAATTCAGTAACCCTGGATACCTTAATAAAAACAAGACATACACGCAAATAATAGATTACAAATTTATATATCGAAGGACGTCGCTGACGCCCCTTCTGGCAAGTATGACAAGTTGACAGAGAGGTGGTGATGCTACCTCTATCATCTTTAAAATAGGATTTTTTTAAATAAAATAGTATTTAAAATTGGCTAATTGATATATTGGTTAGTTTTTAAATAAAATTTTCTAAATTCAATGTTTGATGTTGTAGTGGTCTAAAGTTTGCACAAACTTAACATGTTTTGTACGCACAATCTTGAACAAAAAATAAATAAATTATATATTTTTTTTGATGCAGCTCTCCAAGATTCCCTATCTAGTGCTAGTCGTTTCATTTCAGTATACCCTCTACATCCTACATCCCCAACAATTTGTTTTACATACTCCAAACGTGGCCTGCCTACACAATTTTTCCCTTCTACCTGTCCTTCCAATATTAAAGCGACTATTCCAGGATGCCTTAGTATGTGGCCTATAAGTCTGCCTCTTCTTTTAACTATATTTTTCCAAATGCTTCTTTCTTCATCTATTTGCCGCAATACCTCTTCATTTGTCACTTTATCCACCCATCTGATTTTTAACATTCTCCTATAGCAGCACATTTCAAAAGCTTCTAATCTTTTCTTCTCATATACTCCGATCGTCCAAGTTTCACTTCCATATAAAGCGACACTCCAAACATACACTTTCAAAAATCTTTTCCTGACATTTAAATTAATTTTTGATGTAAACAAATTATATTTCTTACTGAAGGCTCGTTTAGCTTGTGCTATTCGGCATTTTATATCGCTCCTGCTTCGTCCATCTTTAGTAATTTTACTTCCCTTTTAAATTATATAACAAACAAATTATATAACACTACCTAAACGAGTATGTAGATGCCACAAAAGGGAAGGAATTTTTTATGAATATTTTAACAAAATTTTTCTTAGATTGAAATCATAATTTAAAATTTATTCTGGAAATTTCATAAAAATCGGTTCCTTCATTGTGTATAAAAAAAAAGTGGACTGCTGGTTTGCTTAACTGCTGGACTGCAGTTTTATCCAAAATCCAAAAATGCTATGAAAAAGGGATAATATGGTCAAAGAAAAGAAGAAAATTAAATTTTACATTTATTTATTAGACGTTTTCATAAGAGTCTTGTCATATATAATATGAAATATTTTTCAAAATTCTCTTTCGTAATTTAAGATTTCTCTATAAAATAAATGATATAAAATCTTAAATGAAAATTCTATAATAAAAACATAACCTTTAAATAATAACGCTAATTATATAACGGTAAATATTTTCACAAGGATTACGTTTAGTTGAGAGTAGGATCATAACAGTGCTGCGTTACGCTCCGTTATTTATCACTACTTCTAACCTTACGAGAAGACGTACGATGGAAAAAAAATGTAACAGTAGTTTCACTTTGTTTAATGCACGTATAAATAAAAATAGTTTTTTTTTCTAATGAATATGCATGTTAATGATCTTATTGCTAATTTAAAGCGAGAAGTTTTCTTTCTAATCTCTCTTATAAGTTTTCTAATAAATATTCTAAAGTTTATAGTTAAGGTATAAATTTATTTTTAATAAAAAAATGTTGTGAAATTCAAAGAATAAACAGAGAAATCTTCCTGCTAGATTACGTCCTTGTTGCAGAAATATACAGCGTGATTCCAAATTCCACGGCAATCTGTTGCGAGATGATTCTTCTATAGCCAAAAATAATAAAAATGTACATATAAACATGTCAGAAAACGCTTCGTTACCGAGTATCGGGTCGCGAAATATTTAGCCCTGTTTTCTGTTTCCTCTGAAATTAAACCGTACTAAAATTCTTCGGGTACAAATCGAGGGGTAAATTTGTTGTTTCTTTATGGTTTTTGATGTAAAAAATTGAATAAAAACGGAACCAGACCTCTGTCTCACTTAGATTTTAAGAAAAACGGGGTAAAACATGAAAAACTTTTGATGGAAAATATCCTTTTTTAGATTTGTAATAAAATAACTTTGTTAATTTACCGATAAACGAATAAAAATTTCTAGTTAACTTTGTTGGAAATTTAACTCAGAAAATTGATGTGAATTAAGTCTATTAAAATTAACATAAATTTAAGAAGTTCAACTTTAATTAGAAACAAAAAACACAAACTAGATCGGAAAAGTGATACGATTTTAAACCAAACAATTTACATATATACTCGTATATACATAAATTTTCTCATGTTTCTTCATAACGACTAAAAAAGTAATAATAAAAGAGTATCATAAATTAAATTTTCTTAATCTTTAAAAAAGTATTACGTTTAATCTTTTCCTTGAAACTTTTTCTGTAATAATCCAGCGACCTTGAATCATGTGAACAGTAAAAACCTATCTTTCCTAGCAAGCAGCATCGGAACAAAATGATGATAGAAAAAAATAATTTTAACTCTTAATTTTAAGAGTAAGAGTTAATATATCAGAATATTGTTTATTTCAGACACATTATTTTCTCGATTAAAAGGCGCATCTCCAAGTTTTTCAAATATAAAAAATTATTTAAAAATAAATAAAAAAATTGTTGGATAAATGTTTCCTTTAGTAAAATTTTACGTTAGTCGAAATGACTTACAATTTATAAAAAAATATTAAAAATAAATAATTATAACTACAAATTAAATGAGTTATTAATTATAACTAATAAGCGATAAAGTTTTTTTTTTTTGTCTTCAGTCATTTGACTGGTTTGATGCAGCTCTCCAAGATTCCCTATCTAGTGCTAGTCGTTTCATTTCAGTATACGCTCTACATCCTACATCCCTAACAATTTGTTTTACATATTCCAAACGTGGCCTGCCTACACAATTTTTTCCTTCTACCTGTCCTTCCAATATTAAAGCGACTATTTCAGGATGCCTTAGTATGTGGCCTACAAGTCTGTCTCTTCTTTTAACTATATTTTTCCAAATGCTTCTTTCTTCATCTATTTGTCGCAATACCTCTTCATCTGTCACTTTATCCACCCGTCGGATTTTTAACATTCTCCTATAGCACCGCATTTCAAAAGCTTCTAATCTTTTCTTCTCAGATACTTCGATCGTCCAAGTTTCACTTCCATATAAAGCGACACTCCAAACATATACTTTCAAAAATCTTTTCCTGACATTTAAATTAATTTTTGATGTAAACAAATTATATTTCTTACCGAAGGCTCGTTTCGCTTGTGCTATTCGGCATTTTATATCGCTCCTGCTTCGTCCATCTTTAGTAATTCTACTTCCCAAATAACAAAATTCTTCTACCTCCGTAATCTTTTCTCCTCCTATTTTCACATTCAGTGGTCCATCTTTGTTATTTCTACTACATTTCATTACTTTTGTTTTGTTCTTGTTTATTTTCACGCGATAGTTCTTGCGTAGGACTTCATCTATGCCGTTCATTGTTCTTCTAAATCCTTTTTATTCTCGGCTAGAATTACTATATCATCAGCAAATCGTAGCATCTTTATCTTTTCACCTTGTACTGTTACTCCGAATCTAAATTGTTCTTTAACATCATTAACTGCTAGTTCCATGTAAAGATTAAAAAGTAACGGAGATAGGGAACATCCTTGTCGGACTCCCTTTCTTATTACGGCTTCTTTCTTATGTTCTTCGATTATTACTGCTGCTGTTTGGTTCCGGTACATGTTAGCAATTGTTCTTCTATCTCTGTATTTGAACCCTAATTTTTTTAAAATGCTGAACATTTTATTCCAGTCTACGTTATCGAATGCATTTTCTAGGTCTATAAACGCCAAGTATGTTGGTTTGTTTTTCTTTAATTTTCTTTCTACTATTAATCTGAGGCCTAAAATTGCTTCCCTTGTCCCTATACTTTTCCTAAAACCAAATTGGTCTTCTCCTAACACTTCTCCCACTCTCCTCTCAATTCTTCTTAAGCGAATACATTATTACATAATTTAAGTACGTTAACTATTTTTTATAAAATTGGGATTTAACGTTTAAAAAATTTGTTATTTATTTTGTTTAAAAATATTATTAAAAAAACGAACTAGTTTAACGAATAACAATATTGTTTATAAATTACAATTTCATTGCTAATTTTCGACCTCTAAAACAAAATTAACAAATCTTGTTTTTCTCGTAAAATGAACGATTATACTTAATTTTACAAAAATTTCTTTCCACTGTTAACATAAAAGAGTATAATAATAAAAGCATTATAAATACAAATATTTTTAATATAGTTATAGATGATTTTACGTAAAAGTATGATAAAGATAGATTAATAAAAACTAATGTAATGCTGTGCTCATTTTCTGAGATTAAGGGCTGTTTACATATTTATAATGGATTAGAAAAATAACGAGTAGATCTCTGAAATTTGGGTGTATTTTTTTGTAAATTTTTTACCCCGAAGAAATCAATTGTTTAAAGTTGAAAAGTTCTCTTTAACATTCATCACAATCTTGTACGAATAGTACATAACAAAAAAAATAATTTTTTTAAAACATGCTTTTCTTCAAAAAAAACAAAAAACAAAAACAATATAATAACAAATCGTTCAAAAAAGTAAAAATTACTTTTATTTTCCAGAGATTACTTTTAAATTACTTTCAATTTTTTTTTTTATTTTTGCAAGATTAAAAAGAAAAGCATGGGGTATACTTTTATATATAACCACTTATAATTCGAGCGCGCTCCACGCGTTTCTTTTTAGTCATTCATAAATAGAACATTTTTTTAAAAGTAATTTTCATGAAAACAAAATTATTTTTTACTTATTTGTACGGATTCTTTTTGCTGAGACAAGCATGTTTAAATTTTTTTTTCTACTTTTTAATCATAATTAAAGGAGATTTTTTATCAAATTTTACGCTTTGTATTGGTTATGAATATCCAAACTTGCCCCTTGGCTTCATTATCTTCATTTGCTTTCTTCGTTTGGTATTTTTGACGCGCCTTTCTCTAACCGTCTCTTTCGCCCAATCGTTGTAGAATTCTGTTTGTTTCCTATCCTATTTGATTGTCGAGATTCGATGTCTTTCGACACTTCTTTTAAAATAATTTCTAAGGAATTATATTATTCCACTTTTACTTCCTTGTACGAAAAAGGAAGTATTGTGATCAGAAACATTTCGGTTTTCAGATTTCAACGGAGATATCCATTTTGACTAGTTTCGGCGTGACGTCTGTATGTACGTACGTACGTATGTATCTCGCATAACTTAAAAACGATTAGCTGTAGGATGTTCAAATTTTAGATTTAGGACTGTTGTAACATCTAGTTGTGGTGCATCTCCCCTTTTGATTGCAATCAAAATCCAAAAAAATTGGATTTTGAACTTTTTCTTAACAGCAGTAATAATGCATCATTGAGAGCTTTTCAACGATATATAAGTGGTACTTATTTTGATTGGTTCCAGAGTTATAGCTAAATTAAAGTTTAGTTAATGAAATATTACAAGGGGAAGGCACATCGGTTCGAATCCGACTTAATTAACGACTTTTTTTTTTTAGTTAAATAAATTGATTTATTAATAATTATTAACCTCTGACAGTAAAAATAATTGTACAATAAATAATAATGCAATAATAACAATTTAAAAAAATAATCTAAGTTATTAGTGAAATAAAATTTTATGCACTTTTAAAAATGTGTTTATGTAATTTGATAGGCGTACAAGGAAGTCATGTGCTTTACACATTAGATTTTTTATTTACTTCACGGAACTGAGTTGTTTGAAATCAAATGTGAACAAATAAAATTCTCTTAAGTTGTAAAATCTCGCGTCGGCCTCCGTGACGCGAGTGGTAGCGTCTCGCTTTTCATTTGGTTGGAATCCCGGTCACGCATGGAATTTTCACACGCTACAAAAGTGTCATTTCATCTCATCCTCTGAATCAATACCTACCGGTGCTCCCAGAGGTTAAAAAAGAAAGAAAAAAGTTGTAAAGTGTTAATTTTACCACTTTTTTTTAATAATTGTATAAGTATTTAAATTGACAGTACTTTTATTAGTTATTTTACTCTTTAGCAAACAAAAATACATTTATATGCAGTTTTATTCTACATTATAACCCGGAGAATTAGTTTCCATTATTATAAATAATACCAGTTATTTACAACTAGATCAGATGATTAGCGTACATAAACTTTAGAAGTTAAATTTACCCTAGTTATATTAAAATCCACTTCAACAGCCACCTGAGCTACTTGTACTGAATCGACAGTCAAGATCAAAGTGATCGATAGCTACATCCTATCGATTCAGCTCCCTTTCTCAAGATGTTTCTTTTGTATCACCGACTACTTATATATAAATTTTCTACATATATAATATAGAAATATATTAGATAGGTGCTTTTCGAGATAGGTTGGACAGATTTAGTTTGATTAATTCAGGCTTGTGTACGGAGGGTAAGGCCACTGATGGTGTGCGCCATGTGTTATATGTCTGCCCCAGGTAGGAATCTGAACGTACCAATGTAGCCTTGAAAGAATCAATTGTAGTTTTGATCTGCAGGTTAATTGGAAAACCGAAAGGGAATGGAACATAGTTGCTGGCTTCCTTAGAGTCTTAGACCTTCGAAGGATGACTGGGGGATCTGAGGCCGTTATAGATGTATAGATAGAATAGCTACCCGGTTGGCTAAAGACCGGTCTGGGTGACGCCTATCGCCAAGATAGACGTTTTGGCATCAAGCCCCGGTTATTTGACTTATGAATGGATGTGTGGAGAACTCTGTGCTGAAGCCGCAGTGTGGGAGGGTGTAGGCATTGACCTTGCTCCCGGAAGCGGAACAAAGCAGAGAGAGATAGGGTATGTTTTCACTAGAAGCTTATTAAATTTGTGAATTGTTTCTTGATTTTTAAGAATATCAGCCGTCGGAGGTCAGGATTTTGCGATCAACACTCGTTTTGGTGGTATGCGAATACTATTTTTGGTGTTTAAAGACTCAATCAAGTAATGATCTGATTGCATAGTCTAATTGAAGTTAGATATAGGAAGATATTTTGTGTGATGAAACCTTCGCTGTTAGAGGAAGGCGCGGGGATCGCGCTTCCTCGAATCGGTTAATTTGATAGTAGAGGGTTATAAGTTATGGTAGGTGGTCGTGGTCGGAAGAGGCCATACGAAGGCGATAGTAGGATGTGTAAATACATTGATGGAAATGTCTGCCGAAGCATTTACATCTGTAGCATCCTGATAGAAGCCAAACTGATGACTGTGTTGTGCTATCAAGTTTAGAGGGTCTAAATAACAACCTTCGGTAAAGCTCATCATGGCTAGGAACGGAGGGGGTGGTGTGGCGACCGCGATCGACATTGTTTCTTTCATTGTTTCTTCTAAATCCTTTTTACTCTCAGCTAGAATTACTATATCATCAGCAAATTGTAGGATCTTTATTTACAAACATCTATGATATTATTTATATTTTAAGGGTGATAATGCAACAAAATTTATTGAACATCTTCCCAGCCAAAAAATTTCACCGTCTTCAATGTAATCACTACATATTATGTCACATTGAATAATAGTAAAGACAGCCCTATTAAATGTACGGAGAAATAGTATATAAAAAAAGTCTTTAAAGGTGTGTCATTGTAAAATTTGTATTTCATTTTGAGAATGATTTTAATATTAAAAATAAAAGGTGTATTTCAAAAGTTCATGAAATCACAAGGAAAAAAATATGTGATCCTAATAGACATTTTCACGCTGAATTCAAATACATAAATAGTTTTTCTCCGTCACCCACTTCATTTTGTGATAAGTAGAAATACTTTGGAAGAAATATAAGAATTTACGTGCAGAATACTGTTTAATATACCTAAAATAAGGTAGTTATTATTTTCCTTTTACCTTTTGGCATCTGGAAATTCTCTGTTTATTCTCCAATAATGATCTGCAACCATTCTTGCATTGCACTGTATCTGGTATCTGTTTTCCATGATTGAAATTTGCTGATGGAAGCGTTCTCCGTGCTCCTTACTGACAGCGCCGAGATTGTCCGGAGAGAAATTTAGGTGTCAATCCAAAAAAAAAAATGAATTTTTAAGAACATATTATATCCCGTATGTTTGTATGATTGTAATAATTCACCTTCGATGTTAGAGGAAGGCGCAGGGATCGCGCTTCCGCGAATCGGTAAATTTGATAGTTGAGGATTGTAAGTTATGTTAAGCAGTCGTAGTCGGAAAAGGCCATACGAAGGCGATAGTAAGTTCTGTAAATACACTGATGGAGATGTTTGCCGAAGTATTTGCATCGGTGGCATCCTGACAGAGGCCAAACTGATGACTGTGATATGATATCAAGTTTAGAGGGTCTAAAAGACGACCTCCGGTAAAACTCATCAGGGCTAGGAATCGAGGGGATAGTGTGACGACCGGGATCGTTACAACACGGATCTTCCCCTACGTGGGGGTCAAGATGGTGTAATAATTCACCTACAATGTCACGGTAGTTGAGAGATTTATAATTTTCTAAAATGTTTTTTACAATATATGACTATCAGGCTGAGTTTTCTGCTTTTCTTAACAGTTCTTCAAATTGTCCATCCGTAGTCGAAGTTTCTTATTTGAGGATCCACAGAAATCCCTTCTCGGTTTTTTAGTAACAAGAGGAAATTATTTTTTCTTTCAAATGATGAAATCCGGCATCATCTTTATCCATTGCCTTAACAAAGTTCTTGAAAAAACCTAATTTTATATTGAGTTGAGGTAGAAGAATAATTTCCAAGTTAACTAGTGAGAGATATAAAATATTTTTCATACTGACCTAAGCGCTTTACAGTTTATCCATTTCTTCCTGATACAATGTTTTGTCTTATCCCTACTGATCCGTTAACACAAAATGCAAAACCATTTAGTGTAGCCGAATTATAAACTCATTAATAACTCAATAACATTTATAGTCAAACAGTACTTGTACTGAATTTTTCTAAAAGGATTTTCATATTGTCATATATTTGTTTCATGTTAGTCCATAAGTTAACGGCATAGAAGGTAATTCGTTGCCAATGTGCAAAAGGACAATCTTTAAACTAGTTTTCGTATAATCAACGAAAAGAGTCTCTATTCTGTTGAGTTATGCTCACGATGAAGTGAATTCATGAAAGCACATTAAATTATTTTCTTCAAAATATATATTTTGAAACTTTTTCTGACAATTACTTGCACAAAAAAAACCCACTTTAGTGTCAATAACGTTTTAGCCTAGTTCCCAAAAGCT
Source organism: Lycorma delicatula (assembly GCF_047948215.1). Lineage (NCBI taxonomy): Eukaryota > Metazoa > Arthropoda > Insecta > Hemiptera > Fulgoridae > Lycorma > Lycorma delicatula. The sequence goes on along the minus strand of NC_134462.1, from coordinate 132,395,633 downwards.
TGGATTTTGTCTACAAAATCAAATCCCAAACAAGATTGTTTAATTCTTGAGTTATCATATGAGGTTCACGCGGAGAGGATTCTGTTTTTGATGTAGGATTATCTTCCTCCTCATGTCGATCTTCAGTGGTTATCTCATGTTTCAATTGATCTTCTAAAGTTAGATGTATTAGAGGATGCGGTACAGGTAAGTCTACAGTGTAAGGCAGGGGCCTTTTAGCAGACGGTAAATTCAGATACTGCCTTGTGTCATCTGATAAACATTTATATAAAAATATTAACTGTTCTATTGTCCCAAATACATCCTTTCTCACAGTGGATGGCTGCTTTCTTTCCGCTGTGGGTGGATCCGGACGGCTAGAAGAGGAATTTTGAGGTTATTATCATATTAAAAAAAAAATATAATTATTAGTTTTAAAAACTAATAATTTCATTTATCGTTTTGAACATAGTTGGAATTTTTTATAATAAATACGAAAATAATGTCCTTGAGTTAGATTATATACGAGTATGTTATATTTACCTGCTTTGAATCGACAATATTAATACAGTTGCGTGTATTTATTGAAATCAATATTGTAGTAATAATAATGCAACCGTGAAGATAGAAAAGCATTAAAACTGTTATAGAGATGTCAAGGACTGAACGCACGTAATTTGTAATTTAATATCTAAATTCAAAAAACAGATCTATTTTAATTCTATTTGAAATAAATGTTTCCAAGATTAATACGATGTTAGACAAGGTTATATCTGAAAAACGACTCTTAAAATTAACAATTCACCTGCCGAGTAGAAATATTCTATAAAATGCAATTTGTTTTCATTTTTTATGCGGAAATGAATAAATCAATTTGTTCGATTTACATAATATATCTAAGTGTTAATTATTGAATTGACATAACGGTGTGAAGAATTTTAGATGAAACAGTTGCTTTCTCTTAGAGTAATGACGGTTGTGGTATAGTAAATCTTTGGGGAGACCAGATTGAATATATTGTCACTTGTAAGTCTAAATCTCATTCGTATTTTATTTGGTTCCGAATGCTGATGTGTAACAACATATTTGTTACCGTGAAAGACCGATATCTGGCAAATGTGGATGGTCGACGTGAAATGAAATGGATTGTAATTAATTTATTGGTTTAAGATTATATAAAATATGAAAAATATAAAACTGAATAATATGACATATAAACAGCCGAAATCTCTTCATACCACACACATATACAGATCAACGCCGACTACCCCCAACTCTCGGCCGCCGCATACGCATTAACCGACCAGTCTTCCCCTCACTCACATAACCTAAGTCAAAATCACGCATTCGAACACATACGCTCACAATATCATCCAGTGGATATTATCCGATGAATGTCGGCACATACCAAGTACGTCGATGAAAGACCGAAATATTTGCTCGGACCTTAACCGGTATATGTTGACAAACACAGATAAGTTCTGGTGGAGGTCGAAACGATAACTGGAAATAAAAAATAAAAAATCACCAATTACCAACTAAGATAAATAGACTACCTGAAACCCTCGTAAAAAAAAGAAGTTTAAATTTAAGCCAAACATAACCTACGCGCTAACGTCATCTATCTAAAGTTAAATATACAAGTTATATATGTTATTCTCCAATATGGAGGCGATTATTCGAAGACATTGTATTTATAAAAAAGTTTAATCAAATTTTCAGCATTTTATAAATTGAAAGGGCCAATCAGTATATACAGAATATATTAACTGCATGGATGAACTATAACGATACAAATAAATGGTAAGTTGGTTTGCTCTTAGTCCAATTTTTTTTATAAAAATACTTTTATTCAACTTTCACCATCAGTGTTTGCTGAATGCGATGAATTTGATTAATCGTTTCCAATGTTTGAGAATAACATATATATTTTGTATATATTTTACGTTAATTAGATGAGATTAGCGAGCATAGGTTATGTTTGGCTTAAATTTAAACTTCCTTTTTTCACAAGGCTTTCTCAAAATCTATTTACCTTAGAAATTGATATCGGGTGATTTTTATTCTAATTTCTAATTATCGTTTCGACCCCCACGAGAGATTATCTGTGTTATCTGAGGTTATCTGTGTCGACATATTCCGGCGAAAGTCCGAATAAGCAAATATTTCGATCTTTCACCGACATTTGATATGTGTCGACATGGAACGGAGAATATTGACATTTTTTAATTTCGGTAACATATTCATTTCTCAGTAAATTTCAACGGAAAGTGACCACTTACTTTTATTTAATAATGAAATGATTTTTTTTAATACAGTTCGCCAACAACAGCTAAAGCTGTTTAAAATACATTCAAATGTAAGAAAAAAATAATAATTTACACGTCCGTTGATTTTTTTGTATTCAAATTGAATTAAATTAATTAAATAAACTAGTTATGTTAAAGAATTCTCATACGTCTAAATTTATTGTATTTTGAGCGATTTGTTTAAGATTTAGAAAATAAATTACCTTTATATTTTACCTGAATAAGGTGCACGACAAAAACTGATACTACTATAAAATAAGTAAATAGAAATTTTATTTTGATCGGTAAAATTTAGTTATATTCATGATCTCTAGCCGAGTCAACAGAAATTTTAACCTAGAAAAAATTTATTTCAGCAAATAAATTATTGGA